>NC_092500.1:21871624-22175470 GCF_047511675.1 Marmota flaviventris | reverse complement strand
GCTTCTGATTTGAAAATGTCTGTATTATCATTCATTTCTGCTAGGCTTCTCTTCCAGAAATCTGTAATATTTTGGAATTTCTCATTAAGCTTTTGCATCTTTTGAGTGAGCATCTCTTCACTGTTTTGAATGTCATGCATGAATCTTTGGAGGCCGGATACTTCCTGTTCAAACTGGGTCATCAAAGACATGGATGATGTAGCTTCCTGCAGGATACTTTCAGTAGACTCAAGCTGCATTTGTAACACAAAACAATTCCCAAGGCTACTTAATACTTTTTATATTAGAGACATATACTTTTAACAATTAGGAGCATAATAAATGCCAAGTTCAAATTCTGACTAAAATATTCATGACTAAAATACTCAAGTATGTCAGAATCAAACAGACAAACATTTATTACTTTCATGGTTGTTTTAACAAATAAATACAGATTAGCCCTTTGCCACAAAAATATAAACCTAAATTTATAATCCTACGTTTTTTGGTTTTTTGCTACTGGGGATTAAACCCAGGGGCACTTACCCACTGAGCCACATCCCCAGGCCTTTTTTGTGTTTTATTTAGAGACAGGGTCTCACTGAGTTGTTTAGGGCCTTGCTAAATTGCTGAAGTTGGCTTTGAACTTGTGATCTTCCTGCCTCAGCCTCCTGAGCTGCCACCATACTTGGTGCTATAATCCTAGATATTTGTGCTTTGCCATGGAAGCATATTCAAGAGAAACATAATGTAAAAAGAAAGTCTGAAGTGTATCACACTGTCCTCTTTTTCACTCAAATGGAGTTAGTTAAGATGTCATGTTAATGGTTATTTGACTTTAGAAATTGCAATTTAGTGTAAAAATATGTTATTTTCCCTAAAATCTATGATTCTGGAAGAGTTTCTGCTTGAAAAAAAATTTTCTTAAGCCAACCTTTTATGCATAAGGTACTAGAATCAGATCTCACAAAGCAAATATGAATTTAAAAAAAAAGTTTAGTGATAAAGAATCGTAATGCAAAAATAAATAAATAAAGTTTAGTGAGACAAGTCACAAATGATAAAGTGTTGTAAGTATCAGCAACTGATATTAAGCTCCTGCTACACCTCTTCATATATATCTGGACTATGAAGACCAGTCCTGGTCTTAATTAAGTCTATATTCACATAGATAATAACTTCATAGATTATAGAAATGCCTAGAAATGATCATTAATATATCAAATGTTTGTAGAATTGTGTTAAAGACATAACACAGTTATGCCTTTAAGCAGTTTAGTTTAACTGGGGAAAAATGCATTTATCTGCATTATAACAGTGATTTTCCATCTATGGAAGCACCTAGGTGGAGACTCAACCCAGACTTCAAAGATCAAGAAAAGATATATTATAAAAGAAGTATTATCTAAATATCTGCTTCCAGTCATTTCCTCTCTAAATAATCCAACACACTACTATCACTTAAATTTTTTAAAAAACTACTATGCACAGTATGGTAAAATAATACCTTTCTTTGTTGATGTTTCCTAATACTTTCTTTTTCTTTTTTTTTGGGGGGGGGGTAGTACTGAGATTGAACCCAGGGTGCTCTACTACTGAGTATGCCCTTTTATTTTGAGACAGGGCCTTGCTAAGTTTAAGTTGCCCAGGCTGGCCTTGAATTTGCAATACTCCTGCCTCGGCATTCCGAGTTGCTGGGATAAGAGGCTTCAGCCACCACACCTGGAATCCTAAGCTTCTAAAGAAACGTCCATAGCCATAAGCCTGAGAGTGGGAATTATTGTAGCATCTATTAATGTACTTTCCAAAGTATAGTTCAAAATTTTTGAATGTTCACTCTGTGCCAGAGCTAGTGCTAGACATTTTATAAAATATAAACACAGCATAGTTCCTGATTTCAAATTTGATAGGGGGAAGTATTATGGATCTTCTGTATTATATATTCTATAGTCTCAATAAGATCTATCCAGTGTCTTCTATGAGCTAGTTTCATTTCTAGGTGCTAAAAAAATAGCAATAAAAGATGTTTGCTCTACAAGGAGTAAGGAAGACAAAGAAATTAACAACAAATCAGAATGGGCTATGATTAGAGTCACTGTCACCAAATAGGGGTATGAGGAGGTCCTTCCAAGGGTGCAGTGAGACCTCAACTTGGCCCAGGTGGGCTCTTGACTTACTCCACTGAAAAGAATTGACGATGCATTTATAAAAGACAGTAAAGCAAAGATAGATACATCCCAAAGGCAGGGTGTGGATGCCCCTTGTCTTCATAGCTTTTTTCTTCTGGGGCATTATATGCTCATCTTTCTCATGAGGCAAGAAGAAGAGTAATACACCCAGAGTTGAGCTCTCTGACTATATGTAGTACTTTCTTGCAGATTCCCAGGTACGCTTTTGTGAAAATCAAATCCCATGTCAATCATTTGATATTTGGCATTCAGAATGTTTTTTCCAATTTAAGCAGTCTAGCCATAAATCATTTGTGGGTACATTGTATAGGTCCTTGAATCTAGTGATATTTAAAATTTAAATTGATTATGCTTTTGTTCTAATTGATCTGGTGCAATCATACGCTGGAAGTTTTGTTCATCTCACCAGACACAAGTATAGCTGGTCATGCTCCTAGATTTGGGTCTCTAATCTAGTAAAGGTTTCTTTTTTTCTTTGCCTGAGAGCTCACCTATCTCACTGTGACAGAAGTAACCCAAGGAGCAAAAGATTGTAGAGGAGAAATAAGTCAGGAGTACAATAAAGAAAGGTTTAAAAGTGACTCTGAAGTCTGACTCATTAGCAGACTGATAAATTAGATAAAGAAGATCTGAAAGCTTCTAAAGACCTTTCAGGAAGAGATACATGTCTTGTGTTTTTTTGTAGTCCCCATTTCTCAGAGAACAAAAAACACATTTGTTGATGCCTAGGAAGAAGGGCAGACATAAAAGCCTTTTGGGCTCATCCCATTCAAGACCTATAGTAGTTCCAAGTGACAGGTGGGAACAATGTGCAATAATAATACTAACTAATAAGATAAGACCACTCTGAAATGTTTTTTAAAAACTATTTTAATGCACACATGTAGCCATAATACAAATTCCTTTAAAAACCAATTCTGAGATATACTTGTATGTTGGTAATTAGCAGTATTTTGAAGAACTGAGCATCTTAATCTAAGATGATTTCCTGTGTAAGCTGTTCATCAGAACATCACTGTAAACTTGAGGCAATATAGCCCAAGTAAACAATCTATTTTTCAGTATAATAATCTCAAGCTTTAATTGCAAATTATTAAATGACTGATACACTACAATGGTATAGTTTGGCTCATGTGTTAAAGGCTTGCAGCAATGTTCAGAGGTGGGACTTTTGGAAAGTGATTGGATCATGAGGGCTCTGATATTATCAGAGGATTAATCACTGATGAATTCATAACTTAACAGGCTATTGGGAGGTGGTGGAAACTGCAGGAGGTGGAACCAGTTAGAGGGAGTGGGTCTTTGCGGGCAGCAAGTCCTGGGTGACTATATATTGTTCTTAGCCCCTTCCTCACTCTTCCTCTTTCTCCTTCCCAGATGCTCAGATGTGAGCAGCTTTGCTCCTTCCACACCTTCCACCACAATGAACTACAACATTACCACTGGCTTAGAAACAATGGAGTCAGTCCACCATGGACTGAAACCTTCAAAGTCATGAGTCAAAATAAATCTTTCTTCTTGTAAGTTGATTTTCTCAGGTATTTTGTCACAGCAATTGAAAACTAATACATCACAGTAACTAGCATTTATGGCTGCCAATATATTCTAATAGTTTTTCACTTTTTTTGAAAACAGCCAATACCTTACCATTATTAGTAGCTGAAAGTTTTTAAACAGTTTGCATATATATCTCATCCTGTTATTTCTCACTTAATGAATGTTGAATAGAGACCAAGGGAAGTTCAAGTAATTTGTTCCAAGTAACCGAATTGTGATGAGAGCCTACTTCTAATTGTTTTTCCCTCCTACTGCATTACGCTGACTTTTAGGGCCAGCTTTGGGAAAAGGCAGCTATTATTAAACTACTCCTAGAAAAGAACTATAAAAAGACTGAATACTTCTTGGATTCAATGATGATATTTTAAAAATGTTTCAAAAATTTTTTATGTCACCCAAATATTTTATTTAAAAAGGAAATCTGGCTTTGTTCAAAATTTATTTTCAATAGCTTTTAGTTAAATATATGAATTCTAGTACCTGAAATTTTTCTTTCAGTATTCCAGAGTGCTTATAACCAGATTCCAATTTGAGCCCTATGTCAAAATACCAAGTCCTTTTCAGTTTCTTCCCAGAAGCCCATTATGCTCACCTTTTCTATGGAATCCTCTGGCATGCATAAATCACTCAATTTTCATTCATGACTTTTTTCTTCTGAGGCATTATGTGCTCATCTTTCTCATGAGGCAATAGGGAATTAGACCCTCCATCATGTCTGTCTATATTAACATCTTTACCACCCTGGTGCCAACCACACGCTGATAACATGAGTAAAGGTTTAGTGATGGATAGATGAACAAATGTGTTTCCCAGTGATAGCTTGGTCACTGCTAGCCAGATACAGCCCACATGATCACAGTGGATCCTCTTCTGAGAGATGTGGGAGTGACAAGATGGTTTCATATTTCTAATAATCACAGTAAATAATGTATCTGCTGGAAATCATTTGCAATTTGAAGAAACATGTCATATACATGGTGTTATTTTTATTTATTTATTTATTTTTAGTTATAGATGGATACAATCCCCTTATTTTATTTATTTATCTTTTTGTGGTGCTCAGGATTGAACCCAGGGCCCCACACATGCCAGGCAAGCACTCTACCACTGAGCTACAGCCCCAGCCCCTACAAGGTGTTATTTTAATTTTCATTAGAACTCCGGCTATAGAATCAAAACTTATGTTTAGGCTAGTTATTTTTTTTCTGACATACCTGTTATTTTTATATGCATATACATACATTCTTAAAATGTGGAAAGAAAATGATAGATTATCTATAAGTGCTATTCATATTCTAATTTTATATGTAAAGCTCAACCATGTTTTCATTGCTTGGGTAACCTGACACTTAAAAAAAAATTAACATCATATCAATATGAACCTATCAGTCTTTTACTTTTTTTAAGTTTTAAATTTTTTAAATTTATTTTTTTGCAGTGGTGATGATCGAACCCAGGGCTTTGCAAATGCATACTGGTCTTTTTCAACAGTAGACATTGTTATATACAAAAATCCATGTCCTTTTAAGGTGCAATATAAATCCAAATTGGATCAGAGGAAGAATGTCAAGAGGTAGGAAGATCAGTGAGTTGAAATAGTAACAGTTAAACAGGCAGGAAGAAAGAAGTTCTGAGCTGGCATAAAGGAAGGCTAGAGGAGAAGTAAAATGGGAAAGTCTCCCCAAATAAATTAATAATTACCTTTTCTGAAATTAAACTGATTTCACTTTGAAGTCCTTGGAACTCCTTGCTTTCCATTTTCAGTAACTGGTATTTGTTTTCTACCTCTGCAAATTTTTCTGACTGTTGGAATACAAACCTGGGAAAGATTAAAAGAAAAAAAGTCACTATGGCCCTATTCATATTCATTTAAATTTGAATTTCAAAGAAGTATTATACCCACTTCTGGTAAGAACATAAATTCTGGTAGCAAGCTGTATTTTTTGTCAGTGTATTTCATTTATAACATGCAGATAAATACTATGTGATAGGTACTGCTTTAACTCTTGACAAGAGTAAACTCTGTCCTTGTTTACATTTCACAGCACAGTAAGACAGTGTGATATCTGTAATAGATGTATGTACAAACAGGAAACATTTTGGAGAAAGTCATGGTAAACTATTTAGAACAAGCTCTTTGATCTAAACTATTTTTCTCAAAGCCATATTAGGACACTTACCTAGAAAGTGTTTTTACAGGAGAAACAAAAAATGTAGGAAAAACAAAGATTATCTATAAAAAGTACTTAAAAGCTAAAATGTAGAAGAATAGACTCATGAAAAGCAAAAATCATGATTTGGAAGAGAGAGAGGTGATTGTGATTAGAAGGTGCAAAATACAGGCTGGGGATGTGGCTCAAGCAGTAGCGCGCTCGCCTGGCATGCGTGCAGCCCGGGTTGGATCTTCAGCACCACATACAAAGAAAGATGTTGTGTCTGCCGAAAACTAAAAAATAAATATTAAAAAAAAAAAAAACCCTACAATTGATTATACTCTACAATACAACTTATGTAGAGCAGTTCAGATGTCATTTTAAAATAGAACTGAAGTGGGCCTAGTGGCACATACCTGTAATAGTTTTTATTTGAAAAAATAAAAATGACTGGGAATGTAGCTCAGAGGTAAAGCTCCTCTGGGTTTAATCCATGGTAACAACAGAAAAGATGAAAATAATAGGACTTAGAGGTGTAGTTCAGTGGTAGATAGTTTGCCTGGCATGTGAGAGGCCCTGAGTTTGATCATAAGATTAAAACAATAATGAGCCTGGCACAGTGGTGTATGCCTGAAATCACAGTGACTCAGGAGGCTGAGGCAAGAGGATTGTAAGTTCAATGCTAGCCTCAGCAACTTAATGAGGCCCTGACTCAAAAAGTAAGAAGGGCTGGGGAAGTGACTCAGTGGTAAAGCACCCCTGGGTTAAATCCCCAATACCCAAACCAAACCAAAATAAAAACAATAATAAAGTTGGAATATATTCTTCATAAAACAAAGGTAGAAGAATAAAAAAGGTATCCCAATCTTTAGGGGTTAAGCACCCTAAGTTCAATCTCTGGTACCAAGAGAGGGAGAAAAAAAAAAAAAAGCAATGGAGCAGAACCAAGTGAAGCACCTAAGTAACATTACCTAGAAGAGTGGTTCAAAAGCTCCCCTGTATCTTGGAATCACCTGGCAGCTTTAACAAATCTTATACCTGGGCCTCACCCTCAGAGATTCTGATTTAATTGGTCTAGTATATGATGTGAACATTGAAAATTTAAACAGCTTCAGAGGTGATCTGAATGCACAGCATGAGGACTACTAATTGACCATGTTTTGTAAATTCATTTCCATTGAAATGAACTTAACTTAAAAACACTTAAAGATTTCAAAGACTTCAAAGAGAGGTAAAAGACTTTTTTTTTTTTTTTTAAAGTGTAGCTGACTTTTGTGTATTCTTACAAAGGCAATGGTGTTTTGAACTCATAAATGATATCTTTAGACTTCTCAGTTGCTAAAGCTAAAATGGATTCTTCTTTATTTTTTTTGGCTTTTTAAACCAACAGAATGTTGGATGAAATTTTTCTTTTTTTGGGGTACCAGGGATTGAACTCAGGGGCACTCAGCCACTGAGCCATATCCCCAGCCCTATTTTGTATTTTATTTAGAGACAGAGTCTCATTGAGTTGCTTAGTGCCTCACTTTTGCTGAGGCTAGCTTTGAACTCGAAATCCTCCTCCCTCAGTCTTGAGAGCACCTAGGATTACAGCATGCACTACCATGCCCCATTGAAATTTCTTTTGATGGTACAGATTAATGTCTGTCAAGAGATACTTAGTATAATTTCAGGTTATATAATTAGCACAGATTCTCCTGTGTATCAACATGAATTTTAAACAAAACTTCTGGCTATTAGAAAGCCTTCATTTCCTAATTTCTTTTCTTTTTTTTTTGGTACTGGGTATTGAATCCAGGGGTACCCTATGAATAAGCTACATCCTCAAGCCTTTTTGTTTTTTTTTAAACAGTCCACTAAGTTGCCAAGGTTGGGGTTGAATTTGTGATTTTCCTGGCTCAGCTTCCCAAGCAGTTGGGATTATAGGTATGCAACACCAGGCCTGGCTAGGTTCATACTTTTCAAAGATGGATGGGTAGACAAATTTTTTTAAAAAATATATATATAGTGTAGATGGACACAATGCCTTTATTTTATTTATTTATTTTCATGTGGTACTGAGGATTGAACTTCAGTACCACATGAAAATAAACATGTGCCTCACATGTGCTAGGCAAGCACTCCACCACTGAGCTATAACTCCAGCCCCAGACGAAATTTTTTATCCACTTCTCATTCTTGAATCTTAAGATACCCACCCAACCCTCAGTATAGGTTTGGTTGAGGTCAGCCTAAAGAAGTAAAAGCTAATTTTAGGGGCTAGTTTTATCATCCATACTCCATAGTATTACTTCATGGATTGATTGTATAGATCAGTGAGTTTATTCAGAGTAAAATCATTATAAAAAAGACTGAATCAAAGTTGACTCACTATAAAAATGCATTACAGGATTTTCAATTTTATTAAATATTTTAATGTTGTCTGTCTCTGGACTTTTCAAATTCAAGCATTAAGTAAAAACTTGAAGAAAACTGTCACATCAGTAGAGATATCATTTCTGATGTTAACTTGTAAGGTTTTTCTCCTCTTACGTTTAACCTTTCACAAAAGTAAAAAAGTACAAGATTCAACCTTGCTACATATGAATAGTGCATATAAAAACATGCACAAAGTTGACTTATTGATACTAATGAAAAAATGAAAAGTGGTCTGCATGGTGTTGATAAGGCATAATACATTATAATACATTTTATTTCCATTTAAATGTGCCACACTATTCTAAATGCTTGATCAACATTAATTCACTTAAAATTAAGGAAGAGAATGACTGATTTTCTAGTCAAGAAAGTACCCTAAGAGAGGGATGCTTCAGTTTTGAAAAACCAAGTTTTTTCAATCTGGCATCCAGATTTGAGCCCAAGATGCTTCATTTTCTTTTCATGAGTCAGAGGCATATTCTAACAGAACCGTTTCTAATCTTTTAGGTGAGTGTGAAAGACCAACAATTAGGGTCTGCTGAATGGTAGAGCTTCTAGTGAAAGGAAGAAAATGACTAATTCTGGATTTGGGGGATCTCTATTTCTAGAGTCTGGTCTTATTTTGTATTAGTATCAAAGGAAGGGTACATATACTGGTTAAGTATGTAGCTGGACCATCTTGGCTCTACCACTTATTAGCTGTAGTAACCACCTTGGACAAATTAAACAACTTTTGCTCATTTCTTCATCTATAAAGCAAGGGTAATACCTCAAAGGGTTGTTACAGGGATTAAACAGGTTCATATTTATAAAAGTTCATAGAATAATACCTAGAGTTTAACACATCAGCTATTCTATTTAAGTACATTGGCCCTTTCTTTTTGACTATTTTGTACAACTGTTTTTCCATCCTGCCTATGTGCCTATGGTTTATAAAGGAGCAGATTACCTTCTGTTTACCTGTACTTGTCAGCTAGTCCTATCCCTGTCTCCTTTGAACATTAAGCATAATTGGGGTTGGAGTTATGGTAAATGAAGTATAGAACAGATGGATTAGACCACTTACAGGTTACTAAAGGAGCAGCATTCTCTTATCCTACTTTGGGATCTCTTCTTGCTATCACATAGGTAAGGCCCTGAAAATGTTAAATGTAGGACAAAGGTTAATTGGCTAAATTTAGTGTAGGCCTTCCAAAAGGAATCTTCTTCATTCTATCATAAACCATCGCAATATACAGAGACCTCATACAGATTTAGGGCTCTGTAGCCCTAATGGTCTACTGCCTCTGTATGGCTCCTTCAGAATTGTAGAAGGTGGAGACAGTTGATTGAAGACGTAAATACAGGATTTCCTTTGGCTCTTATTTCTACTTAATAATGACACAGGCAAATGACTAAAGGAAGGTATTATAAACCTTCTGCAAAAAATTTCTAGTGTCACTAGCAGGGTTGGTACATACTTAACCCTATATTTCATACCATCTACAGCTTCATTTTTAGTACAGAACCCAATATTTAGAAAAACACTGAAAATATTTCATGTTTAAAGTACAATCCTGTTTTAAAGATAAAACTCTAATAACAATAATAGCAAAAGATCTAGAAAAAGTTAGCCAAGATTATATAGACAAAGTTATACTGGACGATAAAGGAAGAAAACCCTAAATATTGTTTAGAGAGCTTTTGAATTCTTCTACACAATTATAATGTCATGAAAATCTTTTATAAAAGCAACTTATAATTTGTTGAAATTTCCAGAAGAAAATTATAATCTTCACAATGGAATTAAAAAAATTATTTTTTGTACTGGTGATTAAAACTTTACCACTGCACTATGTCCACAGCCCTTTTTCTTTCTTTTTTAAAAATTGGAAGCCAGGAATGATGGAGCACGCCTGTGGCTCAGAAGGCTGAGGAAGGAGGATCATGAGTTCAAAGCCAACCTCAGCAAAGGTGAGGTGCAAAGCAACTCAGTGAGACCTTGTGTCTAAATAAAATACAAAATAGGGCTGGGGATGTGCCTCAGTGGTCAAGTGTCCCTGAGTTTAAACCCGGTACCAAAAAAAAAAAAAAAAAAATTGAGACAGTGTCTTGCTAAGTTGCTGAGGCTGCCCTCAAACTTGTGATCCTCCTGCCTTATCTTTGTAAATTGCTAGGATTATAGCTCTAGTTGACTGAATTTCTAGGTAACTAAATATCCTTGTGTAAAAGGTTTTGTCTTGTTTAGTAACTTCCTTTTTAATTTTCTGAAAGCAGAATCTCTTCAATTATTTTATCTGAAAATTTTCTTTTAGAAATGAGATATGCAAACTGATACTGAATTCATGTCTTGGGCCACTCCAGTATTTATTATCAAGTTGATGTATGATGATGTATCAGGATTTTATTTAGCAGAGAGAAGATAGGAAAACAACACACTTTTAAGTTTGTTATGTGTTATTTCTGTTTATTTTTCAAACAAGGACCCAAAGACTAAGATCTGAAGATACTCATATATTGTGATGCCTTGAAATCCTCCTGGGGCACAAGGGTTCAGACTTTCTCAGTGAGACAAAGTGTGAGAGGATGCATAAGCAGTGTTTATAGGTACACATATTCACTGTTATATTTTAACAACTGAATAGTGTCAGTAAAGTTACCATTTAATAAGGATTTGGTGGATTGAGTTTTTGAAGCTAAAGTATGTGTTCTAATGGTAAAGATTTCAACTACTTTGTTATAATTCTGTGCTTTGAAAGTATTTAAGAAATGGCAAATGTTTGCTCTTTTATTTGGAAAATGTTTGCAAATGTCTTACCAGGATAAAATTTTATCCCCAAATTTACCACGAATATTTTGCTATAAATAGCAAACTAAATGTATATACTCAATTCTTGTGGCAAAAGATTTCTCAGGAGCAACTTAGAGTCAACTATTTTAGTACAGTTGTAGATTCTGTCCATTTAAAAAAAACCTTTTTTTTTTTTTCTTTTAATGGTGCTAGGCATGGAACTCAGGGCCTCAAACATGCTGACAAGTGCTCTATCACTGAGATACACCTCTAATCCTAAAAATAATTGATTCAGTACTAAAAAAAATTATTTTTCAAAGTCATAGCTCAGATGAAATCTTTCAAATGAATGTAACATGTTTTTGTCTTTCTACAATAAAAACAAAAATCCCTCATAGCAAATTCCTTAGTTGAAGCATCAGCTTTTCAAGTTTTAAAGTTTAGTTTTCTATTAAGTTTTCCCCCTGGACATAATCAAATTATTGAATGGCAGCCAGGCATGGTGGCGCAGGCCTGTAATCCCAGTGACTTGGGAGGCTGAGGCAGGAGGACTGCAGGTTTGAAGCTAGCCTCAGCAACTTAGGGAGGCCCTAAGCAATTTACAGAGACCGTGTCTCAAAATAAAACATGATGGATGGCGGGGCTGAGGATATAACTCAGTTGGTAGAGTGCTTGCCTTGCATGCACAAGGCCCTGGGTTCAATCCCCAGCACCCGTTCCCCCTCCACACACACACACACACACACACACACACAAAAAAAAAAAAACATGATGGGGGTGGGGGAGGAATAGAAGTTCCCTGGATTAGACAAACAGGGACAAAGGGAATGGAGAGGATATGGGATATAGAAGCAACTTATAATTTGTTGACAGTAGACTTAATCGGACATAACTTTCCTATGTTCATATATGAATACACAACCAGTGTGTCCACATCATTTACAACTACCAGAATGTAGTTGTAAAACTAAAAAGAATAAAAAAGTAAAACATAAAAAAAGAGTTGGGGATGTAGCTCAGTAGTTAAGCACCCTGGGTTCAAACCCCAGTACCAAAAAAAAAAAAAAGTCTAGATTAAAGATCTGGGGTTTCTTCTAGACTTCTATCACTTTGGAAGGTTGTGAAAAATGGAGGAAAATTCTATTAAAGTGTCAGTATTGTTATAAAATGAAACAGATTATCTCAGGAAAATAAAACAACTAGTTTAAAGGTTATTTCTATTTTCCCCAATGACACCAGTATATCATTATTTGTTTGGCTTAAAAACTACAAATGTTTACACCTAAGTAAACACAAGTTCTACACAGAAATTTTGCAGCTTCACAGTTACGGTCAAATCTGTAACTTAGGTTTTATATTCAAACGTATGTACATTGATGGAAATGAGAAACCCTCCAAATTTTGCCATTAGCATTAATGTCTGTTGAACTTTCTTTAAAGTTGCAAACGTTTCCATCAGGTATTTTAGGGACAGCTGGGGTGGGGTAAATCTGTCGCGGATAACGGTTTATAAAAACGTGAAAGCTTCTGACGTGTAGCAGAAGCTTGGCCGAACCTGCAACGCTTAACAAATGGCTGATTGGTTCCCAAACTTTAGGCTCAATTCCAGTTGAGCGAAGAGGGGCACGTTTCTAGCCCGGAAGAAAAATGAGTTACAAGGAATGAGCGAAAGAAAGAACAAAGTTGGGCCGTATCCTTCCTCTGCGATGGAGGCAGAGAACAGAAGCCGCAGGCCGGGGGATGCAAGGTTAGCGGGATGTGAAGCCAGGCGAGGCAGGACGGGACCGTGACCTGGAAGAGCCGGGCGACGCTGGTTGGGCGCCAGCGGCCCGCGACCACTTACCAGGCCAGGCCTAGGCACGTCCCCAGCGACAGCAGGCTCAGGCCGGTCCTCGGGTCCGCCCAGCCGCCCCCTTGGGCCTCGGGGCTCTTCCTGCCCTCACCCCGTTTCACGGGCTCTGCAGGGGCTCCCTTAGGCCCCGGCTTCTTCCTACTCTTCACCTCGGACATGTCTGGACGCTCTGAGGACCGCAACGGCGGGGCGGCTGTTCACCCACGCGAGCGGGACGTGGCCGGCTTCCACTTCTTGGGAAGCCTCGCCCCCTTACAGACCGGGCAACGCCCAGAAGCCAGCTCCATCCCTCTCCCGGCCATCCTCGCTCCCTCGTCGCGCCTCCCCGCCTCCGGGTTCCTCCAGCTGAGGAGCGCCGCGGCCACACCTCCCGCTTCCTCTGCGTAATTGCCGCAAACGCGAGGAAATCGAAGCTCGCGGGCGCGCGCAGGCTGCCGGGACTCCTGGGCGCGGGGCGGGGCCGCACGCGCCACGTCGAGCCCTCTGCTCCGAAGAACGCGGCGCGCCCTGGTAGCGTAACCACGCCCCCACCGCGGGATGGGAGGGTACGTCCCTCTGCGCGCGCGGAAACGCGCTGCGACGGGGGCGCGCGCGGCGGCCGCCCCGCGGACATTAGGGTGTGTGCATTTGCACGCGCGGGCACACTATTTGGACTGGTCGGGCCGGGCGGGGTTTGACTGCTCAGCGGTCCTGAGGCGGAGAGGAGGCGGTAACTAGTGGACCCTAATGCGTTAGCCCTGGACACAAGGGATAGGGAGCCAGAGCGAGGGGCAGGGCTGCAGGCGACCTGCAAGGATTTGAAGTAGTTGCGGCAAACGGCGCCAGGGTCCCGAAAGGTGCGACTCCAGCTGGAGGGAAGAGCGACAGCTCTAGTGGCCCTCCTCCCTTTGTGTCTCCGGGCAGGGTCCGCCCGCAGGCGGGGCTTGCGGGGGTCGGGCCACGGGGTGACACCCCCGCCGAGGGCCCTCGGATCTTCCTCACTCCGGGTTGCGGAGGCTCTGGTGAGGACCTGCCCGGGCTTAGGTCGCGGGGAAACTGCGCCCCGCGCCCCCATTCCCCGTCGGAAGTCGGGGTTACAGTACTCCGCCACTGACCTGCACTCGTGCAGTCTGACCCGGCAGGGCTGCTCCTCCCGGTAAGACCTCTGCACAAAGGTTTGGCTAAGTTTACCTCCCTGCTTTTCTCCCGGAACTAGGTTCTTTGGAGGTTCACTAGGCGATTTCCAGGGACTGAGGATTTGGGGACATGGAATATTCGATAACAGTTCTGCTTCTGTACCAGGAAGAGAAATTATCTAACGAGGAAGTAGTAAACTATTAGCATTTTCCTGGGTGAATTTAGCATTTACTTTGTATTTTACATCTATGAAGATTTTTGGCTTTTGCATTTTGATGTGTTTACAAAAGGTGGGACACTTTGAGAATTTGTTCATATTTCAATTTGTGCAAAGTTTTAAGAAGTATTTAAAACTCATATCTGTAAGTTTAATAGGGCTGGGTAAAACTGGAAGTTAGTTTGAAATTGCTAAGAGTATTTATGAACCTGAAAGTTCACTTTTGTTCTGTGATATCAATTTTTATTACTATAAATTGGAAAAGTATTTTACGTTTAACAAAATAGAAACGTTAACATTTTGAAAATATGACAGTCTTGATTGTGATCCTAACTTTTTTTTTAATCAGTAAGTTTCATGCCAGTTCTGGGCATTTTGTGAACAAACATGGGCAAATGCTCTGTTTCCCTATTTTTTGCAAGTACTACATTTGGTGACTTTTCAAGAAATATGATCATTTTCAAAGCTTAATAGTTTTTGTTCCTCTTCTGTGCTCTCCAAATTACTTGTGTTTATATCTAGTCTCACATTTAGGACATTCACATTCTAATTATCTCTTTTTCTTCTACTAGATTGTGAATTCCTTCAGGTACATGACTTAATCTTCTCTGTAGTCTCAGTGTTTGGCACATGGGAGAGGCCATAAATGTGTATTGAATGATTAATGTCCCCATTTTGACATTCTCAATGTAATACATTGGATGTTTTAAAAACTTTCACACTTTCTGAACTGGGTTTTATTCTCGTGGAAAAAAAATTGCATTGAATTTAAAATGAAGTTGGTATAATCGATCAAAGTATGTTTCTGTAAAGAACATTCTTTCCTTGTTACCTCTTAATCCAAGCAATGATATCAGAGAGTATTTCCTGATGCTTTGTGAGAAGTGTGTTTACTAATGAAGATCTAGAGCTGACAACAACTTTGAGAACTAATACTCAGTTCCAACAATGCTGTGTTCAGTCTTACGTTGGATAAAGAAAACAAAAAACTTTTAAGCATTAAGGACCTCAGTATAATCACTGTTTTATAAAATCTTAATTATTTGTTTATTTAATTAAAAAAAGTTTTTTGAGACAGGGTCTTGTTAGTTGTTGAGACTGGACTTGAACTTTTTTTTTTTTATTGGTTGTTCATAACATTACAAAGCTCATGACATATCATCTTTCATACATTTGATTCAAGTGGGTTATGAACTCCCATTTTTACCCCAAATACAAGTTGCCGAATCACATCGGTTACACATCCACATTTTTACATAATGCCATATTAGTGACTGTTGTATTCTGCTACCTTTCCTATCCCCTACTATCCCCCCTCCCCTTCCCTCTCATCTTCCCTCTCTACCCCATCTGCTGTTATTCAATTCTCTCCCTTGTTTTTTTTTTCCCCTTTCCCCTCACAAACTCTTATATGTAATTTTGTGTAACAATGAGGGTCTCCTTCCATTTCCATACAGTTTCCCTTCTCTCTCCCTTTCTCTCCCCCCACTCGTCTCTGTTTAATGTTAATCTTTTCCTCATGCTCTTCCTCCCTGTTCTGTTCTTAGTTGCTCTCTTTATATCAAAGAAGACATTTGGCATTTGTTTTTTAAGGATTGGCTAGCTTCATTTAGCATAATCTGCTCTAATGCCATCCATTTCCCTGCAAATTTGGACTTGAACTTTTGATCTTCCTGTCTCAAGTCTTCCAAGTAACTGGTATTACAGGCATGTTCCACCATGCCCAGTGCCAATATCTTAATTAAAAAAAAAAAAAGTATTGTAGAAATGATTTGTATTGAAAAAAAATTTAGACAATATAGAAGAATACAAAAAAGAAAAGGAGGAAAATCCCTAATCTTGCTATTCAATAGCCCAAACATTTGGATGAAAAACTTCTAAACATCTCCCTGTATAATTATATTATCCCAATACATGTTTTGTGTTTTTTGGGATTATATTTCTATTTTTCAATCAGCGGTGTATCAGGAATATCATTCCATGTCAATACACAGTGATAATGTGTTTTATAATTTGAAATGGCTGTATCATATACTTCTTTATATGCACCTTAATTTTCTTAAAAAAAATCTGCATTCAGAATGATGGACATTGAGGTTGTGCTCACTTTTTTCCCCCTCACCTAAACATTCTCCACTAAATTAAAAAAATTTTTTTTGTAGTTGTAGCTGGATACAATACCTTTATTTTATTTATTTATCTTTATGTGGTGCTGAGGATTGAACCCAGGTGCTCACACATGCTAGGCAAGTGTTCTACCAGTGAGCTACAACCCAACCCTATCTCCATTAAATCTTTTTTTTTTTTTTTAAATATTTATTTTTTAGTTTTAGGTGGACACAACATCTTTATTTTATTTTTATGTGGTGCTGAGAGTCGAACCCAGTGCCTCACGCATGCTAGGCAAGCACGCTACCACTTGAGCCACATCCTCAGCTCCTCCATTAAATCTTTTTTTTTAAATGATCAACTGACTTTTTTTTTTTTTTGAGAGAGAGAGAGAGAGAATTTTTATTTATTTTTTTTTAGTTTTCGGCGGACACAACATCTTTGTTTATATGTGGTGCTAAGGATCGAACCCGGGCCGCACGCATGCCAGGCGAGCACACTACTGCTTGAGCCAATCCCCAGCCCATCCATTAAATCTTTTTGTGGATATTTTTTGCATAAATTTGTGTGACCATCTCTTTGAAGTAGAAGTAGGATTTCCAGGTTAAAGAGAATGCCTATTTTAAACATTTTTAGTATACATGCTGATAAAGCGAGCACTCTTTAAAACATTTTTTATTTTATTTTGCTACCTTCCAGAAAAGTTACATCATTTGTACTCTCCTCAAGTAGTAAGAATGCTTATTTTTCTCAAACCTTTCAAAGCATTGGCTTTTGTTCATTTTCAAAAGTCTCAGCCAAAAAAAAAAAAAAGCAAAAGATGAAGAAAAAAGAAAAAGAAAACAATCTTGCTTTCTTTACATTTCTTGGTTATTTCTGGAGTTTATGTATCTTTTCTATATTTATTGTCTTGACAAATATTTTGGTATTTTGCCTGTAGCTCATGGTTGACAGTGCAGAGAGAAAGAACTTTGAGGGACAATGGATGCAAAAGCTCGAAATTGTCTACTTCAACATAGAGAAGCTCTGGAAAAGGACATTAAAACATCCTACATCATGGATCACATGATTAGTGATGGAGTTTTAACAGTGTCAGAAGAGGAAAAAGTAAAAAATCAGGTAAAGCCCTTTGAAGCAATCTGTGCTTTCTTAAAAATTTTTAGAATTTAAGAAATTTTGGAACTTTTCATGGGTCTTTCCATTCATTTATGTTGCAGACATATTCATTGCTATATACTAAACTACTTATTTTTTTTTTTAGCCCACACAACATCAACGAGCAGCTATGCTAATTAAATTGATACTTAAAAAAGACAGTTATTCCTATATATCATTCTACAATGCTCTACTACATGAAGGATATAAAGATCTTGCTGCCCTTCTTCATAGTGGCATTCCTGTGCTTTCATCTTCCAGTGGCAAAGATTCAAATGGTGGAATAACTTCATATGGTTTGTACCTTTGAATACCTTCTGTCATATTTCTATGATGATGGCTACTACATTTCTTCAGGTTTATCTGTAATCTGAAAAATATGATCAGTTCACTGAAAAATGCATATGAAAAAATTGTGATATTTTCAATTTAGATATTTCGATGTTAACACGTTTTCTTCTCAGGGAGCTATTTGTTGCTTAGATCATATGCAGGCCCTAATTTTTAGAGTTAACCAGACTTTCTAGAGGCCCTTTTTTAAGTTCTTTTTTACTTCTCTGTGTTTGTAGAGTTTACAGGAAAGAATAAAAAGATCTATATTCTTGAAAGGAGTTTCATAAACGTTTTCTCCTTTACACTTTTTTTTTTTTTTTGCAATGCTGGAGATCAAGCTTAGGACCTTGCACATGCTAGGCAAACATTCCACCTTTCCCAGTCTCTAGTATGAGACACAGACTGGAGAGTCAGAGAGTCATAGGGTGTATTAAGCAGGTATTGATAGACAATTCCATTGTTTGTAGTCATCTTGAAGGATACATGTTTGCTTTTTTTTCTCCATGTTCTGAGAAATCAGAAAGTTGAAGTTAATATGCTAGTCATTTTCTTTTGAAAATTCTGAGGCTAAGACCTTGGTTTGTTCTTGTTATTTTTTGTGGTATTATGTAAGTAGCCACTTCAAAGTTATATTCATGCATACTTGTTTTGGATTTCAGTAAGGACAGTGCTGTGTGAAGGTGGAGTACCACAAAGGCCAGTTGTTTTTGTTACTAGAAAGAAGCTGGTGAATGCAATTCAACAGAAACTCTTCAAATTGAATGGCGACCCAGGATGGGTCACCATATATGGAATGGCAGGCTGTGGGAAGTCTGTATTAGCTGCAGAAGCTGTTCGAGATCATTCACTCTTAGAAGGTAAGTTTTGACCTCTGTGTTGGTGGCTAAGAAGATAATTCTTTAGGCATTCTATTAGTTTTCTGTTGCTCTGGTAATAAATTACCATAAATTTAGTGGCTTAAAACAAAATTTATTATCTTATAGTTCTGGAGTTTTTTTTACTAGGCTATAATCAAAGTGTCAACAGGGGGGCCTTCCTTCTTTCATTTGAAGGCTCTTGGAGAGAATTTTTTTCCTTGCAATTTTCCCCTTGTAGAGGAGTCTTGCATTCCTTGACTCACAATCTTTTCCTTAAGACCAGAAGTGCATACATAGTATCTTCATACTCCTCCGCATCTTTTTGTCTCACACTTTCTTTTCTGATGTGACACCACATAAAAAATATTAAAATATTAAAAATAAATAAATAAATAAATAAAAATTCTTAGTATCTTTTCTGTCTGTGTGTAAGCCCCAAGAAGAAAACCTGGGACTTGACTGTAGCAGTCAATGGGTGTTCACAGGTGGGCTGAGATTGGCAGTTTTAGGCACAGGTCATCCAAAAAGAAGGTATAGTCTGTATAACTGAGGAATTCACTCATAGTCTAGTAGGATAACCAGACATACAATCAATTATGATTATGTGATAAATTAGAAGAAAATATAAGGTTTAAAGTTAGAACAAAGGAAGGGAACATTAACTCTCTGGGGGAAATAGGTAGATAGCACAGGTTTCCTCAACAAGGTGATATTTTAGCTGGAGTTTGGAGAAAAAAATAGAAGTTTACTAGGTAGATGAGCTAGGGATGGGAGAGTAGGGAAAGGAGGAAGGGTGGTTACTGGATGGGGAGGGCATCCTGGGCGGAGGAGGGTTATAGGCATGCTTGTAGATGTGAGTCTGGTAAGTTCTGAGGATATTCATCAGGAATAGTCCTGGAGCTTCCTCAGTGTTTGGTTGTGAACTCTTCTAGGGAAATTCAAAGATAGTTCCTGATTTATTATAGTTAAACTTTTTCTTTCTTTGCATATGAGACATAATTAGCAGTTAAGGCTGATAAATTGAATGGAATAAGAAGTATTTAAAAATCTGAATCTAAGAGATTTGAAAAGATGGATGTTAGGGCATATCTGTTGTACACATAAGACTTTAGTTTATAACTTCATAGGCTGCTTTGTTAGTAGCATTTATTATACTCTTGTCAGAAGAATGCCTAATTCCCAATCCTTGATTTTTTTCCTTCTGTCATTATAGAGAAATTTTCTGTGACTTAGCCCCTTGCAAATCTCAGATTCAAGTGTCTGTCTGTCTGTCTGTCTGTCTATCTATATGTTTTTGGTACTGGGGATTGAATCCAGGGCATTTAACCACTGAACCACATTTTTGATCCTGATCTTTTTTTTTTTTTTTGTACTAGGGATTGAATCCGGGGACACTTAACCACTGAGCCTTTTCCTCAGCCCCCCATGTCTTTTTCTTTGTATTTTATTTATAGACAGGGTCTCACTGAGTTGCTGAGGTTGGCTTTGAACTCGCAATTCTCCTGTCTCAGCTTCCCGAGCCACTGGGATTACAGGCATGCACCACTGCTCCCTCCCCATTTTATTTTTTATTTTGAGACAGAGTCTCACTAAGTTGCTTAGGGCCTCATTAAGTTGCTGAGGCTGGCCTTGAACTTGCAATCCTCTAGTTTCAGTTTCCTGAAGTGCTGGGATTTATAGATGTGTGCCACCATGCCTGGCTAGGAAATATTTTTTAACCTCTATTGCAAAGTTGATCACTGAGGATATTTCAGCATAAATTTGGCTTAAGTTCCTTTAGTGTGAAGAAATAAGTTTTTATTTCAATATTATGAACTTTTAAAAAATGTGTATTTATAATATACTAATTTATAGGATTAAAAGAATACCCCCATTTAAATTATATTGTGATGAATTTTCAATTTTAGGGATTAAAGTTGAACATAAGTTTATGGAATTAGATGACTTAGTAATCATATTGTATAAATTGTTATCTTAGAATAGAGATTAACCATTTTGTTGAGGAAATCCCAGATATATTAATAGCTGTCCAGTACATGTAAATTTAATTCATTTCCCTCATATTTTTGTGAGATCTCAAGTTCAGAGGACTGAGTTAATCATGTCCTTTAGTTCATGGTTCATTTTTTTTTTTTTTTTTATGTCTTTGCGACCTTAGCCTCTTACTGTATTTGTTTGTTTATTTCCTTTTCAAAATTCCCATTTTCATTTTTTTCCTGTCCCTTTTTGTATTAGAAATAATAGAATCCCAGTATATTTAATATATGTTTTTAATAAATACCTGTGTATTGTACATGCTTTTATAAAATGTCTATGTTGTTTGTATGTGGATATTTTAAATTTGCATAAATGTTATGGTGTTATTTTATTGTGTTTCTTATCTCCTATGACATTGTTGAGATTTATCCTTGTTGCTGAATATACAAGTTATTTATTACACCTGATTGCTATGAACATATTTTACTATCCATTCCCCTAATATAGTAATTTAATATGTACATTGTCTCCAACTCTCTGTTGCTCCAGCAAAGCTGGGTTGAATCTTTAAAAGAGTGTTTTTTTAGTGGATATTTCTAGAAGAGTTGCTAAATTAAATGATGGGATATACCAACATCAAATTTGGTTGTACCACAGTTTGTGTTTCCACCAGCAGGGTATGGGGGCTCCAAGAGCCTTACTTTCCCAGTGACAGTGTAGTCCAACTTTATAATTTTTATAAGGCTGGCTGATGTAAAGTTATATCTTTCAATTTGCATTTCTTTTATAACTCAGGTTTGAATATTTTTTTATAAGCTTGTTAGTGTTTCAGGTTTTCTTTTATAGATTTTATTTATATCAGTTGTGTACTTTTTTATTGGGATTTCCATCTGTTGCTTTTCAGGAGTTTCTTGTGTGTTCTCAATGTTAGACTTCTTGGTTTTTGACTTTGTAAATACCTTATTCTAATGTATTCTCTGTATTGACTTTGTCCTGGATGCTCTTAAAGAAGAGAAGTTTTTAATTCCCAAATAGTCAAATTAATAATTTTTTTTGCATTCTAATTTGTACTTCCCAAGTTTTGCTTATATCATCCTGTATAAGCCTCATGTGTCAGCCTCACCATTTATATTGAACTCTTCAATCTCTTGAGTTTGCTTTTGTATGTTTGCTAGTTCAGGAGTAGATGCTTTCTGGGGCTGTGTAGGTAGCTGAGAGCTTGTCTAGCCCATGCAAGGACATGGATTCAATCCCCAGCACCACAAATGAACAAAAAGAGATGCTTTCTCAAAGATAGATTTTACTCTCTTGAGATTACTTCCATTCTAAACTATAGGAATTTGGCTTTTTGCCATTAATTATAATGTAAAACCTTTTATTTTAAAAGTATAGATAATGGGAAAGGTTACATACTTTTTAAAACTGGTTTCTATAGAAATTTTGTTATCTTAGGTGATTGATATAAAAAATATTAAGTTCTTAGCTATTTATGCCTAGATATTTTTAAGTAACCCATTTTTTTTCACAGTTTAAACCCTGTATTTATTTTATTTGTAGAGAAATTGTTGACATATCTTTAGACCATTTACTCTAAGCTTTTCTTTTCTTTTTTTTTATTATTTATTTGTTTTAATTAGTTACACATGACAGTACAATGATCTAGACATATCATATATTTGTACTCCAAGCTTTTCATATAGGCTGCCTGCTTATTTGTTTCTGTCCTTCCCAGGATTTCCTTGATGCTATTAAATTGCTTACAGGAAAAACCTCATGTGAAAGTAGGATAGGATTTGTTTTCTTAGAATAAAGGCAGTTTTTCTCAGAATAAATTTCTCTGAGTGAATTATAAGTAAACCCTCATTCAAGGCTAAATTGCTCCCTCTTGTGCCCATAGTTAAGATGTTTAGGTTCTTTCTGAAATGTGGAAATAATAACTCAGTATTTATTTATTTATTTTTAATTATTTTTTAAAATTTATATATGACAGCAGAATGCATTACAATTCTTATTACATATATAGAGCACAATTTTTCATGTCTCTGGTTGTATACAAAGTATATTCACACCAGATTGTGTCTTTATACATGTACTTTGGATAATAATGACCATCACATTCCATCATCATTTCTAACCCCATGCCTCCTCCCTTCCCCTCTAACCTCTTTGTCCTATCTAGAGTTTGTCTATTCCTCCCATGCTCCCTCTCTGTACCTCACTATGAATCAGCCTCCTTATATCAGAGAAAACATTTGACATTTGTTTTTTGTGGATTGGCTAACTTCATTTAGCATTATCTTCTCTAACTTCATCCATTTACGTGCAAATGCCATGATTTTATTCTCTTATTGCTGGAGTAATATTCCATTGTGTATATATGCTGCATTTTTTTTATCCATTCATCTATTGAAGGGCATCTAGGTTAGTTCCCTAGCTATTGTGAATTATGCTGCTATAAACATTGATGTGGCTGTGTCCCTGTAATATGCTGATTTTACCTAGGAGAAGGATAGCTAGATCAAATGGTGGTTCCATTCCCAATTTTGCAAGAAATCTCCATACTACTTTCCATATTGGCTGCACCAATTTGCAGTCCCACCAGCAGTATATGAATATATCTTTTCCTCCACATCCTTGCCAACACTTACTGTTGCTTATCTTCATAATGGCTGCCATTCTGACTGGAGTGAGATGAAATCTTAGAGTGATTTTGATTTGCATTTCTTTGGAAATGTTGGTCACTTGATCTGTTTTTCTTTTTCACATAAGAAGTTTGAATTTTATTTTTAGTTCAGTAGCAAACAATTGAAAGGTTTTGAGCAGAGTATGTTTTAAAAGATCTTTCTGGTTTCTTTGAGGAAAGGAGAGAATTTAGGAAATAAGAACAGAGGCAGAAGAACCAGTTGGTTCAACTGAGAGAAGAAAGGGACTTGTACTCAGGTGTATGCAGTTGACTTGGAGCACAGTGATTGGATTGGGGATGCCTTAGATCCAGAAATGTTAGGGGTGATGATGGGGTGCTGAAGGAAGGCTGACAGGAAGTCCACGGCTGCAGGGAACGCAAGATGGCTTCAGGGGAGTGAGATTCTGTCTACCTTTCTTTGTAAAGCTTGTAGTGTTTTTTTGTTTTTGTTTTTATTTTTATTTGTGCATGTATTGATAATACCCTGTTTAGTTTTAAATTTAGGAGAGAAAGGCTTTTAACCTAAGCATTATTAAGTCCTTAAATTAAAATGTGAGTTTACTAGGTAGCTGCATCAACACGCTGAGATTTTAAAGCACAGAAGCTTTCTCCAAAGGTTTTTTGTATGATTACGTTTTTAGAATAGTGATTTATTTTTATACCTAATTGTTTGTGAATACCAATAAATAAATTGCCCTTGGATGTAATTTATGTTTTTGTTTTTTTCTTTTTCTTATATTTTTATGATCATGTAATAGAAATCTTTATGGTTAATGTCACTTATCAGTGATCTAATGCTACTGTTCACCATATTTTGGACATAGAGATTCCTTATATATACATATAATATATTTGTGTATTTTTATTTATTTATTTATTTAAATTTTAATATTTATTTTTTAGTTTTCGGCGGGCACAACATCTTTGTATGTGGTGCTGAGGATCGAACCTGGGCTGCGCGCATGCCAGGCGAGCGTGCTACCGCCTGAGCCGCATCCCCAGCCCATATTTTGTGTATTTTTAAAAAACATTTATTTTTTAGTTGTAGGTGAATACAATACCTTTATTTTATTTTTATGTGGTACTAAGGGTCGAACCCGGTGCCTCACATGCTAGATGAGCGCACTACCTCTGAGCTACAACCCCAGCCCTTATTTGTGTATTTTTTTAACCTGTGAGAAGCCAATTAAGTCTGAAGGCTACACTTTAGAGTCTTCATACATATGTATGAAAATACACATGTAAAGATACATATGTAAATAAAGATGTGGTTTAATTAACAATATTGATGGTAACAGTAATAATAATAATGACTATTCTTGTAAGTGCTTACTAGTTCAGAGCTTAATATTTATAAGGTACTCTCAGATTTATAACACCAGTAATCCTGTTTGTTATAATCTTTTACAATTAACAGCAGTTTCAAAGCTTTATGTTGTTAATTTCTCACAGCAACTCTGAAATAGCTGAACTAGAGTATAAGAAATGAGACTGAGTTAAGTGACTGTGGTTACTAAGGATTGCATAGCTAGTAAGCAGTAGAGCCATACTTGAACTTAACTTACTTTAAAAGTTTGTATAAGAGAACCATAATGAATAACTTATGTGTTCCTGGACTTCAGTGGTTTTTTTTTTTTTAATATTTATTTTTTTTAGTTATAGGTGGATGCAATATTTTTATTTTTAACTGGTGCTGAGGATCGAACCCAGTGCCTCATGCATGGTAGGCAAGAGCTCTACCTCTGAGCCACAACCCTAGCCCACATTAGTGGTTCTTAATCTGAGTGATTTTGTTGTCCAGGGAACATTTGACAGTGAGTGTTTGGAGGCAGTTTTGGCTCTTAGTACTTCTAAGGGGGAATTCTACTGGCACCCAAAGGGATAGAAACCAGGATGGCTGTTGATCTTCCTGTAATGCACATGAATGTCCCTTACAACAAAGAATTATTCAGCCCCAAACATCAAGAGTGTGGAGGCTGAAAAATGGTGTTATACCGTGATTACTGATGATATAGACCAAAGATAGCAAAATTTTGCTTGGTGAGATTTCCTGATAATCAGCACAAGATTTCCTCCAAGCCTCAGTTTATTTAGATCTTAAATTTCTTTTTAGATTCAAACTTTAAAACTCAATAATAGCCTATCAAAATTTATAGCCTGTAGCCAGCTATTCAGGAGGCTGAGGCAGGAGGGTCACAAGTTCAAGGCCACCTTGGGCAATTTAATGAGACCCTGTCTCAAAAAAATTAAAATCAAAAAAGGGCTGGGGATGTAGCTTACTGGTAGAACACTTGATTATCATGCACAAGTCCCTGGGTTCAATCCCCAGTACTGCAAAGAAAAAATAAAAAAACTGAATTAAGAGAAGGTAAAGATTCAAGATTGGAGAATGGAGTAAATCTGTTGCTTAATAGTAAAGCTATTCAAAGGGGGATTGCTGTTCAAAGGCCTTCAGTTTATTATTCTTTTCCTCATTAGGTTGTTTCCCAGGGGGTGTTCATTGGGTTTCAGTTGGAAAACAAGACAAATCTGGGCTTCTGATAAAACTACAGAATCTTTGCACACGGTTGGATCAGGATGAGAGTTTCCCCCAGAGGCTTCCACTTAACATTGAAGAGGCAAAAGACCGTCTCCGCATTCTAATGCTGCGCAAACACCCAAGGTACAGGTGGTCAAATGTAGTAGGTGTTTTAGATTTACCTGCTAACATCTTGAAGACATCATGCCTTTTTTTCAGTTGAGGGACTAAGAAAGAGCCATGGCTTTCTTGCTGTTCTCTTTCTTATTTTATTTTTGGTACCGGGGATTGAAACTGGGGTCGTTAGCCATTGAGACACATCCCAGCCCATTTTATATTTTATTTAGAGACAGAATCTTGCTAAATTGCTTAAGGCCTCACTAAATTGATGAAGCTGGCTTTGAATTTGTGATCCTCCTGTCTCAGCCTCCTGAGCTGCTGGGATTACAGGCATGCTACACTGCGCTCAATTTTTTCTTATTATTAAAAAAAAAAAAAGTAGCTGGTACTTGGCTTAAAATTGCCACTTTCCTCTTTTGCATCCTATTTAATCACATTATTTCATGTGTCCATTGTAGGTTCTTGAGAAATTTTATATAGATGAGTTAGTGAGTGGTCTTTGCTAGAAAGTCCTAGAAAGTACTTTGCTAGAAAGTACTTTGAATCAATTGTTTATAATGGATTGATAGAACAGGGTATGGACCCTGCTTTATTTAAAAAAAAAAAAAACAAGGGAGGGACAGTTTTTAAGGGATATTTTATTGGGTTGTCTTAGTTTTTGGAGGTGTTTGTTTTTTCAATAATGAATTTATTCAATAACTGTCATTATAGTTATAGAATGCAAGGCTCAGAATGAATAGTAGTAGCAGGGGCAGATGCCTGTAGTGTCTCTTGGCTTCATGGGAGCTAAGCCACACTAGTGGACCCAGATGAAGTGCTCATCAGTGTCTGAGGGATACAGGGTACCTTCTTGTGGTCTTGAGGGCTTGACTTGCTCAAAGGCTGCCCAGCCTCTTCTTAGGGCCATAGCAGGCTTAGCTGCTCAGGGAAATCTGTTTGGTTGCGTCTTACGTTAAGTTATGGGTAAGATAGTCTTAATATAGGCAGCAACAGAGCTGCTGACTCCTTTTTGGCTAATGAAAACTGTGAATAGTTCATAGCAGTGCCTAACACACCTGGATCTACTGGAGGAATTCCTGTGTTGCCCTTGGAAACTGACAGGTACCCAGCCTCGGCTGCAGTGCCAACTATACCTCATCTGTTTGGGCCTATCAGAGTGGCCCACCCCCAGGTAATGCATGGAAACTGATGAGCACCCCACACCCATACCTGGGCGTTCCATGCCATAGCTGCTGGTGAATCTGCCCCACTTAAAGCTGTATGCCAGCTGGTGGAGTAATCCCATAAATTCCTGCAGCCTAGGATCACTAAGATACCCTCAAGCATCACCTACATTGAGTAAAGCTGAAGCCACATAGACACTGTACTCTGTGTCCACATGGAACCAAAGACGACATAGCCTACGCAACTGACACTGTAGGACACACTTTTAGGAGAGTCTTTTACTATGAAAACCATTACAAGCAATTGATCCACCAGATGTATAAATATCAATATATAGACATAAGCATGAAAAAGCAAGGTAACATGCTGCCTCCAAAGGAACACCATAACTCTTTAGTAACAGATCCCAAAGAAAAGGAAATCAACCAATAAGTGAAAATGAATTCAGGATGGTTTTAAGAAAACTTATTGAGATATGAGAATACAGACAGAAAGTTCAGGGAAATTAAGAAGATAGTTCATGATCTGAGTGAGAAATGTAGCAAAGAGCTAGAAAACTTCAAGAACCAAACACAAGAAATCAAAGAGCTAAAGAACTTGATAAATTTTAAATTCTTAAAATAAAAAAATACAGGTGAAACCTTCAAAAGCAAACTATGTCAAGTAGAAGGAAGAATTTCAGACCTTGAAGGATTTTTTTTTTTTAGATGTTGTCTCACTAGTGCCTAGGCTGGTCTTGAATTCATGGGCACAAGGGATTCTTCCATCTCAGCCTCCTGAGTAGCTAGGACTACAAGCATGTATCCACCATACCTGGATAAAGCAGGTCTTTTGGACTAACTCAATCAAAGAAAAAAAAAATCCCCGTAAGACTTATGGGACACCATTAAGTGACATTAAATGAGCAAACATTCAAACGTTTTTAGTATGGAAGAAGAATAAAGGGGACATAGAAAACCCATTTAATGAAATAATTGGTGAAAACTTGTTAAAACCTGGGAAAGATATAAACATTCAAGTCCAGAAAGCTCAAAGGACCCCTAAATACTTCTTTGACCAAAAATGATTTGATCAAAAATGATCCTCTCTGAGGCATATTATAGTTAGACTATCAAAAACAGGGATTTTTTTCCCCCAGTGGTACTGAGAATTTGACTCAGGGTCTTGGGCATGCCAGGCAGGTACTCTACCATAGAGCTATACCATCAGCCCCACAAAGAATTCTTAAAGAAGCAAGAGAAAAGTGTGAATTCACATAGAAGGGAATCCTCATTAGACTAACAGCAAACTTCTGAGCTGAAACCTTACAGACCAGGAGAGATTGGAACTATATATTCAGAGTCCTGGGGAAAAGAAAAATCCTGTCAATCAAGAGTACTTTGCCCAGGAAACTTATCCTTCAGAAATTAAGAACAAATAGGGCTGGGGATGTGGCTCAAGTGGTAGCGCGCTCACCTGGCATGCGTGCGGCCCGGGTTTGATCCTCAGCACCACGTACAAACAAAGATGTTGTGTCCGCCGAAAACTAAAAAATAATAAATATTAAAAAAAAAAAGAACAAATAAAGTCTTAAGGTAAGCTGAGAAATTCATCAGCATTAGACTGGGCCTACAAGAAATGCTTAAGTGAGTCCTCCACTGTAGTAAAAAGTCTTCCAACAAAAAAAAGCTCAGGACTGGATGGGTTCACTGCTCAATATTAGCACATCTTTAAAGAAATAAGACCAATTATATTCTCAAACTATTTTAAAGAATTCAAAGGGAGGGAACCCTTCCAAATTCCTTCTGAGACTAGAATTACCTGGATACCAAAACTAGACAAGAACATATCCTTAAAGAAAACTACAGACCAGTATCCCTGATGAACATAGATGCAGAATTTCTCAACAAAATCCTAGCAAACAGAATCCCCCAACACATTAAAAAGATTATACACCATAATCAAATGGGATTCATCCTAGGAATGCAAGGATAATTCATACACAAATCAATAACTATAACATATTACATTAACAGAATGAAGGACAAAAACTATATGATCATCTCAATAGATACTTAAAGCATTAAATAAAACAGTATTACCTTCACTATCAAAATTCTCACCAAGGTAAGCATAGAAGGAACCTACATCAACACAATACAGCTTATATGAGACAAGTCCACAGTCAATATATTGAATGGGAAAATCTGCAATTTTTTCCATTAAGAATAGGAACATGACTAGGATGTCTATTTTCACTGCTTTTATTCAACATAGAGTTGGAAATATTAGCCAGAGCAATAAGGTAAGAGAAAGAAAACAAGGGCATTCAAATAGGAAAGACAACATTGTAGAAATCATTCACTTCCTTGGTTCAATTTATTCCTAGATTTATTTTTTATTTTCATTTAATGTGTATTTTTTTAGTTGTAGGTGGACACAATACCTTTATTTAATTAATTTATTTATTTTTTAAATATTTATTTTTTAGTTGTAGGTGGACACAATACCTTTGTTTTATTTATTTATACTGAGGATTGAACCCCAGTGCCTCGCATGCGCTAGTTGAGTGCTCTACTGCTGAGCCACAACCCCAGCCCTCCTTTATTTTTATGTGATGCTGAGGATCAAACCCAGTGCCTCACACATGTCAGGCAAGTGCTCTACCACTGGGCCAGCCACAGCCTCAGTCTCCTAGGTGTTTTTTTTATAGCTATTGTGAATGGAAATTCTATCTTGATTTCTCTCAGAAATTTTGTATATATTTGGTATGTAAAGTTGCTACTGATGAGCCAATTGTGTCTAATAAAGAAAATCCTAAGGATTCTACCTAAATGCTATTAGACTTGATATATGAATTCAGTAAGGCTTCAGGATACAGAATCAACATACAAAAATCAACTTTTTATTTTATTATTTTTTTCTTTTCTTCAATACTAAGGATTGAACTTATTGGCATCTATCATGGAGCTACATCCCCCGCCCTTTTTGATTTTTTTTTTGTTTTGAGACAGGGTCTCACTTCATTGCTCAGGCTGGCCTCAAACTTGTGATTTTCCTGCTTTAGTCTCCTGAGTAGTTGGGATTATAGGTGTGTACCACCACACCTGGCTAATCATTTATAAGTAAATTAAAAAGTTAATATTAAAGTATATTAAAGAATAGTGGTTACCAGAACCTGGGAAGGGTGTGTGTGTGTGTGTGTGTGTATCAATCAGTCTGGAGGAAGAGGATGGAGAGAGGATGTTTAAGGAGTACAGAAATACAATTGGATAGGACAATTAACTTCTAATACTCTATAGCATAGTAGAATAAGTATGGTTGATGACAATTCATTTTATCTTTCCAAATACCTAGTAGAGAAGATTTTGAATGTTCCCAACACAAAGAAATGATAAATGAGCTAATGGATATGCTAATTACTCTGATCTGATCATTATACATTATATATACATATTGAATTGTCACACCATACAATTATATTGTGTACAATTATTATATATCAGTTAAAATAAAAAAAATCAACATAACCTGAGATTCAGTAAACAATTTGCTTTCTGTGACCTAGCAGCCAGTTTTGAACAAGTTCACTTAACAAGCATTGAGTGTTGTGCCAGGTTCAGGTCAAATGCTCCAAGTGCAATGCTGAGCAAAACATGCCTTGGGAGTGGGATAGTATACTAGATGAGAATTAATAGTGGCTTTGAACTTTTCTTTCTTTCTTTATTTTTTTGTGGCATTGTGGATGGAACCCAGGCTGTTGCACATGTCAGGCAACCAGTAGTGCTGATGGATACCTCGGGCCCCCATGAATGTATTTTGGGAATGCAGTATATTTTCACATATGCTGAGTATGGCAGATTTTCAAATTGGTAGGGATTATAAGGTGAAAGGAGAATTTTTTGGAAAAGTCTGCTGCATGATTCTTATGCAACCCTACTAGAAAGGGAAGCCTCTCTTTTCTTCTTCCTCCCTTCACCTCAATATCCCTCTATCATCTTCTCACCTTGATAGTTATTAATCATCTACTTTCTAGGAGGAAGTAGGACTGAGATTACTAGCTACTCACACTTTAATTGTTTGGTAACTTTTTCCTTGTTCTGCTTCCCTTCTTTGCAAAACTAAAAGTGATCTCTGTTTAGGAAAGCATTTTAGCAACCATTGTCAGATGTATGAGACCATGGAAAGTTGATCATTTTCTTTTTCTCTGAGCATCGTTTGGTTTATGCTTTTGCAGTTTTCCAACTTATGTGTGTACCCTGTTTTTTTTTTTTTTTGTAGTTTATAGTAGTATGCTGTGCAGATAAAAATGCTAGTGTATAATTTTGTCATCAGGTTTTAGTTATATTTTTTTCCCCTATCTGTTCTTGTGAGTTTTAAAAAGGTTTTGGAGCTGAGTGTGATGGTGCACGCCTGTAATCCCAACAGTTTGGGAGGCTGAGGTGGGAGGATCATGAGTTCAAAGCCACCTTCAGCAACTTAGGGAGGCCCTAAGCAATTCAGTGAGACCCTTTCTCTAAAATAAAATATAAAAAAGGGATGTGGCTATGTGGTTGAGCATCCTGGGCTCAATCCCTGGTACCAAACAAACAAACAAAAAGTTTTTGGAGAGATCAGTCATGAATTGGCATAGAAGTTCTTTGTTATTCTAGATAAGCAAATTGATTTCTTTGAAAAAACTCACTAGTATGCCAAATGAAAAGTAATATTTTTGCTAGAGCTTTCTATTACCTTGGAACACATGAAATTGTGAGTGTTACGGGTAGAGTATGGTCACATAGTATCATTATTATGTAATTCATTCTGATGTTAACCTATTAGTTCTAGTTTGATTTTAAACTGTATACGTAAAGACCAAATTGGGAAAATCCTATTACTTGGATAGTTCTTTTTAGGCACTCAGTAAGAGATGACTGACTGAATGAATTGCTAATACTTTTATGGCATACAGTCTTCTTTTTGTAGGACATTGATTTTAATATGTTCTAATCTGAGGAAAGGGAAGCCTATTTTTTTTTCCTTATTTGAATTAGCATATTGAGAAAGGAACATAGCAAAGAATGGAAGAAGAATCATAAACTAGCCATCTATTCTTTTTTTTTTCTTTTTTAAATCAGTAGGTTTTAACACACTCGTGTGATTTTTTTTTTTTTTTAAGGAAGCTTAAAATAAGTGTTGTTAGTGATTCATTATGTTTATTTTTAATTTTTTAAAATTTAGGTCTCTGTTGATCTTGGATGACATTTGGGATTCTTGGGTTTTAAAAGCTTTTGACAATCAGTGTCAGATTCTTCTTACAACCAGAGACAAGAGTGTTACAGATTCAGTAATGGGTAAGGATTATTAACTTACTTTTAAATACCTTTATTAATAAAGGTACTAAATTAAAGGTATTCATTATTTAATTCAATTACACTGAAATATATGGCATACCAAATTACTTACTATGTCTTGCAATTTTGTTGCAGGTCCTAAATATGTAGTCCCTGTGGAGAGTGGCCTCGGAAAAGAAAAAGGACTTGAAATTTTATCCCTTTTTGTTAATATGAAAAAAGCAGATTTGCCAGAACAAGCTCATAGTATTATAAAAGAATGCAAAGGTATGGTTATTTATTTTGTGTATGAGGGTGATTATAGGGGTAATGATTCTCCTTTTGTAAATTAAGCTAATGAATGTGACAATTTAGCACATGAATATCCTTGAACTTTTCTAGAATATTTAGTATTTTAAGTCCTTCTCTGGATACACGATATGGTACTCCTTTAGTCATGAAAATAATATTTAACACTTTCCCACAATATCTTATGGAGACTGCATTAGTGAGAAAAATGAAATGAAGACATGACATTTACTGTCAAAGAGTTATAGTGAAAGTCAAATTTAAGAATTTCTTTGCTTGGGATTTTATAAAAATAAGTATTCAAATTTGATAAGTAAAAGCTGATATTGTCTTCTTAATTTGTACTTTCTTTTAATGAATTTAAACTTTTTGCTTGTTCCGATTCAATTTTTCCTCCTGTACTCTGATAAGAAAGATCACTTCTGACAACAGATGTATAGAGATTTTTCTCCATACACCAAGCAAGCAATCAAGTCTTCAGTATTCACCAGCTAGCTAGCCTCTAATGTAATTTAATCATGACACTGTCTCCCTGGAGACAGACTACCTCCTCTTTAGATGGCAGTTATAAGCTCCAAGATGTTTAACCTGTGTTTCTAACCCAGCGGCTATAAATCGAGGTTCTTGTCACCCCTCCTCAATCTCAGTTAATTTGCTTGAGCAGTTAACAGAACCCAAGGAAACATATTTATTGGTTTGTTACAAGGATACAGACAAAGAGATCCACTGGGCAAGTTTTGAGGAAGGGGTATAGAGCTTCCATGCCATCTCTAGTGTGCTGCCCTTAGGAACCTCCATGTGTTCAGCTACCTGGTATTTGTCCAAACTAGGTCCTTTTGTATTTTTAATGGAAACTCCATTGCATAGGAAGGATTGAAGAATGGACAGCTATGACTGGACAAAAAGGTGACTGGACAAAAAGAGTATGATCTAATGCTAATAAGTGGGGAAACCCAGCAAGGCCTATTGGTACAGATTCTTCTTGTTTTCTCTGTGAAGCATTCCTGCCTTCTAGTATAGGGCAGAACCCCTTCTGAAATGGGGGTCTTATGATCTGTAAGAGAAAGTAGATCAGATAATTTCTTTACAGCCAGCTCCAAGACAGAAAGGTAGAGATAGAGTTTCTAAGACCTACCTCAGGAAAGAGAAATTCTAGTTTCTGTGGCCTGTCTTTGGGAGAGAGTTAAGGAGCCAGGGACATTGGATAAAAACCAAAATATGTACATTATGATATCATACTTGTTTATTGGATATTTGCATTTTAAGAAATTATCCATGACTCACTTTTCTTTTTTGGTATATATTAACATTTATTTTAAAATTCCCTATTGAAGCTATTAGCACTTCATCATGTTTTTGCAAATTTTCCCTCCAGTTTTTTATGTGCCTTTTAATTTTATTGTACTGTCTTTTCACATATAGAACTGAAAAATTTTTATAGTCAAATCAAAATCAAGATTATAGCCGGGTGCAGTGGCACACACTTATGATCCCAGCAACTTAGGAGGCTGAGACAGGAGGATTGAGAGTTCAAAGCCAGCCTCAGCAAGAGTGAGGTGCTAAGCAACTCAGTGAGACTCTGTCTCTAAATGAAATACAAATTAGAGCTGGGGATGTGGCTCAGTGGTTGAGTGCCCCTGAGTTCAATAACTTGAAATCAAGATTATAATGGTTAACATAGTTTTTGCATTCTTTTTGTGTTGTGGGTGGACAGAATGCCTTTATTTTATTTGTTTATGTGGTGCTAAGGATTGAACCCATTGCCTCTCACATGCAAACACTACACCACTAAGCTACAGCCCTAGTCCTGGTTAACATAGTTTTGAATCTTGTCCTTTTTATACATCTTGAACATTTTCCCATGGTATTAAGTAGCTTTTGAAAAAATTTACCAGTGGCACAATATTGTGATATACCTTTATTTATTCAACTATTTCTCTATTATTGAACATTTTTTACATTTTTAAAGATTTGTCACTATTATAAATTATGATGTGATGAGTATCCTTCAGTGATATCTTCTTTATTTCTGATGATTTTCTTAAAACAAATACCTAGAAGTAAAAGAGGAGTTAGATATATCTTTAAGACTTGGCTAACATGCAGCAGGAATTGTTTCTTAAGACTAAGTTGTTCCTTAACTTAGTGGTGATTTTTAAAATAAGATGGTATTATTACAATTATGTTTTTTAGGTTCTCCTCTTGTGGTATCTTTAATTGGTGCACTTTTACGTGATTTTCCCAACCGGTGGGAATACTACCTCAGGCAACTACAGAACAAGCAGTTTAAGAGAATAAGGAAATCTTCATCTTATGATTATGAGGCTCTGGATGAAGCCATGTCTATAAGTGTTGAAATGCTCAGAGAAGACATTAAAGATTATTACACAGATCTTTCTATCCTTCAGAAGGATGTTAAGGTGCCTACAAAGGTAATACATAGACCAGCAATTCTCAGCATTGGATATTTATGATACAGTGCCAAGGACATTTGCAGGACATGTTGCAGAGGATAACGGAAGGGTATGATTTACAGGACCAAGGTAGTGGGTGGGGGGTACACAAGTCCTCTACTCTTAGTCTCCATTAAGGACTCTCTGTTGAGTGCATACCAGTCTGGTGAAGCTGGGGAAGCATCCAACATCTTTTTCTCTTTTCTATGTGGAGAATAGTTGGGCTTCTTATGAAATGGAGACATTCTTTTCTAGGGATATGAGATAACAGTTTTTTTTGTGTGTTAACACTTTTTCTTTTTTTCCCAACGCTTTTGTTTTATTTATTTATTTATATGTGGTGCTAAGGATTGAACCCAGGGCCTCACACGTGCTAGGCAAGCACTCTACCGCTGAGACCCAGCCCCAGCACCTGTTAACACTTTTCTAAAGTCCTATTAGATATACTTCTACAGCACATTAAATAATTAAAATAATTCACAGGTATTATGTATTCTCTGGGACATGGAAACTGAAGAAGTTGAAGACATATTGCAGGAGTTTGTTAATAAGTCTCTCCTATTCTGTGATCGGAATGGAAAGTCGTTTCGTTATTATTTACATGATCTTCAAATAGATTTTCTTACAGAGAAGAATCGCAGCCAACTTCAGGTACTTGTATCTCTGTAAATTTTCAATATATTTTTAATTTGAAATAATTTTAGACTTACAGAAAATTACAGAATAGTACTGAGAATTTCTATGTATTAAATCTTTCACCTATCTTCTCCTAATGTCAACATCTTATATAACCTTAACACTTTTTGTTGGGTACTGGAGATTGAACCTGTTGTGAAGGGCAAAAGGTGCGACTTATGCAGTCCAGGGGGAGAAATAAAGAATGTCTACACGCTTCTACCCTTTCCAATGTTTTATGCTCTGAAATCACTTAATACAATTTCACTGTATAGGTTCTGAATCAAGGAAATGACAATCCTTAATGCTAGGCACTGCAGTAGACATATATCAATTCACAACAAACAATTCTAGATTAATTCTAAGCACTGCAAACACACTTAATTATGACAGGCTCATGACAGACATTCCCTCTACATGCTAAGTTCAAGTGTCAGATCAAAAGTCTCAAGCTTTAAGCTTTAAGTCCAGCAGGTACACACTCACTCAGACACTGGTGATTAGATTAGGAACCAAGGCAGGCTTCTCCTGGGGTGAAGCTGATGGCCAGTTGAGGAGGGGGTCATAGGGAGAAGTTGTGGCTCTGACCAGGGTTAAGTTGTGGCTATAGAGTTTGAGAGCCATGAGGAAAATGCAGAGGACCAGGTCAACAAGGAAAGGTCTAGGTCCTCATTAGGCTGTCAGCTTGAGGGCATCATTGTCTGCTGGTTGAATGTCTGTTCATTTGCTCTATTATTTATACCAAATTTTGGGGCTTTGGACCCCCCTTTAATCCTTATCAGTTGCCAGCTGGTCTCTCAGTGACATCATTTACCCTGGGGTTAAAACACTGGTCTGGTTGTCTCCACTCTGATCTTTTTGCCTTTCCCTCTTATCTGGCACCTTTCCCTCTTATCAGCAGGACAGTCTTACAGTCCTCACTCAGAGTTTATCAGGGTGGGGAGAAGTGACTTGGTAGTGCCTGAGGGCCATACTGGAGGGTAAGAAGGTTAGTAGAATGAATCAGACATTATTACCCTATGTACATACAACTGGTGGGATTCTACAGCATGTATAACCAGAAGAATGAGAAATTATACTCCATTATGCCCCCAGAAATTACATTCTTAATAGTGTTAGAAGCTGGAGTTACTATGATGCTTAAGTTATTAAATTGCTTCTGTCCTCTGAAATGTGTACTTTTGTTTCAGGATCTACATAAGAAGATGATCACTCAGTTTCAGAGGTATCACCAGCTGCATACTCTTTCCCCAGATCAGGAGGACTGCATGTATTGGTACAACTTTCTGGCTTATCACATGGCTAGTGCCAATATGCACAAAGTAAGATGACATATTTGAAAATTCTTTTATCTTAATTTCCGTTCACTGTATGTGCTTCAAGTATTTTTTCTTCGTTTCTTTCTTTCTTTTTTAAAATTGTTTTTAGTTGCAAATGGACACTATTTTTTATTTTATTTATTTATTTTATGTGGTGCTGCAGATCGAACCCAGTACCCCACACATGTGAGGCAGGCAATCAATCACTGAGCCACAACCCCAGCCCCTGGTTTATTTATTTCTTAAAATATTGCTTTTTTTTTTCTTTTTGGTGTATGTGGAACTGAAGATGGCCTCACACCTACTAGGCAAGTTCTTTGCCACTGAACTACATGCCCAGATTGAGATTGGAATTTTTATGTAGTTAAATGTACCACTTTTTTCTTTTTTGTATTTTGCTTCAGTGTCATGTTTATAAATGTATTTTGTCCTATGATTAGACATTTGTTAGTAAAAATAAGGTCATAGCTTATGTAAGTTTTTTTTTTTTTTTTTCTATTTTTACCTGAACTGAAGTTATCTTACTTAGTAACTATAGTAAATGAACTACTTAAAAATTGATTTTCTTCTTCTTGGTAGTTTTCCTTTGTGGGCAGTAAGGATTTATTTTTAAGCTATAAGAAGCAGTGGAGGCTGGATGTGACAGTGCACACCTGTAATCCCGGTTACTCAGGAGACTGAAGCAGGAGGATTGCAAGTTCAAGGCTAGTCTGAGCAATTTAGGGAGAATCTGTCTGAAAATAAAAATGAAAGGGCTGGGGATGTAGTTGAGTGCCCCTCGGGTTTAATCCCTAGTACCAAAAACAAGCAAACAAATACCCCAAAAAACTTTTGAAATATATCAGTGTGGCAGGAATTAGTTTTTTTCTTATTAACCTTTTTTCTGCTCTTAAAGGTAATTATTTATTTTCATTGGGAAATTTTAGGAAAACATCTATAGAAAAGAAAGTTGAAGATTACTGTTAGACCAGGACGCAAGAAAAGACCACTGACTCCAATTAAAATCAAATTAAAGCAAGCTTATTATTTCGACCGGCCGGGCTGCCTCTCCCACCCAAAACCTCGGGAACAAGACAGCAGCCGCCGCTTTCCTGCAGACCAGCTTTATAGCCCAGAAAGTTACACAAAGGGGGGTTACAGATAACAAAACTCCGACGAGCACAACACTAATGGTAGTTTACATTTTTGCTGGCCCCGACATCAGAATTTATGAAGGTCATTAGAGCCTCACAGAGGGTCATTTTCTGGCCAGGGAAGGCCAAGATTTGTGAGGCATCACAAAAGTTTTAGAGAGGGCTGCTATCTGGTCAGAGAGCCAGGTATGGGTGAGTTCAAGGAACGGGCAGGCATTCCAAGCAGGTTCAGAATTTGCAGTAATTTATAGTAAAGCCAAAATTAGCTTTTCATGGCTTTGTGGTGAGATGGCTCCCAATTTTAAGAGAAAATCAGGTTGGGTCTATCAGTTACAACCATTGCTAATAATTCTGTGTATAGTTCATTTTGCTACTTAGATAAACACACTTGTTCTTTAAAACCAAAATGGGAATTGTAATAGAAATATCATAGTATATATTGAATTTTACTTCTTTTTTTTAATATATATATATTTTTGGTGTAGATGGACACAACACAATGCATTTATTTTTATGTGGTGCTGAAGATCGAATCTGGGTCCTGCCCATGCTAGGGGAGCGCTCTACCGCTGAGCGACAATCCCAGCCCCTGAATTTTACTTCTTAATTGTATTTAATAATTGTCTTTTCATCTTCTTTAAATAGAATGACATGATTTTTAAAATATTTATTTTTTAAATATTAATGGACACAATATCTACAGTATCTTTTTATTTTTTTATGTGGTGCTGAGGATCGAACCCAGGCCTGGCAAGTGCTAGGCGAGCGTTCTACCACTGATCCACAACCCCAACCCCTAGAACGACATGATTTTTAAAGCTGTATTCTATTTCATTATAGGTACACTATGATTAACCAGGTGGTTGATAGATGGAGTGTTAATTATACTCATCTGGTTGTTGTTTTTGGATACATTTCTGGGTTAAATGTTGTCTCAGGATACAATTTCTGGTTTAACTAGTGCATAGAGTTTAAATTTGAATCTAGATTGCCAAACTGCTGTTAAGAGGGGTGCTTTTATATTTTGAACAATAGATAAACATGTCTATTTTCTTTGATTTTTAGCTAATATTATTCCTTTAGTCTTTTAAAACCTATTTAAAATGGTAATTTCTGTGTTTCACTTTGATCACTGGTGAAATTTTGGCTACTGATATATTTTATTTTGTGAATTTACTTGTTTTTTTCCTTTACTGATTTTTTTTTCTTTTGGGATATTTTTAAATTGTTTTATTATAATTTTCTATGAAGGATAATTTATTAAGCCCTCTTCTGTTGTGTGTGTTGCAAATAAATATTTTTCCTGATTTTTTTCCCTAAATTTTGCTTGTATTGCTTTCTACTGTATTGAGGATTTGAATTTTTGGTTGTTTAAGGCACTTGGGTTGTTTTTTTTTTTTTTTTATATTTTGCTTTGGTGCATTCATTATAAAGGTTTCTTTCACCCCACGGTTACAAAATTATTTACCCATATTTTAGCATGGGTTTTTCTATTTTCTCTTTTAATCTTTAGTCCAACTGAAATTTATTTTGATTTTAAGATGGGAGGCTCATTTTATGTTTCTTTTTAACTATTGATGTATTCCTTTTTGCTAGCTTCCTTTTTGTCTTAAATTCTAGGTATCAGCTAAGTTTCTCTGAGTGGTGTTAGGATAGTGATGTTAAAATTCTTTGACCTTTGTTTTTGCCCCTTTAAATGCTTTATTCACTCAAATTACTCAATACAATTTCACTCTATAGGTTCTAAATCAAGAAAACCACAATTCTTAATGTTAGGCATTGCAATAGACATAATCAGTTCACAGCAAACAATTCTAGATTAATTCTAAGCACTGCAAACACACTTAATTGTGACGGGCTAATGACAGACATTCATTCAAGTTCAAGAGTATTAAGTCTTAGGCTTTATGTTCAGCAGATGCACACTCACTCAGGCCGCAGTGATCAGGTATGGAACCAAGGCAGGCTTTTCCTGGTGTGGAGTGGATGATTGGTTGAAGAGAGGGTCGTAGGGAGAAGTTGTGGCACTCACCAGGATCCAGGTGAGGCGGTTGAGTTTGAGAGTGGTGAGGATCACGCAGAGGATCAAGAAAGGATGACTAGTGATGGGATGTCAGTCCAGGTCCTCATCAGGCTCTCCAGCTCGAGTGCATCCTTGTTTCGGCTGGCTCTCTTTGACCTTTTTAACAGTACTGCCAACTTCACTTTTTTCCTTTTCTTTTTCTTAAGGAACTTTGTGCTTTAATGTTTTCCCTGGACTGGATTAAAGCCAAAACAGAACTTGTAGGCCCTGCTCATCTGATTCATGAATTTGTGGAATATAGGCATATATTGGATGAAAAGGTATGTATTAGTATGAAAAGTTTGTATTTAAAGTACATCTCATTTTTACATTTAATTCTAGGTTTAATGGTGGGGATGAGCAGAATAGAATAGTTGAAAATAGCTATTTTCCTTGCTTTGACCTTTTATCACTGTAAGTAATTTGCTTCCTTGCCTACTGGGAATGTAGGTAGGATTAAAATTTGAAAGTTGGGAAAGTAAAGTTTTCAGTATTAAAAAAAAATGTTAAGAAATGTGTCTGATAATGAGATTTTTTACTCTGTATTTAAAGGCAGAAGAGAATCACTATGTATTTGTTACCTAATGGTTGGCTGTTAAATTTTAGTTCATATAGAGAATATTTCATTTAAGTCTTTAAAATGACAAGATCAGAGAAGCAGAAAAATGTCAGATCTTGACTCTGGTTATGTTTCTAAGAGATTTCAGTTTATTCATAGGATTGTGCAGTCTGTGAGAATTTTCAAGAGTTTTTATCTTTAAATGGACACCTTCTTGGACGACAGCCATTTCCTAATATTGTACAACTGGGTCTCTGTGAACCAGAAACTTCAGAAGTTTATCAGCAAGCAAAGCTGCAGGCCAAGCAGGAGGTCGATAACGGGATGCTTTACCTGGAGTGGATGTAAGTAGGTTAGGGGAGAAACCCCAAAGAGTGTGGAGTGCTAACTATATCATTATTTTTCTGGTAGTGAATAAGTTCACTCCAGGAAGATGTAACTACTTTGGAAAGAACTGGAACTTTTAATAAGTATTCTTACTTAGTGAAAAGTTCCAGAGACATAAGAATAGGAGAAAATGATTATGAAGTACATAGAAATAGCTGCCCTTAAGGCATTTTGACAGGCCATCCTAACTATTAATACCTGATGCTTGACTTATCATAATCTAGTACAGTGATGAAGAGCATGGGCTCTGGAGCCACAGACTTGGGTTTGAGTCTTGGTGCGGAAATCTAGTAGTTTGTGATTTCAAACAAGTTACAGGTTATTTTCTCATATGCAAAATGGAGAGAACAATTCTTTGAGGTAAATGTTGTTTATTGTGAAAATTTAAATGAGATAATGGCTGTAAAGAAATTTGCACTTTGCCTCAAACACATAGCTCTTATTAAATGTCTACTGGATCCTGACTCTTCTACCTCTTAATCCATTGTGTCTCATTGTCATATTAATAGGACATTGGTAAAAACTTAAATTGAGCAGTTTTATAGATGTATTACAAAACTCTATAGGCTTTTATAAGTGTCTAATATATATGATGATGGGACATGATGGTTTAAAGAAGTCAATAACTTTTCATTTTATTTATTTAAACTTCCATCTATTTAATGTCTGTTATATTGTCTTCAGAATAACCTTGTAAGGTAAATATTCATTGTCCTGTTTGACAGATGAAAAAATTGAGGTACAGAGAGGTGAGACTTGATTAAGCTTTGTGGCATGCTGAGTGGGACGTAAGTCCTGGTCTGTCTAGCTTTATTTTCCATTCTCTTTCCATGTGCCATGCTTCTCTTACAGCTGGATATAATAAACATGAGTGGTTTTCTCTTCACATGTATAATTTATGTCTAAATTGAACTCCAGGTTGGTATCTGTGATTTTTATGGCCCTTACCTTCTTCAAATAAATTATAGCTGATTCCCTTGATTCAGGGTAATTTAGCAAACATATGACTTTCTCTGCTGTGCTAAGTACTCTTACTAAGGGTCCAGGCTTTCTCTAGTGAGTTCATAATCTAATAGTGAAGAAAGAAGCTTATTACAATATAATATGATAAATGCAGCAACAGAAGTATGTATTAAAATTGGGATAGAATTGATGAGTAATTAACTTGGATGAGAGAGTTAAAAAATTTTTTTAGTTAAAATTTAATTTTAAATTTAAATTTTGGTTGGTTTTTGAACTTGTATGTCTCCTGGTTAAAGTAAAAAAATTATAAATCTGTAAAACGAGAAGTCAAAGACTTCTTTTCCTCTCCTACCTTCCCACTTCCTAGAATTAATCATTCTTTAACATTTTCTTCACAAGAGGAGGTTTCACTTCCATCAAGAAGAAGTGAAAGAAGGGAAGCAGCCCTCCTAACTTACTGAAGCTACATCAGATCTGTTAGTATTCTAAAATACTCCTTTGTCACCCTTTATCGCGATGATATGCTTACTTGTTTTTCTCCCATACTAGTCCATATATTTTATATTGTAGAATAGTTAGGAGGTTAAAATCCAAACTCTGAAAAGAAGGAAGATCAATAGAGTAGAGGGAGGGAAGAGAAGAGGGAGAAGGGAAGCACTGGAAACTAAAATGGAGCACACCGTTATATGCATTTATGAATATGCCAGAATGAACCCTACTGTTATGCATTACTATAATGCACTAATAAAATCTTAAAAAAACTGGTTCTAGACTGCCTGGGTTTGAATTGCAGCTCTGGTAGTTATTAGTTGTATGTAATTAGGGGAAAGTTATTCAATTTCTCTTGCCTAAGAGTGCCATTTCATAGCATTTTGTGACAGAGGTTGTCATTAAGAATAGCAGTTAGCATTTTGCTTGGTTCACATAGTTGATGTTCAGTAGAGATTTGTATAAGATTGAATAAATTCCTGTTTGGTTAATGGCTAAAATGGAATCTTAATACTTTGTCTTATCAAACTGGCAGAGGTTTAGTTCTTGATCCTGTGGGAATTGTTGAATTTTTTTTTTTTTTTTGCTATTTCCTGCTATTTTTTTTTTTCCCATTGCACCAGCTGCATTTCAACCTGTGACATTCTGTCATATTTATTCATAGATTTATTTTATACCTGGGTTTAAACCGGCCATCATCAAAGAATGCTTAATTTCAGTACTAGAAACCTGTTTGTTTATTGTAGAAGGTGTGGATTATTCTAAACTTAAATTTAATTGAGTTTTAATTTTCAAAGCAATCATTTGTTATTTATCTAATATTTTTGGTCCTTTACTATATGCCTGTCATTGTAAAGGTCACACTCTAAGCTTTGGGGAATTGAGTAGACAGATCAAAGGGAAATACCATATTCTTAATCTAATTCTCATAACTTTTCAAATAACTTATCTTTCCCAGGTTCTCATCACTCTAGTTCTTATACTTGTTTTATCACTTCTAGTAAAATATAATACATAGTTTCTATGCAGAATCATAGACGGATTTACTTCTGTGTTCTTTTATCATTTGTTCTATATTGTACACGGTTCATTTTTTTGAAGAATGATAACAGTGGTATTTTGTGTCAGTTGTAGTTTATAGTGAATATTATTATTTCCTTTACATACAAGGAAATGGATCTTACATTGAGTTATTTGTCTAATTTCACACCCTATAAAGTAAGGTTGCCCTCTGGGTTTAACTCCTAATCTTTGACTCCAAATAAGCACAGTGCTTTTTAACATATTTACCTATATCCAAAGTGACTGGTGTGTATATAGATGAAATTCGGACACTACTCTAGTGCTTTCTGCTGCTTTAAGTACATATTCCATTCCATCATCCTTTACCTTGTGAGCAACAATATAATATCTATACTAATGGAATAGTTGGTATTCCTTAGATTAAGATACAAAGAAAATGACATTGCTGTGTCTTTTTTCTTCTGTGTCTGAGTAATTGTAGTTAGAAAAAATCATCACCATAATGGTGGGTGTAGTGTCATGCTTTAGTTAGGAAATGAACTTCATGTTGTAATCCTTTCTTGAATTTTAAGAGATGGAGATTTTTCAAAAGTATGCTTACATAATGTTTTAGCTGTGTGTTATAATTAATAGTATATCAAAAAAAAATAGAAAAAGACATTTGATAAACTAGATCTCCTTCAACTCAGTGACATTTGTGACACATGGCACTTTGCTTGATAGAGAGTAACATTTCTCTTAAAATGTTACTTTTCTTGAATTATGTCTTTTCTTTAGGTGAACTGTGTTTTTATTTGCAGTTAATAATTTAAGAATTTTATGTTTTACGAAATGTAACCATGTTACGAGATAGTTTCTATTATAAAAGAAATAGGCCTTTTACTGTCACTTACTAGATTTCTGTTCATTTTTCCTTGTATTTAGAAACAAAAAAACCATCAAGAATCTCTCCCGCTTAGTTGTCCGCCCCCATACAGATGCTGTTTACCATGCATGCTTTTCTGAGGATGGTCAGAGAATAGCTTCTTGTGGAGCTGATAAAACCTTACAGGTAAAACAATCTCTTTGAGACAAGTTGAAAAAGGCATATACCCAATCCTATGCAGAGTATAATATGTTTAACTGCCAAAATTAAAGAAAATTAAAACTTAGAAGTAGTGGAGAATCCCAATCTCTTGATTGGGATTGCAAAGGCTAGGCATGTGCTCTACCACAGAGCTTCATTCTCAGCCCTCTTTATTTTGAGACAAGGTTTCAGTTGCCCAGGCTGGCCAGAACTTGTGATCTTCCTGCCTTAGCCTTCCGAGTAGCAGGGATGATGGGCTCATGCCGTCACCATGCCTAGCTCTCTTGAATATTTTATGAAAGTTTTCTCTAGAGATTTTAAAGATATAGTTATGTGTTTTCATAATTCTAAATTTGCCACATGACAAAGAAGAATCTTCTTCCCTGTCAGTTATCTGCCACCCATTTGCTGCCTGTGGGTAATGATAAAATAATAATTGTTAAAAGACATAAGGACTTAATAGTGTAGTGGATAGGACTCTGATGAAAAAATAGTGATTCAATAACTATTTTATCAAAGGCTTAGAAATAGGTTTCTGGATGTAAATAGTAATTGAACTAAATTATTTCTGTTAGCATTTGTGCTCTACCTGTTAATTTTGAAGGAAATAGGGTCAAATTAATTAAACTTTTTATAATAATTTTGGCCTTTCTGAAGTAAGGACTACATGCCTTCTTTCTATAGTACCTGATTACTAATTTTGGTTTCTGAGCTCCAGAAAGAAAACATATTGCATTAAATATTTTGTGTTTGATTGTTAGGAATTTGCCAAAATGGTCACAAGAGTTGAAGCTATATCCAGCCGTTTCTTTTTATTGGTATTAATCAACATGTAACAATGGATAGTTCTCTGTTTATGTGAAGGCTTACAAATTCTGACAGAAATTCTGATTTTTTGAATGATTTTGCTAAGGTTCATTTCTGTTTTATAAATAACAGTGATTAAGATCTTTTAAAGAAAGATTTTTATTATGTGATGAGTTCAGTGATTTATAGTAAAGATTTTATTGTTGCTTGTATAGGTGTTCAAAGCTGAAACAGGAGAGAAACTTCTAGAAATCAAAGCTCATGAGGATGAAGTGCTTTGTTGTGCATTCTCTACAGATGACAGATTTATAGCAACCTGCTCAGTGGATAAAAAAGTGAAGGTAGGAAACTATTTTCCTCTTGGATTGTAATCATTAAAGAATTAATTTTTTCTGTAAAAGACTAACTAAAGGACTCATGCCTGTTGATCACTAACTTGAATCCTTATAAATTAACATTGTATGAAAATTCTTTATTTTTAAACATGAGCACAAATGCTTATGTTGATCAGCCTGAGGTATTTACCAGGCAGTGGGGAAAAGTAATTACAGATTAATGAATTTGCCTGCTATTAATAGACAGGTCTATGGGTTAAATGTCGGTTGAAATCTTCAAGTACATTGTGATTTAAAGTGTTATTGCACAGAATGATTGTCTGAGATCAGATTCCTGTCATAAAAGACATAATTTGTTAAATGCAACCCATTTTTTTTTTTTTTTTAAACGTGTATGAACTTAGGTATTCAGTGCAAAACCAGGTAGGTGGACAAACTTAACAGGTTGCTGGTCTAAAAACAAGAAAAAAAAGAGGATGATTTTTTATCTTGTTAATTATTCTTTTTTGTTTCTTGTCCCTAAATTTGGCTTTTAGCTAGAGTATTTATTTAATACAGAATTTAAGAGAAACTGAAGACTTAGGGGATGTTTTATCACTAAAATTTGGAAGAGAGACCTCACTTCAGACTTTTTTCAAAAGCGTTTTGGAATATGAATCTGGCTAGGTTGGAAGGACAAGAGAGTTGGCTTGGGAGTTTTCCTGGAGTTTTCACTGATATGAAGAGGTTGTCGAATGTCCTGATTAAAATTGAGGGACTGGGAATGTGGCTCAGTGGTAGAGTGCTCACCTGACATGCATGAGGCACTGGGTTCGATCCTCAGCACCACATAAAAATAAAATAAAGAGAAGTAAATGAAGGTAAAATAAGACTTTAAAAAAAAAAATTGAGACCTTGGAAAAACCTGCTTTTTTTTTTTTGGTACTGGGAATTGAACTCAAGGGTGCTTAACCACTGAGCCACGCACGTTTCCAGCCCTTTTTTATATTTTACTTAGAGACAGGGTCTCACTGAGTCACAAGTGCCTTGTTAAGTTGCTGAGGACAACTTTGAACTCATGCTCCTACTACCTCAGCTTCCCTAGTTGCTGGAATTATGGGCATGTGCCACCATGCCCTGTTAAAACCTGCTTCTTGATAGACTAGAATTGGTGGCTTTACAACCAGGAGTTAATTCACTCTTGAAACCTCCACTCTGAGTCAGACTTGGCCGCACTGAGCAGTTCCAAAGTCAGAACTATGTCGAGTAAAGGGAAATAATAAATAAACAAGAGGCAGGAATATTCTTTAAAGAGCTTCAAAATAAGATAAATTCTTTGGACCTCTGGGGATTCTAATAAATGCTTTGAGGGAATGCTATGGGAGGGAACATGAGTATCTCTAAAAAGTCAATGTCCTAGTGAAGATTTATTAGGACATTTATTTCTTTCGTTTGCTTAGTTGTCTTACACAGTAAGTAGAATGATGTTTACTCTTTACTGTTGGACTTACTACACTCTTCCTTATATCACCTTATCAGTTTTTCATTACAACTTGCAAAGTAAGTATTGATCTGACTTTACAGAGGAGAAAATAGTTTGAAATGAAGTTACTTGCCCAAGTTTGCATTAAGTAATAATAACAGGATTGATAGCTAGGTTTCTCTCAGACTCTCAATCAGACTCTCAAGCTGTTATTTATTTACTGAGGAATCTTTTTTTTTTTTTTGGTGATGCTGAGGGCTTTGTGCCTGTCTTAACTATTGATGTGGTTGGTACCTTGGAGTCGATACTTAGCATGTCCATGATCTGATTTGATATGTTGAATTGTGTAAAACATGTTTATGTATCCCCATTTGCTAAGTAGGGAGCTGAGATTCAGGTAAGGTAAGGGCTCAGTGGGCTACACAGAACCAATCTTGAACTTCACACGTCTGATCTGAAGTCTCTTATGCTATCCTCTTTATAGCACTTCTGTAGTGCTGTCATTCATATGAATGTGGGGAATCCTCTATTTTCATAAGATTCCATTTATGCTATAGAAAGATATGTGTAGTCTTATAAGTAAAAAAAAAAGCAAATATAAAAACCATCGAGACAGATATTGCCATGTTTTAGAGAAAGGGTAGTATTCATTAGTGTCATTCTGATGGGAAAATCTGTTATGACAAGCATCTGGAAAGTGCCTCATTTTGTTTTTTTTAATGTTATCCTTTGAAAATAAAGAATATCTGTAAATTTTAATTTTTAAATTCTCTTTAGATTTGGAATTCTGTGACTGGGGAACTAGTCCACACCTATGATGAGCACTCAGAGCAAGTCAATTGTTGCCATTTTACCAAGAAGAGTCATCTCTTAGCCACTGGGTCAAGTGATTTTTTCCTCAAAGTAAGTATGGCTATTGAGAATTATGTAGATAAATTTTATAGATACATTACAAAGGCTTTTATTTTCTCATGTATTATATTATTGGGGCTTTTATTATTGCAGTGATTAAAAAAAAGAAAGGTTGACGATGTAGCTCAGTGGTAGGGCACTTCCCAAGCATGTGTGAGGCCCTGGGTTAAATCCCAAATACTGCAAAAAAAAAAAAAAAAAAAAAAGTAAAATATAGATATATATGTATATATATTTCATATAGTTGTAACTCACTATTACTCAGAAAACTTTTGCTATATGGGAATAAATTACTCTCTAAAATGAAAATAAATCTATTATAATATGACCTATTTTTGGTGTTTATTTTTAATTTCTTGTAGGTTGAGGAAATTTACCTCATTTAAATATAGATAGAAGTCTCTACCATATGTAAGGGGATTTAATTAAGGAAAAGTTTAATTTAAGACATGACATGCCATACCTGCGTTACCATTCAGACTACCAGAAAGCATGTTCTGTGATTGCAAGCTGAGAAGCCATTGAAAATTTGTAAAACTAAGGCTGTCTCCATGTAACTTTTCTTACATGAAGAATTGGGTTTATCAGAACTAGGATTAAGGAGCCACGGAAGGAGGTGAACATGAGGAACAGGAATCTCACTTACTGATCATTTTCAAAGAATTTCTTTCAAGATTAACTTTTGGGATAAATTATTTCTTTCCCTGGGTTTAAATTAGTTGGTACAAATCACCAGAGGTGAATGTAGCCTTTTTCATATATATTTAAAAATATTTTTCAAACAAGGAGAAAATATAATAAGGAGTCTCTATGGTATTCATCATGTAGCTACAATTATAAACAAAATGAGGTTTTGCCAATCTTATTTTATATATGCCCTCTACCCTTCTTTTTGGCTAGAGCATTTTATAGCAAATCCTGGATATGTGATTTCCCCCAAAATATTTCAGCATGAGCCTTGGAGGTGTAAACACTAGTGCTATGCCATTATTAAACCTACTATAATAAACAGTAGTTTTGTAATGTACCTGATCTGTGTTCACTTTCCCCAGTAGTCTCAAACACGTCTTTCTACCTGTGGCTTGTTGGAATCAGACATGGAACAAACTTGGCACTTGACATTTATTTTGTCTGTTAGGCTTCTTTTATTCTAAAAAACCTCCCTTTCCCCTTTTCCCCTTTCTTGTGCTATTGGTTTGACAGAGGAATTGAGTTATTTGTCTTGTGGAATATATCACATTCTGGATTTGGTTGATTGCTTACTGGAGTTGTTATTTGATTTCTTTTTCTAAACCCTCTATTTACTGTATTATACTTAATACAGGTGCTTTGAATTTTTTGAATAATTTTTTAGAATATTCATAACTTTTAGCCTATTGACTAGTTTCAAGGTTTGGGAGATCTTAGAAATTATCATTTTTTTATAGCCTAGTATTTAAAAAATATGGGGGCAGTTATCTTAATATATTGTATCTTTTTATAGCCAAAGTAACTTTGATTCTAAACCATTCATTTTAAATAAGCAGTAAGTGTTTAATTATTTAAAGCTCAGACTAAAAGCCCAGGTCAGCTTTCAACTTCCTTAGTAGATTTAGATGTCAATCGAAAGGCTGCCTTGTTGTTTATCACAAGTTTAACTTTGACACCTTTGTGTTACTACGAATTGAGCATCATTCTTAAACATACTAAAGTAGAAGAATAGGAAGAAATTCATATGATTTCTGACTTTTACCCCATTCAGTACTAGTTTTAAAAATTTATCTTTTATCTTTCTCAAATAGCTTTGGGATTTGAATGAAAAAGAATGTCGAAATACCATGTTTGGCCATACAAATTCAGTCAATCACTGTAGATTTTCACCAGATGATGAGCTTTTGGCCAGTTGTTCAGCTGATGGAACATTAAAGGTAAGCTTTTGTACGTTATTAAAATGGGTAGTCAGGTTTTCATCACTGTAATAGAATACCCATAAAAAACAACTTATAATGAGGAAAGGTTTATTTTGGATCACGGTTTCTGAGGTTTCAGTCTGTGGTTGCTTGTCTTTGTTTGGACCTGTAGTGAGGTAGTATATAATGGCAGGGAGCCTGTAGGGGAGCAAAGTGGAGGTTCTTAATGTCCCCTTTAAGGATACACTCCCAATACCTTCTTTCCACTAGGCCCCACCTCTTACAGGTTCTATCACTTCTAACATCACCAGTGGCTGGGGACTAAGCCTTCAACTTGTGAGCTTTTGGGGGACGTTTAAGATTCAAACTATAGCTCTGTTTTTCATATTTCTACAGAAAGAGCTTCTTCCTTCAACTTCCAGGAACATGTTTAATATAACTAATTATTTGTCATAATAATTATTTATGAATGATTTCCTGTGTTTAAAATACATGTAATTGGAATTCTTAAATTTTAAGCATATATCCTTTTTTGGGGGGCGGGTACCAGAGATTGAACTCAGGGGCACTCAACCACTGAATCACACCCCCAGCCCTATTTTGTATTTTATTTAGAGACAGGGTCTCACTGAGTTTTTTAGTGTCTCACTTTCACTGAGGCTGCCTTTGAACTCGCAGTCCTCCTGCCTCAGCCTCCTGAGCCACTGGGATTATAGGTGTGCGCCAGCAAACCTGGCTAAGCATTATATCCCTAAAAAACATATTTATCCATTATTTTGAGATCTATAGGGTCAGGTTTATAAAGGGCTGCTTTTATTTGTCACTTATTTCTTCTACTTTTTGTGTTACCATTTTCCTGTTTTTGAGCAGTCATATAGGGGAATAACACAAGAGTTAGGGAAAACATCTCATTTAACCTCCTGAATTTTATATTCCTAAAAACCCCAAGTTTTTCTTCTTTAAATCATTTCCTTCTAAAATAAGACCCTAATTTCAGTATTTTATTTCTGTCTCCATTGTCACTTTGTCTCCTGATTATTGACTCTCCTTTCTCTGGTCTTAAATGAAGACCATTTTTGACCATTTTCGTGTCTATTTTCCTTTCTATTCTGTAGTGTTGGCTCTCGTTCAGGCGTTGTCCTCACCTGTCAGATTCTGGTTTCTACAATTTGTTATTTACAAATACCGAATATCTATTCCTTCTTTTGGCATAATCCATGTTGTAGGAAGTTTTCCAGAATACCCTTGGATGTGTTAAGGCAGCCATCTTCCAAGATATTCTTTCCATCATGTCAGTCTATTATTTCTTGATTTTTACTATGTGAGTGGCTTTAGAAGAAGGCATTTTATTTCTGAGTCCAAGTTTCTCTACCATCTTATCTCCATTGCTAATTCTAAGATTTTTTTTTAAAGAGAGAGAGAGAGAGAGAGAGAATTTTTAATATTTATTTTTTAGTTTTCGGCGGACACAACATCTTTGTTTGTATGTGGTGCTGAGGATCGAACCCGGGCCGCATGCATGCCAGGCAAGCGCGCTACCACTTGAGCCACATCCCCAGCCCCAATTCTAAGATTTGTGATGATATCATGATCTAAGCTGCTTTAACTGTCTTTTTTTTTTTTTCCCCAAAGATTGAACCCAGGAGCAATTAACCACTGGACCATATCTCCAGCCCTTTTTATTTTTTTATTTTGAGGCAGGGCCTCTATGAAGTTGGTGGGGCTGGCTTTGAATTTGCGATCTTCCTTCTTTAGCCTCCCAAGCCACCGGGATTAAGGGCATGTGCCACCATGCCTGGCTTTACTTCACTGTAGTGCCTATTCCAGTCCTTTCCTGCTGTTTGTAAGCCCCCAACCTTTTGATTCTATGGTAATTACCTTACCTCATTATAATTCAGAGGGTTAAAACCATCTACCCAGAGCTCCCCTCAGTGAGCCTCCTCAAACACTGCTGTAAAAGCTCCCTGCTCTCTCCTTTTTTTTTTTTCTTACAAGAAGTCCTCTGCTTGCCCAAAAGTCTACTACTTATTTCTGCTGTTTCTTTTTCTCCCTCCTTTATATGGTACTTTGCTTCATTGTTATTTCCTCTCTCTGTTGCTTTTTTCGGTTTTATGCTTTTTTGGGGATACTTTCCTACCATCTATAAATGTTCTTGGCCCTTCCTGGCCCTATAAAAACAAAAAAATTGAAAAACCTTGGATTTTTTTTTCTTGAGTGTATTTTTCTTTCAAATAGTCATTCTGTTTTTCTCTTTTTCTGTGACTAAACTTTGTTAGTTGGCTTTCTTTTACTGTAGCAAATAACTGAGATAAGTTATAAAGAGAAAAATGTTTTTTTGGGCTCATGGTTTCAGAGATTCTAGTCCCTGATAATTGGCCCTGTTGTTCTTTGGACCTGGGGGAGGCAGCATACCTTGACAGGGGGTACAGGGCAGAGCAGAACCACTCACCCCTAGGCCTGGAACAAAACAGAGAGGAGCCATGATTCTTTTTGAGGGTTTGCTCTCAATGACCTAAAGACCTTGCACTCCCACCTCCTGAAGGCTCCATGACCTCTCAGTTGTGCCACAGGCTGGGGACCAAGTTTTAATGTGGCCCTTTGGGGGACGTTCCAGATCCGTCCATCATCTGTGCTTTTCTCTGTTTCCTGACAACCTACTCACTGCTCAAGCCTTTTTTAACCTGCTTCTCTCTGACCTGTATGCTTTTGAAGAATGTCAAAATCAGTTTTAAGTTTCCATTTTTTGTTGTAAAGTCTGATACATTCTGGATTAGTGTGAAATTTTGCATTTTTATTTATCTGATCCTTATTCTTGTTGTATTTAAACCTCCATTGATAACCTAGTTAAGCGTTCTTCATTTGAATATAACAGTGTTTATTTTTTTCTTCTTCTTAACCTCTCCTATAAGTCTTTTCCATGCCCATGCTCATGCCCATGCCCATGCCTATGATCATTTAATGATATTTACTGTGTACCAGGTACTGTGCTAGTAGGCATTTGGATTTTAAATACTTAAAAAAAAAAAAAAAAGCACATTCCCTGGCCTTAAGTTATTCATGTTGGGGAGAAAGGTAAGTGATAGAGGAACATGAAATGCTAAAATTATATTGTTGTTTTGTTTTTAATGAGATAGCGCGTCACTATGTTGACCGAGTTGGCTTTGAATTCCTGGGCTCAAGTGATCCTACTGTCTCAGCCTCCCAAGTAGCTGGGACTACAAAGCATGTACCACCTGCCCAGCTATGTAGAGGATGTTCTAAAGAACAGATGAGGACTGTGTTGGTAAAGGGTTCAGGTACCTAAGGCTATAGCCAGATTGAACTTGTTCTCCCTTTTTGTTACCTTTGCTTTCCCATTTTGTACTTTAATGTATGCTGACCCCTGAGCTGAAGGCCTAGAGTATTCCCTCTGTCTTTTTGATGTTGAAATTCTTTTATAAGGTGGCATAAGGTAGGCTAATCTTTAGGTGGTAGAGTGAGTTGGTCACCTGCATACTGTGTTCCCTAAACCCACGGCTTGAATGCCGTGTTCCCACAGTGCTTTCTTTTCCTCTCAAATGATATATCGTATGTATCCAGGATTAGAGTTACTTATGTGCTCATCTTAGCCCTCTTGCTGACCTATAAACTCTTTGAGGGTAGTATCTATATCTGATTCATTTATATAATATCAAATATAATTTCAAAGTGACCAGCATAATATTTTAATAAATGCATTAAAAATCATAAGCCCTTGCTGTGTTCCTTCAGATCAAACTAAGACTTCTTCAAACTCATAAAGAAATTTTAAAGAGGCCTCAGTTTTCAGGGGCAGGTTTTGGTTCCTGTGTTCATGTGTGAGTATCACTAGCAGCAGGGGACAGACATTGCTGCAGTCTTGGGGACACCTGCCTGTGTCTGTGGTGGCTTTCCTACGGTGCTGTTAAGCCAGTACTGCTGGCTGGTTCACACTGATACAGTGACATGTAGTAAGCAGAGGTTCTGCAAAATGATTTTAGATAACAGCATTTCAAGGTCAAAGTCTTCTAAAGCTTTTACCATTTGAGAGGATGAGAACTATAAATTATTTTCTGCCTCAAATGGCTCTGTAATTTTCTAAGCTTTTTGTAGTATATCAAGTTGATAAGCGTGTGTTTTTTGGACTGTGATGATAAACTATTTCAAAAGGGAGTTTTATTTAAAAATTGTCTGAAAACATACAAGGGCACAGGGTAAACAGGAACCTTGGACAGAGTGCCATGGTGTCTTCAAAATGAAATGGTGATGTTAGTTTATATGATCCCCTAACATGTAGGATTTCACCACATTGGATAGGACTGTAGTCAGGTCCTTCTAAAAGCAGTTGTAGTTTAAGCAGGAGTAAAGAAATTGGATTATGCTAGTTTTCCTTTTCTTTTTTCTATATCAAAATTCTTTTTTTTTAAATTTTTATTTATTTATTTTATGGTAGAATGCATTTTGACAGATTGAACACAAATGGAGCACAACTTCTCATTCCACTGGCTGTACATGGTGCAGAGTCACTCCAGTAGTGTAATCATTCATGTATATAGGATAATAATGTCTGTCTCATTCTACTGTCCTTCCCATCTGCACAATCCTACCCCTCCCCTCACTCCCCTCTACACAAACCAAAGTTCCTTCATTCTTCTCTGTCCACCCGCCCCACTATGGATCAGCATCTGCTTATCAGAGAAAACATTCGGCTTTGGTTTTTTGGGATTGGCTTATTTCACTTAGCATGATATTCTCTAGTTTCATCCATTTACCCTCAAATGCCATAATTTCATTTTTCTTTAAGGCTGAGTAATATTTCATGTGTATATGTACCACATTTTCTTTATCCATTCATCTGTTGAATGGCATCTAGGTTAGTTCCATAGTTTAGTCACTCTGAATTGAGCTGCTATAAACATTGATGTGGTTGCGTCACTGTAGTATACTGATTTTAAGTCCTTTGGGTATTGCTGATGAGTGGGATAACTGGGTTAAATGGTGGGTCCATTCCAAGTTTTCTGAGGTATCTCCATACTACTTTTCATAGTGGTTGCACCAATTTGCAGTCCTACCAGCAATGTATGAGTGTACCTTTTCCCCCACATCCTTGCCAACACTTATTATTGCTTATATTCTTGATAATTGCCATTCTAACTGGAGTGAGATGAAATCTTAGAGTAGTTTTGATTTGCATTTCTGTAATTGCTAGAGATGATGAACATTTTTTCATATATTTGTTGATCGATTGTATATCTTCTTCTGAGAAGTGTCTGCTCAGCTCCTTAGCCCATTTATTGATTGGGTTATTTGGTTTTTTTGGTGTTAAGTTTTTTGAGTTCTTAATATATCCTGGAGGTTAGTGCTCTGTCTGAGGTGTGTGTGGTAAAAATTTTCTCCCATTCTGTAGGCTCTCTCTTCACATTATTGATTGTTTCCTTTGCTAAGAAGAAGCTTTTTAGTTGAATCCATCCCATTTATTGATTCTTCATTTTGCTTATTGCACTTTAGGAGTCTTGTTCAGGAAGTCAGGACCTAAGCCAACATGGTGAAGATTTGGGTCTACATTTTCTTTTTTTAGTCACAGGGTCTCTGTGTCTAAGTCTTTGATCCACTTTGAGTTGATTTTTGTGCATGGTGAGAGAGATTTAATTTTATTTTGCTACATATGGATTTCTAGTTTTTCTGGCACCATTTGTTGAAGTGGCTATCTTTTTTCCAATGTGTATTTTTGGCGTCTTTGTATAGTATAAGATAACCGTATTTATGTGGGTTTGTCTCTGTGTCTTCTATTTTGTACCATTGGTTTACATGTCTGTTTTGGTACCAATACCATGCTGTTTTTGTTATTATTGCTCTGTAGTACAGTTTAAGGTCTGGTATTGTGATGCCTCCTGCTTTACTCTTCCTACTAAGGACTACCTTTGCTATTCTGGGTCTCTTATTTTTCCAAATGAATTTCATGATTGCTTTTTCTAGTTCTCTGAAGACTGTCATTGGAATTTTAATAGGAATTGCATTAAATCTGTATAACAGTTTTGGTAGTATGGCCATTTTGACTATATTATTTCTGCCTATCCAAGAGCATGAGAGATGTTTCCATCTTCTGAGGTCTTCTTTAATTTCTTTCTTTAGTGTTCTATAGTTTTCATTGTAGAGGTCTTTTTTTTAATCAATCTAAAAAGATTGATTACCAAGTATTTTACTTTTTTTGAGGCTATTGGGAATGGAGTGGTTTTCCTAATTTTTCTTGCTGTGGATTCATTGCTTATTTATATAAATGCATTTGATTTATGGGTATTGATTTTATATCCTGCTACTTTGCTGAATTAATTTATTCTAGAAGTTTTCTGGTGGAATTTTTTGGATCTTCTAAATGTAGAGGCATGTCATCAGCAAATAATGATAGTTTGAATTCTTCTTTTCCTATGCATATCCCTTTAATTTCTTTTGTCTATCTGATTGCTCTAGCTAGTCCTTGACTTTCTTAAATCTACCAGTGGTTTCTTTGTCTTTCCTATGAATAGGGAAACAGTATGGTTTCTCATTATATTCTGGCTGATGTGACTGAAGCTTCTGGCATTTATTTTCTCTTAATATTAGAGAAGGGTAAATATTTAAGTCCCCAGTGTCTGTTTTGCTTTAGTTAGTTTATCCAAGGTTATTGCAAGTGGCAAGATTTTGGTTTTGGCCGTATTTCTTATTATATAGAATGCTTCTCTGAACTCAAGAAAGAATTAAAGATGTGCCTGGCCAGACAAATCAGGTTTTACTTGGGTGTTCCGCTTTGGAAGCTGAGTTCAAGTCTGAGAAGCATTGTTGTTTGTTTTTGTTTTTGGCCTTGACCAACCCTTGGTCCAGGCATGATAGCCTTTATCATTCTTTGAAGCTGGGACTGCTTGAGATCTAGAAGGAAGATGTATCTTTTCGAAGGCCTCTGTTTTGTACCATTCAGTGGCTTTGCTCTAGAGTGAGGTTCAGTGCACTTTTTACTTCATTTCTCAGGAGATAGTAGTTTTCATGCCTCTAGATTATCTGGCTCCACCAAGCCTCATTTTCTTTCAGTATCTCTGTTTCCTATTTTCAGGTCTCCTGTTGCTTTGTGGAGTGGTACCACACCACTGGGCTTGGTCTGGGCCCTGTTCAGTCCTCTTGCTGTGCTTACTGTAGATGTGGTGCACATGTCAAGGCGGACAGCAGAGGGCAGCAGCGGCAAGTCGCTGGCATCTTCATCCTCCTGCTTCCACATTCGTCCTGTCAACACCTCCTTTAGAGCCTCCTCCACGCCAGCAAGGCTCTGCTCACTTTTTGCTTAATTTTATGTTCTGCAGCCTGCATTTTGGGCAGTATTTTTATTTTTTTCCTTTTAGGAAGGTGGTCAATGAAACAGAAGTACTTAATGTAAAAGTTTTATAGAAAGTCCTGTATAGGTAAAAGTTGATTAGGTAAAGTGAGTAAGTTCGCATGGTATTTAATCCAGGTGGAATTCTAGAGGTGTGAGTTGAGAGTAAAAACAATTATTTTTTATTTTTTAAATTTGAAGCTTTGGGATGTGAGATCAGCAAACGAGAGGAAAAGCATTAATGTGAAGCAGTTCTTCCTAAATTCAGAGGACCCTCAAGACGAGATAGAAGTGATAGTGAAATGTTGTTCCTGGTCTGCTGATGGTGCTAGAATAATGGTGGCAGCAAAAAATAAAATCTTTGTAAGTATTCGTATTTTAAAAACCAAATTTAGCCTGATTTAAAGAAAATTAAAATTTTTATTAATTTTTTCATTTTACATTGTTTCTTGATATAAATAAAGTCTAGCTGTGTGATTCTGGGCAGGGTTTCCTAACCTTTCATTATTGTTTGGAATCATGCTCCTGGGGGATTTGGATGGCTTGTGACAAAAGGTGTGTATAGTCACATAGGTGTGGGAAATATCATGCACTGCTTTCTCCTCTGGGAGATAGACAGTGGGAACTAACATATTTAATGCCTTGGGTAACTCTACATTATAGAAGCAATTTGTGATGTTGAATCCACTGTTCCTCATGTGTAGTTAAAATGTGGAATAATTCTGCATCACTCTTCTCCTCCTCCTCCTCTTCCTTTTTTTCCCCATTAATTTCCAATACATTGATTTAGGTGATTTTTCAAAGAGCTATGTATCCCTAAAAAATTTATGATTTGGTGACTCTGATAGAAATACTCATCAACAACTGAACAAGATTGTAAGACTTTTATAAAGTAAATGAAAAGACAGTATTGTCCTCTTGTTTCCAATCTAATGAGTCTTTATATTTGTGCTGTTCAGAGTACTCACACATATAATTTCTTTTGATAGTAAATACCTAGGAGACAAAGCAGATTGCAATGACCCTATGATAATAATGAGGTAACTGAGGTTCAGAGCAGCCAAATAATTTGTCTAAGGTTGCACTGTGAATAGGATGGCCAAGTCTTCTGATTTACGGCTCACTGATATTCTTCTAACAGTAATTTTAAAAGACTTGAATAATAAAAATTATTTTTAAGAGCACAATTAAAATATAATATAGTTATATAAAAATTCACAGAAGGATCTGTGCATATGATTGTTATTGATCTGGTAACTGTGATGCTGGGATCTTGGTTGGTATTTATTTTTATTCCTCTGGTAGGAAATTAAGAGGAAAACGGTCTCCTTTTGTCTAAAGTTTGTCTTAAGTTTGCTAAAGTCTTTAAGAACAGAAAGGAACTACTGCATTTGCAAGTTTCAAAGATTTCAAATTTATTCTTATTAATAAGATATGTATAATGTAAAATTTGTCTTTTTTTATTTTGGTACTGGGGATTGAACCAAGAGTTACTTAACCACTGAGCTCTTTAAAAAAAAAATATTTTATTTAGTGACAGGGTCTTGCTAAGTTACTCACTGAGGCTGGCTTTGAATTTGCATTTCTCCTGCATCAGCCTCCTGAGTCACTGGGATCACAGGCCTGTGCCACTGATCCTGGCAAATTTATCATTTTGAAATGTACAATTCAGTGGTATTAATTATATTCATAATGTTGTATAACTTTTACCACTACATATTTCCAAATCTTTTTCATCACCCCAAACAGAAACTCCATAATCATTAATAACTCCCTGTTTGCCATTAGCTAACCCCTGATAACCTCTAACATAATCTATGAATTTACTTATTCTGGATATTTCATGTAAGTGGAATCATACAATATTGGTTTATTTGTTTCCGGCTCATTTCATTAAGCATATGTTTTCAGAGTTCATCTGCATTATAACATATATCAGAACTGCCTTCTTTTTTACAACTGAATAATATTTCATTATATATATGTATATGTGTTATACATTCATGAACTTATATATATATATGTATATGTATAATATATCTATATATTCCCCACATTTTATTCATACATTCATCTATGTATGGGCCCTGGGCTTTTCTCTACCTTAGGCTCTTATAAATAATGCTACAGTGAACATTGATGTACAAGTATCTGAGCCCCTGCTTGTTTTTTTTGGTACCGGGAATTGAATTCAGGGTCACTCAGCCACTGAGCCACATCCCCAGTCGAATTTTGTATTTTATTTAGACAGGGTCTCACTGAGTTCCTTAGTGCCTCGCTATTGCTGAGACTGGCTTTGAACTCTCTGATCCTCCTGTCTCAGCCTTCTGAGCCATTGGCATTACAGGTGTGCGCCACTGTGCCTGGCTCCATTGCTTTTGTGTGTATATCTTGGACTAGAATTGCTGGGTCATATAGGAATTCTGTACTTAGCTTTTTGAGGAACCACCAGGCTTTTCCACAGCAGCTGCATCATTTGACATTTCCACAGGCAACATACAAGGATTCCAAGTTCTCCATATCCTTGATAATACTTGTTATTTTCTTTTTTTTAAAAAAACTATAGCCATCCCGGTAGGTGTGAAGTGGTATCTCATTGTAATTTCAACTTGAATTTTCCTGATGACCGGTGATGTTGATCATTTTTTTAAAATGATCATTTTTTAAAAAAGATTTTAAAAGATCTAGTGAAAAAGGAAAATAACGTTACGTTGCATGAAATGCCTTCTTGTTTTAAAAACCTATAGATCTGTTTACCATGCTGAAAGAAAGCTACTGTACAATTACCCTTATGAGTATTTTGCATGTAGATCTCAAATTTTTTTTTAGTTGTCCCTTTCTCCTATTTCTTTCCCACTCTTTGGTATTGTTAATTCAACCCTGCTGTTAGGTTTTTCTTATTTTGTTCATGATTGGGACGTTTTCTATCCAGTTTGCAAAGTTCCTGTATCACTCTGGGCCACTAAGTTTTAAGAACAACCTGCTCTGGGAAACATTTAAATATGATTTCCTGTGCTTTGGCTTTGGCCCCCAAAGCTGTGCTGCTTACCGTCTTACCATCTGCGCATGCTTCCAGGGTTACATTCACTAAATCTCTTTTTCTTTTTCTATGTTTTGAAATGCTCACTGTGTGGCTCAGGCTGGCCTTGAGCTCATGATTTTCCTGTCTCAGCCTCCTGAGTAGCTGGGATTACAGGTGTACTCACTATCACTTCATTAAGCTTCTTTCTGGCTCCCACTGGGAACCTCTGTTTTCTTCCTGAGGACTGTGTTTTGGTCATGAATTCCTAGATTGTATCAACATATACTGTGTGTATGCATTAAGTATAAACCATCTTATCATTTGGCAAAAACTTTAAAAAGTATATTCAGCATTTAAAATTTTTCAAAAATTGAAATAAAGAAGGATAAATTACTCAAAAATAACTTTTTGGTTCAAAAATGGGAAAATGATGAATTGTAATGTAGTAATTTGTTAGCTCTGGAGAGAAATAGAAATAATGGAGTTAATTTCATTTAGCAAGACTGTGCTCTATATTTTGATCATCTTCATTTATGAATTGCATTTTCTCTTTTGAATAGATGAGCATTGGGGAGAACTACTCTCTGTTAATTTGACTAGTCCATTCATTTATTCACAAAGGTTTTTATTTCTCTTTAGCCCAGCTTGAGAGATCATCTGTGATGCATTTTCCTGTACAAAAACTGTTTCAAGATGAGCAGTGTTTTTAAAGTTGATGTATATTGATGTATTATCTTATTTATTATTGTTAGTAATTATGCCAGTTATTATAGTAATTATGCTAAATATAAAATGTATATCTACAATGTATTAGTAATTATAGTAGTTTTTCAGGACTTAGAATTTATAGTTGAAACAGGAGGAAATTCTTTTAAAAATAAATTTAGATTTAGTTTGGTATAGCTTATCTTTTAAATATTTTGCTTTCATAGATACTTCTATTTATGTTGACAGCTTTTTGATATTTATACCAGTGACCTGTTGGCAGAAATCCACACAGGCCATCATAGCACCATCCAGTACTGTGACTTCTCCCCTCAAAACCATTTGGCAGTGGTGGCTTTGTCCCAATACTGTGTGGAGGTAAGTCGTTGAATTTATTCAGTGACATCTGGGTCTCTAGAGATCCAAGGATAACAGGGAATGGGTTGCCTAAACCATTAGTTGTTCACAATGCTTTCTTGAAAAACTATAGAGTATTTTCTTCGTAGCCTAATAACCTGTAGCTTTGGAATATTGAACTATATAGCCAGCTTTAGTATTTCAACAGTGATTGGAGACTTGATTTGACAGTATAACAGGGAATGACAGTACCATTCATCAGGCATTTATTGAATCCCTAGCATTTTGGGGGGGTTGGGGAAACAATGAAATGACCACTAGTTTTCTAGGCTGAACTATGTCATCTCTTGAACAGTATAAGGATAGACAGACTTTTTTCTTCTTAAAAGAAATGAACTTTAAAAAAGTTCAGATTCTTAGATCATTGAGTAGGATAAGATGGAAGTTATATTTAGAATTGATTAAGATAAGATTTTTATTTTTATTGCCAAGCACTAAAGAGTAAAATGACTCTTATAAATTACTATTTATACATATAATTTTGTACTTTCCTAATAAATTATACATTCAGGGCCTGTACCTAACTAGTCTTGGAAGAATTCTATCAAGTGAGTTACTCTATTTTTTTTGAAGTTGTCAATGGACTTTTATTTTATTTTATTTATATGTGGTGCTAAGAATCGAACCCAGTGCTTCACATATGCTAGGCAAGTGCTCTACCACTGAGCTATAATCCCTGTCAGAGTTGCTCTATTAATTTACTCAAAAGACAATGAATTGTATTTTCCCTTCAAAGATGGATTAGTTTTTCAAAGCCTTAATACTCCCTATTCCTTGGTTTGGTCTCACCATCAGGTAGTTTGAGGGGATAGGGCTTTATCTGGAAAGTAGAGGTAACAGATGAAGGCATGAGTTCTGTAAGTGCCTTCTGATTCTTTTTTTTTAGTACCACGGATTGATCCCAGGGGTACTTAACCACTGAGCAACATCCCCAGCCCTTTTATTTTTTATTTTGAGATAGGGCCTCATGTAAGTTGCTGAAGCTGATCTTGAACTTGTGATTCTCCTTCTCAACCTCCGAGTTGAGGCATGCACCACTGCACCTGGCTGCCTCCTGATTCTTTTTTTCTTTTCTTTTCTTTCTTTCTTTTTTTTTTTTTTGTGGTACTGAGGATTGAATCCAGGCCAGGGCCTTGTGCATACAAGGCAAGCACTCTACGGACTGAGCTATATATCCCCAGCCCCTGATTCTTAAGTACAGCAATACAAGTAACACTGAAAGACTTTCCTCTGAGAACCTGCCTGTTGTAAGCCGAGGCAGTGAATTAAAGAACTCTAGTTCTCTAATAAATTTATTTCCAATAAATTTTCTTTTTATAGGTACCAGGGATTGAACTCAGGGGATTCAACCACTGAGCCACATCCCCAGCCCTGTTTTGTATTTTATTTAGAGACAGGGTCTCACTGAGTTGGTTAGCACCTCACTGTGCTGAGGCTGGCTTTGAACTTGGGATCCTGCCTCAGTCCCTGGAGCCTATAGGATTACAGGTGTGCACACTGTGCCCAGCTCAATAAATTTTAATTTTTATATTTGATGTTATTTATCAAAGTTTGCTATATATTTATGTTATTTTAGTCAAATGTATACGTATATTAATTTTCATGGTAGCTCAATCAGAATAAATTTTTAAATAGTTAAAAAAGAGAGAGAGAGAGAGAGAGAGCGTGCGCGCACTCCAGTTCTGTTCCAGACAGTAGGAAGAAGCGGGGTGGTATGGGCAGGGTACTTCTGGGCAGAGATCTTGAATTAGAAGAGTCAGATCTACCAGGGAACCTGAACTTTATCTGTAGATTCTCAAGGTAGATGTGGTTGGAATTTTCCCCTCTCCAAGTTTTGTCAGGATTTTTAGAGGGAGTAAAGGAGCAACCCCTCTTTCAACCTTCTAAGACCCTTACTCTCTTGCATACTTATCTTCTTCTCTCTAGAAAACAATAGCTTCCTTCTTGAAATATAGGGACTTGGCTCAGGAGGCTCTGAGTGACAAAGAAATGAGTGGGAAGAGATGGAGAAAACAAGGAAGGAGGAGAGGAAAAAGTTTCTTTTTTTAAATGTTTTTATTAGTGCATTGTAGTTATACATAATATTGGGGTTCATTTTGACATAATCATACATGCATGAAATATAATTTGTTCCACTTCAACCCCCAGTACTTCTTCTCTCTTTCTCTCTTCTCCCCCTTCCCTTATTCCCTTTCCTCTATTCTACTGGTCTTCAATTTATTTATAGTTTTGTAAAATTACTGCTTTATAAGTATACATATAGGTGAAATTCACTGTGATATACTCATATATGTACTTAGTATAATTTGGTCAATTCCATTCTCCCCCCCCCACACTTTTTTTTTGTTTTGGTCTCTGTTCCCTTCCTCTCAGTCTCCTTCCTCTGCTTCAGTGATCTCTCTCTGTTTTCATGAGACTCCCCCCCCCCCCCCCCCCTTAATTTTTGCCTAGCTTTCACATATGAGAGAAAACATTTGACCCTTGACTTTCTGAGTCTGGCTTATGTCACTTAACATAATGTTCTCCAGTTCCATCCATTTACCAGCAAATGCCATAATTTCATTCTTTATATCCATGCATCCATATCCATCAATGTGTTTACATATTTATGGCTGTGTAAAACTCCATTGTTACATATACCACATTTTCTTTATCTGTTCCATCTGTTGTCAGGCTTCCAGGTTAGTTCCATAACATGGCTGTTTTGAATTGCATTGCTGTAAATATTAAAGTGGCTGTATAGCTATAGTGTGCTGATTTTAATTATTTTGTATAAATACTAAGGAAGGAGATACTGGGTCATCTGGTGGTCCCATTCCTAGTTTTTTGAGGAATCTCCATACTTCTTTTCAGAGTGATTATACTGATTTGCAATCCCACCAACAATGCATGAGTGTACTTTTTCCCCCACATCCTTGCCAGCATTTATTATTGTTTGTATTCTCAATGATTGCCATTCTAACTGGAGTGAGATGAAATCTCAATGTATTTTTGATTTGTATTTCCATGATTGTTAGGATTGTTTAACATTTTTTCATATATTTGTTGGTCATTTGTATTTCTTCTTTGCAAAAAGTCTGTTTGGTTCTTTTTCCCATTTATTAATTGGGTTGTTATTATTATTGCTGTTAAGTTTTTTCAAGAGAGATTTTTCAGTTGTGGAATTGTTTTTGATTTCTGGCTTTAAGCTCCATATATCCCAGTTTGGACTCTAGAGATAAAGCAGAGGAAATTTCATATAATTAGTTTGTAACCATAGAACTAATTCACTGAATGAAAACCACTGGACGTGTGATGAAGTACTTATTTTATCCATGCTAGATCTGAAATCATAAAGTAGGTCTGTAATCAAAGTGTAATGAGAGGAACTCAGGCACATATGGTACTTCATTAGATTGGAATGTATTTAAGTAATTTATAGCAGAACCTAGGACAAAATATAGCTGGGCTGGTTGCAGACAAAGACAATTTGTAATAAGCATGAATAACAACAGAAATGTATACATGTTACAATTAGTGCATTCATTTATGGTTTTGCAAGCATTTGGGATGAAGTGGAAAATAGTCTGTATCTGGAAGCTGCTTATATTCATGCTATTATTTTTTTAGATTGATTTTTAAAAAATAGACAAACATTTATATTATTCCAAAATCAAAGTTTTATAAGAGAACTTTCACTATCATCCTTGATTCTTCTTCCCCATTATACTACCCTACCCCATGGATAACAATGTTTCTTTTTACATATAGAAGCAGATATCTGTGTGCATATATATCCATATCTGTATCCATATATTTCCATATTTATATTTCCAACTGTTTTTTTTATAAATGATAGTATGTGTACTCTTCTGCATTTTGCTTTTCTTCAGTTAACAATATATCCTACAGATTAGCCATTATCAGGGTGCTTTTCTCACTGCAGTTTGCATAGTATTCCATCATGCGATTAATGTAGTTTTATTCAGTTGGTTTCCTATGGACAAACGGTTAGATTGTTTTCAGTTTTTGCTATTAAAAATAGTCATACAATGAATAATCTTTAGCACAAGACATTTTGTATTATTATAGTTTGGGGGTTGTTTTCATGGAGGTGGTATTGCTGAGCCATACTTGCTATTTTAAGTTTTCTTTCTATATTCAAAATGTTTATGAATGTTATTTCCTATATTCTGTGTTTATTCTGTAGTTATGGAATGTAGACTCATGTGTAAAGGTAGCTGATTGCAGAGGACATTTAAGTTGGGTTCATGGTGTGATGTTTTCTCCTGATGGATCATCATTTTTGACATCTTCTGACGACCAAACAATCAGGGTGAGAAATTCTGAGATTTTCATTTTAAACATTTATGATGGTGAGTGAAACTTTCTACAACTAAGAAATTGATGGGCAATATTGGGAGAAGTAAAGTAGGAAGCTATGAGGTTCATATTCTTCCTGGAAAAGTGCTACTATGTGGACTTTAATGATCTCATTCATTCAGACACTCATTGAGTATTACCATGGGTCAGGTGCTATGGGAAGTCCAATGATTAAACTGTATTTTGGTTAATTTGCATATATTACACTTGATTCCTGAGAATAATTTTTGACTCTTTCTTCTAACTTGAATTCCATATTCTAATATATTCTGCCTTTCATTTTTCTCATCATTGTCTCAACTTTTCCATTCCTATTCCTAGGGTCTCATTACCTATTGCCTGTCTTACATTAGGCTCTCCCACAGTCTTTTTTCAAGCTTTCTACATGCTGCTTTCAGGATATTTTCCTTATGTGCAATATAGTCTTGTCTCTTTTGAGTGGGGAGGATGCTAGGGATTGAACCCAGGTCCTTGCATTTGCTCAAAACAAATACCCCCTCACCACTACCTAGGAAATACTTCTAACTTAACCTGCTGTTAAGCTTCACAGTATGATCTCATTCTGTTCCAATCTGTCTTTCATTTTACTCCTACAGGTAACCTACATTGGACTGCTCAGATTTTCCTAAAACCCTGTAGTTTCCTGCTTTCTGTACTTTTGCTTAAGTGATTTCTTATGCTTTGAATACCATATTTCCCTATATTTCTGCATTTGAAATCTTGACCATCCTATAGGTTCCCTCTAGCATTCCTTATTTGTGGGAATGTGTCTTATATCTCTTAATGCTATATAATTCTATGTCAGTTTCTAAGAACACTTATCAAATTCTGATTTTAAGAACAGATTTAAGGGGCTGAGGTTGTGACTCAGAGATAGAGCACTCTCCTAGCATGCATGAGGCACTGGGTTCAATCCTCAGCACCACATAAAAATAAAATAAAGATATGGTGTCCACCTATAACTAGAAAATAATATTAAAAAAATTTTAAAAAGATTAAAAAAAAAGATTTAATTTACTCTCCATCTCTAGTGTTCCTCTGCTCCATGATCTATTCACACATTTTAGCTTATAGATGGGTCTTTGTGTCCATGGATCCTGGTTGGCACTATGGCAGCTAATACAGTGTTTTATACATTTTGTATCTAAAACTTATTTAGTACTTACTGTATGCCAGATATTGTGAAAAGTACTATATGTGTATTAATTTCCTAACTCTCACAACAGTCCTTTTTGAAGCTGAGGAAATAGGCACAGGAAGGTTAGTTGGGCCCAGAAAGGTCACTGCTAGTTAATGTGTCAGTCTTATTGAGCTGGAGCTAGAATATAAGTCAACTTACTGCTTCCTCCATCAAGAAGGTCTTCTTTAAAAACAAAACAAAAAGCTGTGTTAAGAAACACACTGTTGCAGTATGTTTAGTGATATAATTAATTTATATTCTGGTATATTCTTGTGGTCTGGTATCAAACAGTTTGAGAAGCAGCAGGTGGTGTTTATCTTTGAGTAGCATGGGTTAATAGACTGCTCAAAGTTATAACATTATGTAAAACTAGAATTCATACTGAGGCATTTTGGCTCCAGAGCCCACAACTTCTAATACTAAATGCTTCTCACTATAGCATGTGTTAGTAAATATTTATTGTTGGGTTATAATACAACATTTGGAAGTTTTCTTGCATTATAGACATTTTAATTATGAAGCGTGGCTTGTGTTTTCCTTTAAGAATAAAACTTTATATTATCTTAGAGGATGAACTTATAATATATAGTCATTTTTGTTTCTTTATATCTTAATCAGGTCTGGGAGACAAAGAAGGTATGTAAGAACTCTGCTATAGTGTTAAAGCAAGAAGTAGATGTTGTGTTTCAAGAAAATGACGTGATGGTCCTTGCAGTTGACAATATGAAACATCTGCAAGTGAGTATTTTTTTGAGAAAATAATTTGAAAAATTATTTTGGTTGAACTCAAAATTATTGTTTGTTTTGGACTTGGGGTCAGGCATAATTGTATAGTTCTAACAGATGCTCCATAGGAATTAGTTGAATAAATATATGGGTCTTGAGCTATAGTTTAGATATGCCAGTATTTCGAATTAAATTAGATGCTACTTCACTGTACCACACTTCTTTTTGATTGATATCTATGATCACATTCCTTGATTGGCACGGAGTCTTTGGGATACCATGAGGACACAATTGAACTTGTTTACAGTAGTGATTTAGACATGTCTGATGGCATATATGGAGGGATGAGCATACTAATGGAAGTATTTTTGCAGAGGAAAGATAATAAGTTCTTTGAAATTAAAAATTACCTTAAGTGGGGAAGGAGTCTGAGTCATCAGAACTGAGGAAGGAGCTGGACTTTGTGTACTGAAGCATACCTTTTCATTCATTCATTCACTCATTCATTCGTGTATTTGTTCTGAATGCTTATTAATTCTCATGAAGGAAAAGATTGTGATGTACCACTGAAAGAACTATATTGCTCAGGGATCCCAAACAGTGTACTTTAGGGTGGGACCCATAAAGAGGAAGGCATTTTTCAACTGATTGATAAAGGCTCCCAGAGGCCCGTTGGCAGAGGAATGGTATTTAGAAGCTCTGAATGGTGGTTACAGAGAGAGCAGATGCCTTAAAGAACGTTAGCATTTAGCAGCAAGTTAGTGCCACTGGGTTGGTGTTAGGTTGGTGCCTTGAGTAAAGTTTCCTCCAAATAGAAGTCCAGTGCAGTGGGCACTGTGTTGGTAGAGAAGTCTGGAAGCGGGGGTAGCATTGTGAGCAGTAACATCAGGAAAAAGCAAATCCGACATGGAAGATCAACACAAGAGACTGCCTTGGTGGCCAGACCACGCAGAACAGCTGGGTAGTGGACCTAGGAGGAGTTAGTGTAACTGAGTGAGGGTTGAGTTGTGGCTGAGAGAGGTGGTAAGAGCAGCAGCCAGAGAAGAGCTGGGGGTAGGTAGTGAATTCCTTCTTGCCCTGCAGATTCTTTTTTCAAGATGCAACTTGAGTTCATCTTTTTTCCAGATGGATTATATTAGTGCCTTATATATTTTTTTGTTTTCTTTTTCATTTTTTAGTGGTGCTGAGGATTGAACCTAGTTGACCCTGTAATCTGTATAACTGAAACAAATTTGCTTGTTTCATTTTGAAAAATAATTCAAGAATTTTAAATTGTGACACTAAGGAAAAAAGGAATAACTGACAGTTGTAAGCTAGAGAAATAGTTTTCTAGATAGCATATCTTAGTTGAGTGATAAGGCAACTTTTTTGTGTGGGATTTCAAAAAGTAATTATTAGCATTTGATTATGAAATTGGGTAACCTTAGTTAAATATTACAGATTCAATCAATAAATTATGCTTATGGGTTCTTCTCCAATATCCCTTTACTTTGTGCCCCTCTCCCTTAAAAATTCTTAAAATTGCCATGCTATGTAAGTGATTTGGAGGAAAAAAGTCCTGTTTAAATTTAGATTTGTCTTTTTATGTATGTCTGTTTCAGTCCTGTTTCGCCAACCCTTTTGAAAAATATCAGAAAAATATATTTTAACAAATGATAACCCTATTAAAAATGAACTTTGTGAAAAAATGGAAAACAGGGTATGGAGCTAGCTGTGGGATTATGAATCAGACAGATGTGTCTCAGGTGGTGGGCATAGCAGCTGCTTTTAAACCTTTTAAGGTTTTTATTTTATGATGAAATGAAATGAAAGCATGAAGTGCTAAATACAGCTGCTGAGACAGGGATGTAGCTTCATTGTTCCCCAGGGAGCTGCAGTTAATTATTTTCTGTGTTTTATTTTATGTTTTTCAATTGAGGCCTGTGTTCTAAAGAAGAAAAACTGCTCCGACAACCTAATAACTGATGTGCCTTGTTTTTTAGCTCATTAATGGAAAAACAGGTCAAGTTGATTACCTGACTGAAGCTAAAGTTAGCTGCTGTTGCTTAAGCCCACATCTTCAGTATGTGGCATTTGGAGATGAAGATGGTGCCATTGAGGTATTCAGTTCTAGTCTTGTGTAACTGTGTAACTGTGCGGAAGAGTAATTTATTTAAAATTAAGCACATTTTTATTTATTTAAAATTAAGCACGTGCCATTGAGGTATTCAGTTCTAGTCTTGTGTAACTTGTGTAACTGTGCGGAAGAGTAATTTATTTAAAATTAAGCACATGCCTGGCATTCTACACGTGCATACTAGACAAGTCTCCCTGTGATCTGTTAGGCATTGTTCTGTGAGAGCCTTTTCCAGGTGTTTGTAAATTTTCAGATTGCCTTTACCTCATGCTTTTTGTATTTTTTATTTTCTACCTAGTATTTTTGTTGTTCTGCACACATTTCAAACACTGAGATTTAGCCAACTACACAAAAGCATTTTTTTCTCCTCCTCTTAGAAGCTCATAGGTGTGGAATGTAAATTGTTTCCATTTTGGTCCTGATAACTCCTTGGGAGTTTCAGTGCAGGGTGGGCTATGCTTGCCTGTTTTGCCACCCCTTGCTTTTTAGCATTTGGTGTTAGAAGTACATCTGCTCACCACCTGAAATCCTTATCTAATAAGACCAAGTAACTAAAAGTGGAATCAGGTTATAGGCAGAAAAGGTAGTATAATAAAAATAATTTGGGGGGCTTAGGTTATAGCTCAGTGGTAGAGCACTTGCCTTGCACATGTGAGGTACTGGGTTTGATCCTCAGCATTACATAAAAATAAAGATATATGTCCATCTTTAAAAAAATAATTTGGATAAAAATAGTATTTATTACAAGTGAAATTCATCACAGAAGAACACATTTTTGTATAATAATTTTTTGAGAACATTGGCTCCTTCTCTCAGTTTGTCTCACCTAGGCTCATTAGCCACATTTACTTTAATTTGGATTCATTTTCATAGGGAATTACACAGATATTTTCAAGTCTATATTGTTCCACAAAGAAGAGATTGAATACTAATACACAAAATGAAGAAAGAAATGACATCAATTTTATTATGTACTTCCTGTGGTCATTGTAGCATGGATTTGGAGTCAAGACTTCATTTTTTTCTTCATTATTATGAAAAATTCATTGTTAAGATGGGTGCTATAAGAGATGATTGTACATTTAGAGGTCAATCTTAGTCTTCCCTTTCCTTTGTGTGTGTGTGTATAATCTTTATATATTTGTATATAATAATATACAAATTGTTGTATATTATTATTTATTCTGAAAAGGTTCTTGTTTCTTCTTTTTCTTTTACCTGGTTGTTTGTTTGTGGTGCTGGGGATTGAACCCAGACCCTTGAGCATGCTAGGCAAGTGCTCTACCACTGAACTACATCCCAACCATGTTCCTTTTGTTTTTAACCATCAATGTATCTAGAAACAAGCCTACTACATCCTTAACCTCTTTAAAATCCTCAAACATTATATATACACACCCATTATATATATATATATATATATATATATATATATATATATATACACACACACACACACACACACACACACACAATGAACTGTGTGAAATTACCAATATCTGACTTTCTAAATCTAATTTTAACATATAAAATGGCAATTTCATTTGGTTCAGCCTAAATAATAGCAACTAGCATTTATTAGACATTTACTGTGTCAGATGCTCTCATTGAATTCTTAAAACATCCCAGGTGTTAGATACTGTTATTCTTGTTTTACAAACGTCTGAACGCTTCATTTCTACAACTTTCCTAATTAGTAGAACCAGTATTCAAAGGCAGGTCTCTGAGCCTTTGCGCTCCACTGTTATGCTACCCTGCCTTCCCTGGAAGAATTATGAAATTGTCTATCCTGCTCACTTAGGAAGGCTCCCATTCACACAGTTCTGTTTCAGCTTTTCATCTCTGGGACAAAAAAGTTCTGAGAGGAACTACTTAGCAGAGAAAAGATTTATTTTGATTAATGATTTCAGAATTTTCTGTCTATGCTCCACTGGCTTCATTGTTTTGGGGCCTGTAGCAAGACAGAAACATCATAGCAGAAGGGTGTGGCAGAGGAAAGCTGTTTACCTCTTGGCTGCCAGGAATCAGAGAGGAGGGGCTGGGGACAAGATGAAATCCCAAGGGCATGCCCCTAGGGACCCACTCCCTTTAACTAGGCTCCCTTTCTACACTGGGGACCAAGTCTTTAACACGTGAGCTTTGGGAGGACATTCCAGATCCAAACCATTACTTCTCTTTGTTTTCCAAGGGGCCAGTTTGTAGATATATGGGTTAGGTTTGAATTTAACTCCATTGTTATTTTCCTTCGGCTTTCTTGACTACATTTTATTTTATTTATTTATTTATTTATTTATTTATTTATTTATTTATTGCAACCTATGTTCTGTCCCTCAACAATGGTGCAGTGGAAAGAGCGATAATGTGAATATCCTGATTTACAACATAATTCTGCTGGGACTGTGGATCCAGTTTCCTCAACTGGAAAATGGACAGAATGATGTTTTGCCTTAGCCATGTAGGAAGTATATGGACACAGCCATGAAAGCTTGCCTCTCCTATCAACTCCCTATGCATGAACTCAAAAATAGAAAAAATGAGACTCTTTCCTGTGTACAAAAGTAAAACGCAAAACCATAGCAGAAAATTATCATCATTATTATTATTATTTTGCAGTGTTGGGGATCAGAGAGGAGAAAATTATAAAACGGACTGAATAGCAAAGAACTGACTATAATCTGAAGACATTAACTTATCTAATAGAAGCAGGCAGGTTTTAATATATCTAAAGAAAGACATCAGGTTCCACAACTTACTAGTTTTATTATCTTGGACAATTCATTTCATCAATTAGAACCTTACGTTCTTTCTTTGTATCAGAATTGGGATGCAGATTCAGAGAGATGATCTATGTGAAGTTTTAAGCTTAACACCTGACATAGAACCAGCACATAATATATATATATATATATATATATATATATATATATATATATATATATATATATATTTATTTTTTAATTTTTATTGTTGGTTGTTCAAAACATTACATTTTACTACATTTTAATTTGGGCGAAGAAACCATATTTACTTTTGTGAGGGTGTAAGTTCATTTGAGAGCATTTTTGACAGTCATTATTATTATTATTTTTTTTAGTTTCTATTACTAATATATGAATCTCTGTATTTGGCACATTAGTTCTTAGCCCTCTTAAGTCTTGTCATCCTTTATCTTTTCTCATCTCTGTTGTTTTGTGAAGAGCTTGCCTTGTCTTATCCAGGATATTTACTGTTCTTCTTTTTCATCCATCATAAATGTCTTTTTTTTTTTGGAGGCTAAGCCTGGACTGCCTCTTATTTGATGATTTGGGTAGTTGAGTATTCAGAGGGATCACTGGTTCCTCCTGCCATCTGGCCATTCCAGTGAATGTTTGATTTTACATGGTGTGTGCTAATGTGTATATATGCATATATGTGTATTTTTGTGTCCCATTCACTTGTGTATTTTTAGTTAACTGAAAGAACTATGAGAGGGGAATTCTGTACCCTTCTCTCATCCTATTTTCTTTTAGTATCTTTGTGGGCATAATGCCTAGGTATTGCTTAATTTCTTTGTATTAAGTTTTCTGTGTTTTTCTACTTTGAAGATTTTAGAACTTCTAAACAACAGAGTCTTCCAGCCCAGGGTTGGTCACAAGAAAGCTGTACGGCACATCCAGTTCACAGCTGATGAGAAGACTCTCATTTCAAGTTCAGATGATTCTTCAATTCAGGTGAGAGAACTAGTGAATTCCTAACACATATAATATTAGTGAGAAGAACAAAGGAACATTTCTCTAGCAAAAGAACATTTTGAATGTGCCTGAATTCTAGTGTGCATTTTAAGCATATCACTTCTGGAGTGCATTCAGATTATGCACATGGACTTAGATGAAACCCATTTGTGTTTCTTACCTTTCCTTGTGTGTGGTGAGCAGTTTGATTTAGAACTCCCCACTGGAAGGTTGTTTGTTTTGAAAATCCAAGATTCATTTGAATTCTTTTGTCAGCCTTGGTATTTATATTTGTATCAGTAAATAAAATTTTTGCCACATTTATGTAATTGCACTAATAAAATCTGATTAAAATAATTTCATTCTTATAAAGAATAACAGTTATTACAGAGATGAAATTCTATGAAAATTCTATGAAAAAAGGAGTGAAGATCGTGGATATGTTCTTTTAAAATTTACTTGGTTTTCATTAAAGTTTCATGAACATACTTTAAAAACTCAGATAGTAGTAAGAGGCTTATTATGAAAACGATACCTCTTCCAATTTCTAATTCTTCAGAATTACCACTTTTAGCTTTTAGAGTTTCTTTTGATATATTTACCTTCTTACCTCCATATGGCCTGCTGATAGTGCTATTTTGGATTTTCCCATCTGAGGAATTATCTACTGGCTTCCCTATAGTAAGGTGCAGATTTGGGTTTTCTTCTTCCTCCCCCCTGTTCTACCTCTAGCATATGTATGTCTACACATGCGCACACCCCATTGTCCTAATGCAGTATGACAAAATTTTCTTTAGGTCTTTAGTATTATTACTATGACTAAGTAGACTTTGTGTACTAAAGATACTATGAATACATTTATAATTCAGCCTTTCTCTAGTCATAGTTGGAAACTATTATTTTATCTTAAAACTTGAAGTTATTACTTCATTTTCCTCCAAATTCCAAAGTTGATGTTGAAAAGTCTGAAGCGATTCTGTTTCCTAATCTTTCTCTGTGGAAGATTTTAGGGTCTTAGTCTTCACAGAAATTTCATGTGTTTTGGTGTGTGTTTGATTTCATTCATTGTTTTGTATGTTTAGTATCTTAATTGGAAATGTATTGTTTTTAATTTAGGAAGTTCACTTTGAATTATTTCTTTTATATCTCTATATATCTACATGTATATTTTACATACATATATATTTAATTACATATATTTATATATATATTTGGTTTGAATCTGCCTTCTCTTTCTGTAACACCTCTCATTTAGATGTTGGCTCCTGGATCAGTCAGCTAGTTTTCATCTTCTATATTTCAGCTTTCTATACTGTGCTCCATTTCCTGGAAGTGTCCTTAGTTTTATCTTTCACCCTTTTTATCGAGTTTTAAATTTCTACCATTTTTCATTTTATTTCTGTTTTATTCTATTTTTTTCTTTTTATTTTAATGCCCAAGAGTCTATTCTTATTATTTAATCTTGGTAGGGTTCTTTTTTTTGTCATTTTTGGAACTGGGGGTCAAACCCAGGGCTTTGTAATGCAAGGCAGATGCTTTGCCACTGAGCTGCATCCCAGCCCTTATTGTTTATTTTTTTGGAAGAGCTTTATGTTCTTTTTTTTATAGATGGAATATCTTCTCTTTCCTCTATGAGGAGATACATACACACATATACAATGTATGTAGAAATTATATATTTTAAATATAAATATGCAGTTTACATATAAATATGTAAATTGCCTGCACACGTGCATACACATGGGTGTGGGAGCGTGTATACACACACACACTCACACTCACACTTTTTGCCCTCCAAGTTGTCTTTTTCTGTTTGGTTGCTTTGGCCTTTGTTTTGAAGGCTTCTTTAGCCATACAGTGATCATTGGGTACCTGAGATAGCTGTGAAAAGGCTCATTTAAAACTTTCTGTATTGACTGAGACCTTCTCTGAAAAGTAAACTGGATGGGAAACCTTTCTGTTAGTATTTCTGGGTCTTTTGTCTTTTTCTCCTCAGATTCCTAGAAAAGAATCTGGCAATTTTCTGCCTGGAGGATAAATCTGGCTGATGGGTTCTCAGAAATAGGTAGAAGAGAACTAGGAATAGATGCTAGAGGCCAGCATTTGTTCTGTATTTCACTTGCTCCCTCTGTTCTCCAAACTCCAGTTCTATCCTAGATGGTGCTGGTACCTTATAATTCAAGATTCTGGTGTGTTTTTATTGTCTGTAGCGCATTATTCTGCAATTTATTCCCCTTTTCTCATAACTTTGGGATTCAGCAGCAGTTTTTTCTAATGTTTTAACAGGTCAGAAAAATAGAGAACTAATGAATTCCTAACACATATAATATTAGGGAGAAGAACAAAGGAACATTTCTCTAGCAAAAGAACATTTTGAATGTGCCTGAATTCTAGTGTGCATTTTAAGCATATCACTTCTGGAGTGCATTCAGATTTATGCACATGGACTTAGATGAAACCCATTTGGGTTTCTTACCTTTCTAGCTTCTCGCCTCTAATCTTTCATTTTTATAAATGTTAAAAATGCATTCTTATTTTCATGAGATCTCTTCGCACCTTGCATTCCCCTCTTGTTTTTGGACCTTCTCTTTCCTTTGTTGTATCATCTTTGTTCTGCTTAGTTTAGATTCTGTTTCTACTCCTTGCAGGGTTTTCCTGGTGAATTCTGAGAGTTCATGGCCCAGGCTGGTCTACCTCTCCAGACGGTACCTACTCTTCCTGTACTCAGTTTCTGCTGTTCTTTTCTGGTTGGTCCAGGAAGTGTCGCTAGGCTTCTTTGGGATTCTCTGCTTCTTCCTATATAGATGTTAATCCCATGCAGGTCTTACGGCTCTATTTGTCTCCATCCGTTTGTATCTTGGGGTTTGTGGGGATACCTTGTCACTTAACATGGTCTTACAGATATTATTAGTGCAGTTTTGGTTGTGTTATTCTAGTTACTCTGACTGCTTTTATTAGATGGCTTCAGGGAGACTAATGAACGATGCCTGAGCCACTGCTGTTTTCCCAGGGGTCCTGGACTTCTGATCGTAGCCCATCCTCATGCCCACCTTTGGATATCCTTAGAGCCTCCAATTTCTGAGCATTTCAGGAGTTTGTAGCATCTGGTTTTTGTTTTTCTCTGTTGTTTTTAGGATTCTGTTTTCTTGGTTCTGCTGCGTTAGTCACCATTTTCCTGCTTTCCAGCTCCAACATTGTGTCACTGTCTCCTTTCCCATCCCCCCCCTTTTTTTTTTAAACATTTAGAATTTCTTTTATTTGTATATATGTATATATATGTGTGTGTGTGTATTTTAATTGTCAATGGACCTTTATTTATTTGTTTATATGTGGTGCTGAGAATTGAACCCAGTGCTTCGCACATGCTAAGCAAGCGCTCTACCATGGAGCCACAACCCCAGCCCTCCCTTTTCCATTCTCTTGACCTTGCCATTTTAACAGGGTTTTAGAAGGAAAGACATAAGTGCATATTCAGCTGAAGTCACTATATTCTTTTATTTAGTACATATATTTCTTTTTGTGGCAGTATTTAGTTAACTATACTATTAAAAATGGTTTTAGAAAAAAAGGTGGGTTTCTTTTTTTTTTTTGGTACCAGAGATTAAACCCAAGGGTGCTTGACAACTGAGCTACATCTGCAGCCCTTTTTTGTGGTTTATTTAGAGACAAGTTCTCACTGAGTTGCTTAGCGCCTCACTAAGTTGCTGAGGCTGGCTTTGAACTCCCGATCCTCCTGCCTCAGCCTCCTGAGCCACTAGGATTATAGACATGCACCACCACGACTGGCTAGGAAAAAGGTCTTTTTATGTTGTGTCTTTGTGGATCCTGTGAAGGTGTAGTGAAATTTGGCTTCAGTCTAGAAACTTTTTTATTTTAGGATTCCATGATGGTCCTTTATTAGCTGTGAAACTCTGTAATAGTCACATTTTTTTCCTCTCCAGATGTCTTTGAAATAGTAAAACTAAAGTGCATCTGATGAAATTCTGTTGAGACATCATATGGTATATAGTCTTTCTATTAGAAGTTTTAATTCCTAAGGTTTTATGACCTGCTTAAAGGTACCCTCAGCCAGAGGAAAAATACTTTCTAGAAATACTTTCAGAATGGGAGTTATTTTTAGAAATACAAGTTGTGTTTTATCTTCTTTTTCTGTTCTGCTCAGAATACTTTTTTACATTTACAGTGTCTTAATGAGTGTGCTTCCATGCAGCAGAGCTCTTGGTAGGTATTTCCAAACAATGACTGATTGAGTTTTGTTTTAGATTTTTTATGATTTAGTAAATGACTAAAAACATAGGTTTGTTTTGTTTATCATTGTATCCCCACTGCCTGGAATGTAGTAGAAATTCAGTAAATCTCTGTTGAGCTGAAGTTATTGCCAAAATTCAAAGAATCAAGTGACCTAGTTATAGCAGAGTTATGAAAATTGAGGTCCACTTTGGTAGTTTTGTGATTATTTACCTTGAGGTAAGTAAATAAAGTCCAAGTAGTAGCCATGCTCACCTGAGTCATTGTATAATTATTTATTGACTCTTGCAAGTACAGGAAAATTTTTTTAGCATTTTTAAATTTTAAGTTTTATTTATATAGTTGAAAAAATTCAGTAGTTTGTATACTCATAAAGGTTATAGCCAAATAGACATCCCTCAACTCAACTTCGATGCATTTGACTAATTTGGGGGGAAATGTAACTGTTACATCACGGTTGATTCAGATGGCAAGTTAAGTTTGAGCTCACAAAAAAAAAAAAAAAAAATATCACTGTCATCACTGCCTCATAGAAATCTTCTGTAATAAAGCTAGGAAGGCTATTCTTAATCTCCCTTCAGTGACTGTCACATTCTTTGTCACATCTGTGCAGGAAGGTGCCCTGGCTTCTTGATGTGGAGGGCAGCAGTAAGCACCTTAGTTGGGAATGGACACTGAATCAGACACAGATGAGACTGGTAGTGTCTGTCAACAAGGGCGAGCTGTACAAGTGGTGAGGCCCTGGGAGGGTAGGAGGGAGCTAGGAAGTTCCTAGTACAAGTGTTCGGGTGTTTCATGCTTAGATGCACAGGGTGTCCATCCTTTCTGGTATAGTCTGGGGAGCCAGGAAAGCTGTTCTCACCCCACCACCCAGCATATCTCATTGCATTCTTGAAATACTGAAATTTCTAATTCATTCTCATTAGAATACTCTTACTTCTAGTTCCTTGTCTAAAGCCCCAGTTTGCATACAGGATATAGTGCTCCTGGTGATCCTGTTTTTGAGAACATGCACCCTGAGCCAGAAAATAGGGAAAGATCTGAGAGCCAGGGCTTGGTGAGGAGGGTGACTTCCAAGAGCAGTGAAAAAAGGACTAAAGAAAGAGGAGTAAGAGATGTCATTTCTTTTTTTTTCTTTTTGTGGTGCTGGGAATTGACCCAGGGCCTTGTACATGCGAGGCAAGCACTCTACCAACTGAGCTATAGCCCCAGCCTGAGATGTTGTTTCTTCTATAGTTTTGCTTAACCCTGATAGGAAAAGGCTTAAGGACATTTTTACAGCTTGAACTTCACCAAAAACTAGACCCAGAATGTTTGTAATAGGCCTACCTCGGTTGGTGGCTGATTTTTCTTTATCTTTTTATCCTTTTGGAGCCCGCCTGATGGCCCACACCTTCAATGGGCACTTTGGGCTGACTCTTTGAATATCTTCCCAACCTTTTTTCTCTACTGTTCCTTCTGCTTCTCCTGCGTTCTAGCCAGATTGAACTATGAACGGTCCCTATACTCTTTTAACATTTTTGTACACCTATACTTTAAATCTAGATTTATTCCTTTTGTTTGAAAAGCCCCTCAATTTGTGAATCATACTTCCAGACCATTCCTTTAGCCTACTTTGAATGCACTATCTCCACCAAATCTTCTGTAAGGAATTGCTTTTTGATTTCCATATAATTTTTATCTCTACGATTAATATCATCTGTTTTAGTTACCTTTTTGTCACTGTTACCAAAATACCTGACAAGAACAGCTTAGAGGAGGAAAGATTTATTTTGGCTCATGGTTTTGGAGGATTGAGGTGATTGTTGGCCAACTCCATTGCTCTGGCTTAAAGTGAGGCACAATATCGTGATGGAAGGCCCTGCTGGAGGAAGCCAAGAGGGAGAGAGGGGAAGTGTCCACCTCCCAGTAGTCTGTTCAGCTACCAGGGAATTAATCCATCACACAGATTAATCCACTGATGAGATCAGGGCTCTCATGATCCAGTCATTGCTTAAAAAGCCCCACCTCTGAACCTTGCTATACTTTCACCACAAGACTTTGGGAGGACATTCTAGATTTAAACCATGACATCTATGTAGGAGTTTTTTTTTTTTTTTTTTTTTTTAGTATGTCTCAGTTTTTATGCTAGACTCAGGTTTCTTTTTTTTTTTTTTTAATTTATTTTTTAGTTTTAGGTGGACACAATATCTTTATTTTTATGTGGTGCTGAGGATTGAACCCAGTGCCCCATGCATGCTTGGCGAGCACTCTACCACTGGGCCACAACACTAGCCTCTCAGGTTTCTTTTTGATAGATCCTTGCTTGATTCACATTTGCCTCACATGTAGGTACTAAATAAACATTTGTTAAATGAGTTAATCTGAAGTCAAGAATTAACAAGGCTCTCAATACAGTTGCTTTGATTAGTAAATATGGGATGTTTTACACATGGACATGGCCTAGAAATAGTCTCTTCTGTTCACTCCTGTGTCTCAGATGTTCTTATGTGCTTATTTTGTGTTAGTTACTGACATTATTTTAATTCCTCGTCCGCTTGTATCTGAAGATCTCTTCCTGAAGCTCCATATGAAAAATAATGCCCTATTGCTTCTTCTTTCATTTTGAGGCTTGCATTAGGGGATGGCTAAGTCTCTGAAGCTTGGAGACCCTATGACCTGATTTTAAGCTGTTTGGGTCAGCTGACCTTGTTGGGCAATAGGTCTAGCTTCAGTGGAGCCAGAATCTACAGACGTGCCCAGCTTGTGGTTCAGAAATCTGTGAATATGTAATTGGGATAATTTTCTCTGGAAAATTTAATCAGATGGTGAGCTCACTGCCATATTGTGGCTTTTCTCCATCTTCTGGTATAATTAACTGTTCTCCAAGCAACTGAAGAAAACAAATTTTATTTAGGAGAAAAATATTTTATTTTGCCCCAAGTCAAGTTAATTAAACCCAGCTTTTCTCTTTGTAAAATGTGGATACCATATTCCTTGTTACTCCTCTCTGTTTGGAATGCTACAAGGATAAAGGACTTGAACTGAGAGTGCATACTCTCCCTGCCCATCCATGGGATATTATTGAGGGAGGTTATAACAAACTTATTTCTTTGATATTCAGATATGGAATTGGCAGTCAGAGGAATATGTTCTTCTGCAAGGCCACCAGGAAGCAGTGAAAGACTTCAGGCTTCTAAAACATTCAGGATTGCTTTCTTGGTCATTTGATGGAACAGTGAAGGTAATTTGAATCTCAGGTTTTTAATTTTTTTCAGTATTTTGCTATTGCAACAATTATATTTCAGTAGCCAAAAGCACATAGATGTTAAATGGTTCAGTTTCTAATTTTTATATTCCTGTTTTTTTTTCACTGTGGTCACTTATATCTGCTGTATATATGTGAGCATTTTATACCAAAGGGTACTTACTTAAAGAAGTCAGAATAACTAGTGTGCTAAAACCCATATTTTAGATCCGTCTTATAGATGATCATGCTCTTTAATACAAAATGTTCTTAAAAGTTTAACTTCTAAGTGTTTTGTTCTTAAGGTATGGAATACTATTACTGGAAAAATGGAAAAAGACTTTGTCTGTCACCAGGGTACAGTACTTTCTTGTGATATTTCTTCTGATGCTACCAAGTTTTCATCTACCTCTGCTGATAAGACTGCAAAGGTATGTCAATAAATTGAAGTGTCCATGCATAAAACTGTACTATTTTTTTCTTTTTCTTTTCTTTTCTTTTATTTTTTATTGGTTGTTCAAAACATTACAAAGCTCTTGACATATCATATTTCATACATTAGATTCAAGTGGGTTATGAACTCCCATTTTTACCCCAAATACAGATTGCAGAATCACATCGGTTACACATCCACATTTTTACATAATGCCATATTAGTAACTGTTGTATTCTGCTACCTTTCCTATCCTCTACTATCCCCCATAAAACTGTACTATTGATTATGTATTATGAGTCCAAATAATGTATAAAACAGGATAGCAACAATTTCTATCTAATGTCTGTTTCATATTTTAGGACAGCATAATGGCTAATCTTTAAAAAGGGTTTGCATATGGTGGACTATATTCTAAGAACTTCATTTCCTATAATAACACTTAATCTTCATACTATAGCTATCATTGTCCCCATTTTACAGATGTAGAAACTGAAGTTGGAGAAGCTTATATGAGTTACCCTTAGTCACAAGGAACCAGTAAAGAGTGGAGCCCAGTGGGCTGGGGTTGTGGCTCAGTGGTAGACTGCTCGCCTAGCACATATGAGGTGCTGAGTTTGATCCTCAGCACCACATAAAAATAAATAAATAATGCACTAGGCCCTGGGTTCAGTTTCTAGCACCATAACTAACTATAATTAACTAACTAACTAAAATAAAGGTATTGTGTCCAACATATATATATATATATATATATATATATATATATATATATATATTTATTTATTTATTTTTAATGGAGCCGGTACTCATACTCAGGTCTGTGTCACTCCACAGACTGTTCTTAACTGATTTGTGTTCTTCTAAGTCTAAAGATAAAGAAGGTATGACTTTTGTCCTTGAGTTGAATTTAACTTGAGTAATTAAAGGGAAATTCAGAAAAATTAATAGGGCTGCAAGTTGGAGTTTGGGCATCTCATTAAAGTATATGCACTGCCAAATGTTTCAAACTTCCATTGATGGAGTTTATGACTGAATAGTACTCAAGTCAAGGTTTGCAGATGCTTGTTTTTGAGTTTGTTTATCATTCCTAAACAATTGTAATTGCCTTCCAGATCTGGAGCTTTGAACTCCCTTCTCCTCTACACGAGTTGAAAGGCCACAATGGCTGTGTACGCTGCTCGGCCTTCTCTGTGGACAGTTCCCTGCTGGCAACTGGAGATGACAATGGAGAAATCAGGGTAGGCTGTTTGCTACATGAGAGCACTGCTCCTATTGGAGCTTGGGCCTGCACTCTTTACCTCTTGGGGACCTTTGATAATGGGACAGGGAGGCACAGGCCCTGGGGTTCTGATTGGATGAAGCATTCTTTGTATATTTTTGTGCGTTTGCCTTTACTGTAGGAAGAATTCATTTTGGAGTTAGACTGAGGCATTTCCTACATATGTGAGAAGGCAAATGCCCTAGTTATTTGCAGCTGGTTCTCTGCCATTAGTTTGAGAGTGATTCATCTTAATTTTTGGACTTGAACCAAAGGTTGCTTTTAGTGGCAAAATTTGAGGAAAGTAATTTTGTAAATCATTGTCTGGGTTATAAATGAATTGCAAATTCTGCTGGTTTTGATTGCTCAAAGAAAAGATCTCTTTAGTACTTTACCAATTAGTCAACATTTACAGTGTGGTTTGTTGCAGTCTTCTCTCTGCTTTGTTAACTGAATAGTGCAGAGGATCACATTTCTGTAATTGGGTGGGCATTGAAGGGCTTCTTACTGAGGTAGAGTCTGCAGGATAGGCCAGATTTTACCATCCTGCAGTGCTTAAGATACACATATAAACTGTGCCGATTTTACTTAGGAAAATGTCTTTTTTAATCTTCATGTCTATGGAAATACAGTGCAATTTGGAAAGTATTGCATGCTGTGAGATCAGAAATCACAGAAAAACAGTCAGAGCTGGTGGTGTTAAAGGATTGGACAGATATGGGGAATTGTGGATATTGGAATGGCTGCTTAGTGATCAATATACATGGAGGATTGAAACTCAAGGAGTAGGCATATAATGCACACCAACAGGAGAACATGGAATTTTTATGAATAGAGGTAATCAGAAAGGATGTCCAGTAAAATTAATATTCTCCTTAAGGACTAAGGAACAAACCTTCTATTCTATCCCATTCGCATAATGCTCTGCCAGCTGAAGTGGCAAGCCACTGTGGGATATTCCTTGTGCTTTGAGTTCTCATCTTTGGATGAAAGGGCTCCTTTACAAGTTGAGATAGTGTTCCATTTTTCAGAACCCCCTAAAGGAAAACTCTTAAAATTTCAAATGTGATTTAAAAAATTTTCCCTGGTACATTTTCTGAAGAAAATTTTGTTTTTCTACTTGATTATTCATAATGTAGGAACACGATTCATTTTTGTATATATAAATAAAAATAGCTATATATATTTATATCTAGCTATATGTATTATATCTACCTATATATATTATGTATAGCTGTCTTACTGAATTCTGTATGTTCTTTTCCATTAGTTTCTCTTGAATTTTCTAGGGAGACATTTGCTGATTTTTTTTTGGTGGGGAGGTGGGGTACCAAAGATTAAACTCAGGGACATTCAGTCACTGAGCCACATTCCCAGCCCCATTTTGTATTTTATTTAGAGACAGGGTCTCACTGAGTTGCTGCCTCACTGTTGCTGAGGCTGGCTTTGAACTCACTATCCTCTTGCCTCAGCCTCCTGAGCTGCTGGGATTACAGGTGTGTGCCATGGCGCCTGACTTCAGGGAGACATTTTCAAGTGATGATTTAACTATTTCCTTTTGTACGTATGCCTCTATTTCTTTTATTATTCTCTTGTGCATTTCACTATTGTGTATTAAGTATCACAGGAAATAAATGGACATCATCTGTAAATGACTGGGTTGTTGTTAAGACTCTAGTAAAGTAAAATAATCTTAGAATATAATATATGTATTTAGAACCTCACAGGGACTTACATACTTTAGATGTTTGAATAATATTTGTCAACATTTTTGATATTAACTTTTGGACTTTTTTTTTCTTCCCCACTTAGTTTATATGGCTTCTTTTGTATTTCTTGCATCTCCCTTCATTCATTTTTCTTTTCTTTTTTTATGTACTGTGCTGGAGATTGAATCCGGAACCTGCACATGCTAAGCACATGCTCTACTACCAAGCTATACTCCTAGCCCCCTCTTTTAATTAGAGTTAGCATTTGAATCAGTCACTCTATCCTTTTGCTTTGTAAGAATGATCTCCATATATCCCAAAGATATGTAAATATATATTTTAAAACTAGAGAAGCTTCCGGGTAACCCGTTAATGGACTGTGTGTTGTGTTTGCATAGATATGGAATGTCTCAAATGGCGAGCTTCTTCACTTGTGTGCTCCAGTTTCAGTAGAAGAAGGAGCTGCTACCCATGGAGGCTGGGTGACGGACCTTTGTTTTTCTCCAGATAGCAAAATGCTTGTCTCTGCTGGAGGATATCTTAAGGTAAGAGTTCCTGAAGGACTGTAAAAGAGAAGAACCACCTCTGCCTTTCTTTCCAAGCTGTTCCACTTCCTGTTTCTCAGTTGGCTCCCTATAGTGCAGCAGAGTGAAAGGGCAGTTGCCGTTACTGTTTTGCAGTGATGAGACTGAGGTCAGCAAGGGTGCTTTCCTCAGGTCTCTTGTAGGCTTTGGTGACAGCTCTCCTCTCAGTTCACCAAAATCTAGATGGTCAGAATGACTAGCAAGCAAGTGGGGTGTTCAACAATTTTACCCTCCATGTCACTCATTATTAAATATTTTTGTTGAAATTCTTTTAAAAATATTTGTGGAATTTATTTTCTTCAATAACAGTCACAACAACAACAATAATAAAAGCAGCATATTGCTCTATAATTTATAAAATGTGTTACTTCGTTATCTCACTAGCTAGTTTTCTGAAGCCTACATTTTATACCATCCTTGGTTATAGAAGAGCATACTGAATTTTGTGGACATTGTGACTTTCCTGAAATTATATAATTAGTGAGTAGAAGGGCCAGGACTCACACCCAGGTCTTCCTCCTCAGCTTTTTGTAGTGGGTTGGCTTCTGCAAACTTACTGGTGGCTCTTGGGGCCATGGTTTGAATATGTTGTAGTGCTTCAAAGTCATTTTTTTGGTGCTTGCATCTGTTAATCCCTCCATTCAGTAAGACTGCTCTCCATGCCTACTGTGTACTCAGGTACTACTGTGTGGCGCATTTGTTAAGTTTTGTTCCTGCCTAACAGCAGCTAATAGTCTGGGGAGGCAGGTGATAAATAAAGCCTCTAAAGTGCAGGAGGGGTCTGGCATATGGTTACATGAGGGAAGTGGATAGGCTGCTGGTGGGAATTACCAGAGGTTCACATGGAGAGGGAAGATTGAGGGTCTTTAGAATAGTGGTTTACTTCTTTTTTTAAAAAATATATTTTTAGTTGTAGTTGGACCCAATATCTTACATTATTTACTTATTTTTTTATGCGGAGCTGAGAATCGAACCCAGGACCTCACTCATGCTAGGCACGTGCTCTATCTCTGAGCCACATCCCCAGCCCAGCCTTTACTTCTTAAACGGGTAGAAGGTGATACTATATATTATACTGACCACTTGAAAATTCTATAAGCTTTTCATTTAGAATAGATCCCATATAAGATCTTATGATACTGGTATTTCTTACTGAAAACAGCCAACTGAAGCTGATTCTGATCATCTAGATGTTCCGAAATACTTGAATGAAGTTTTGGTTCTATGGGACCCATATCATTGCAATTATCTACAACATAAAATTCTAGCTTATAAAATAAGATAAATTAGGTAACAGTTTTTAGCTCTATGAAAAGATATGAATTATGATTCCTTTACAAGGTTGCATTGGAAATACAATTCTGTCAGTGTTAATGCTGCATTAACCTCTGTCTTTTTGGGTACAACTTCATTCAGTTATCAGGGGATCCCAAGTCATGATCATCACTTGTTTTCCTTTAAGGTAAAGGTAAACTGTAACTCTTGGTTGCCTCTGAGGATAATGATTAGAGGAGGGTCATTGCTGCCTTTGTCAGAAGCTGAGAGTTTTGAACTGTATTAGTTCCTGAAAACTGCTCAGTCTTCTGACACCAAGCTTCTAGATACCATGCCATTTGATTTCCTGAGCTCCATAAATGCTGTCACATAATTGTGAGTCTGGCTTTTAAGGTGTTACAAAGATCAATGACCAGATTTGTGGAGCTCTTGGAGAATTTTGAAATAAAGCAGCAGAATAGGTCTGTGTGCTCTAGGGGTTATGTCTTAAGGCTAAAAGAAACTGTAGCATGTATATTTAGTCTGTATATTTAAGTGATGATCAGGCTGCTTTTGCCTTCTGGTTTGATTACTGGCATGGTTAAACTAATTATGTTATAGCCCAGCCTGCATCTACCCAGCATGTTAATGAGACTATCCAAAAGCACAGAACAAATTAAAAGTAAAAAGGAACAGCTGCTGTAGTGGCCAAGAAATTAGGCCTTTTGAGTCTGCTCACTTTAAAAAGAATCCAAGCTATTTAAATTGAGTGCCAGTGAAATAAAGTAGGTATCCAGTTGCTAAAAAGATTTTAACTTTCAAAGTTACTTCTATTTGTACGTGAAAAAATAAGATAGCTTTTACCTGAATTAATGCCACAGAGTACATATTGTTATAATGCAAGAAATTCACATTAATTCATACTCCTGAGGAAAAAAGCTGATCTGAAAGGTGGAACACATGGTGGTAAGTGAAAGTGTACCATCATGTAGAGGCAGCAGTGTCATGGTTGGGAGAGTATTTATTAAATAAATACATAAAGAAACTGGGTCATATGTTCTTGAATCACGCCTGGTGGAAAGGAAGATTCTCTAGAGAGAACATTCTGGGTGTCTGTCTGAATTCCAGTCTGTGACTACAGAGGGGCACTGGAGTGAAAAGAGGGGCAGTCATCTACCAAGACGTGCAATCAGGAGAGCCCAGTCCTCCATGAGGAACTCTGTCGCCTGGTGCCTGCAGCTCTCAAGCAGCTGCTTGTTTCTCTAGAAGTGCTGGAGTGGGGATGGAGTGGGGATGGGTAGGGATACCTGCGTAGGTCTGAAGCCATCACCAGGGTTGATCAGCAAAGGCCAACCAGGTTGATACTGTCTTCAGCCGTAAATCTTGGGCCTCTTTCCTGCTGTTTGCTTGAGGGTAGGAGAGGGAAGGTGATAGGTTTGCTGGCACTACAAACTGTCAGGTAGTGTAATTACCAATCTAATGAGAATTTTATTTTTTTCTGAACAGTGGTGGAATGTCGAGACGGGGGAATCCTTACAGACCTTCTACACAAATGGAACTAATCTTAAGAAAATACATGTGTCCTCTGACTTCAAAACTTATGTGACTGTTGACAATCTTGGTATTTTATATATTTTACAGATTTTAGAGTAAAATGGTTTAGAATTAATGTAAGTTAAAGTATTTTAAATTTTGCATTGGAAAAAAATGATAAACTCTGTATTATCAACTTTTTGTAAAGCTGTGAATTGTTTTGCAGGTTTGCATACATTACAAGTGTTTGTGGTTGGATGAATAATATTAGTGTAGCTTTTTCCCATGTGAACACACCTTTAATCTTATTTTTTATCATTATCATTAATAATTTGTCCTTAAGATGCAAATGAAAATGTAAATATGTACCTTGTTGCACTGTTAGTAAAATTTGTTCGTGATGCATTCAAATTAGTTGTCATAATTAATGAGAATAATTTGAAGGATCTATATTTATTTAATATTGTCATTATGCAGGCTGTGCCTCAGGGTGACAGTGGCCTGTTTTCTGAACCACAGTTACCCCCAGGGGGTATAGTTCTCCCAAATACTATCTTGGAGGTTATTTGTACTCCTTAAATTTGCTTTAAAAATACTGTGTCTGTGTGCACACTCTGAAACACTTCCTTTAATTAACTCAATAAGTGAGTGTTGGATTTTATCAGTTCTTTCTATGAAGCAAAAATTATGTGTTAGAGAGTAGAGTTCATGGGTTTCCCTTTTTCTCCCCGTAGCTAAAGGCAGCTCGCCGTAACTGGACTCTAGTGGTCAGTATTGAGTGGGTGCTATCCTACTTTCTGTGGCTTTTTTACTTCTTAAGTGACTGAACTTGGCCTTTCTTGATCTTCACTTTATTCCTTTTAAAGCTGTTGTTCCCTAGTTAAATGTTAGTAAATCAGATTAATTGAGGATGGAGCAATTTTAATCACAAGTTTTAATAATACTTTCCTAAGAAATGTGAAATAGTAAAGAATAATTTTCTTCTAATTGCATTTTACTTTTAGGTAAATGGTGTTGTTAGAGCTGTTTTCTTTGTGAATTTCAAGAGACTTCTTTCTGATTTTCTGTGCAGTTCTAGAAGGGTCACTGTCAGTCACTTTGGAAGCTTTTACCTTTCAGCCAACCTTTCTCCTCCTGTCCCTCCTTCCCTCCCTGCCTTCCTTTACTTTCCATCCTCTCTTGTACCATCCCTTTCTCTCTCCCCCTTCTCTGTGAAGTTAATCAGGAAATGCAGGGATTTTTTTTTTTTTAGATGGGGCTTGCTATGTTACCTGGGCTGACTTTGAACTCCTTGGCTCAAGTAATAATCTTCCTGCCTCAGCAGAGTAGCTGAGAAAAATAGCTTTGGACATGGAGAAAGTTCACCAGCATCTATAGCTGGCTATTTTTTTTTAACCTCCTGATTAGGAACTTTAACTAAAGTTTAAATCTTTAATTTTTAGTTAAACTTTAACTAAAGTTTAAACGTTATTATGGGCATTGGACGAAAATTTATAACAGATGTGGTTTTCATATAAAAGTAATAAAAATTCAAAGATTTTTTTTTCTATTACAGAAATAATAAGTCAAATGAATATTAGTATATAATAGTAAAATTATATATAAGCAACAAACCCATTTCTGCTGGTGGTGCGTATTAATAGATGATGTGTGGATAGAAGGATGTGTTTTAGATTAGATATTCATATATAGCATTTGTGGAAACTGTAAATACAATACAGTAAATAAAATCTTTTACATTATTAAGGAAGTTTTTTGTGTTTGAATAGGTTGAGGAACTAGTTTATAGGCATACTATGATTTAAGCAAATGTGATAAGTGAAAAATCTTAATTTTATAAGAAATTTTGGTAAATAATGTTTTGCTTAGAATGTCCAAGTTTTAATTTGATTTTCATGTTTAAGGGCTCATCTCATCTATAGCTCAAAATATGAAGAATTGACTTTTGGAGTTAAAAGCCACTTGACTGCTAATGTATAACAGCAAACATCAACTTTTTATGTCTCAATTGAGCTTTGTCTTAATATTTAAAAGAAACTAAAAAGGAAAATGGGAAGATGAGATAATGTGAGGAAAGGAGACACCTGCGACGTACATTGCAGCTCGTGGAGTTGGTCATGAGGGGGATTCGGTTGTAGTTGCAGATGAACATTTTTAAACATTTTCCCTGATGTGTTTTTTGTATGTGAAATTACATTGGACTTTGCATATGTAAAGATGTTTTTATATTGAATGTTTTTATATTGAATGTGTATGTTTTGAAACCTGTTACATGATTTTCTTTCTTTTTTTTTTTTTTTGCCTTGAAATACATTTTAAAACATGAATTTTTTAAAAAAATTATAAAAATAAAATTCCTAGAATTTTTTGGAAAAACATTTTGGCCTATTCCAGACTCCTTGCTTATCTTTATCTGTTGATTAGAAGACTAATGTGAACGATAAAGCTAATCCATCAACCTTTCCATCTAAGCCTTATTAACTATATATAAATTCAGTTATATCAAATTTTCTGCATGTCTCTTCAGTGTGTGTCTATGATGGTTGCTGCTCAGTGAGCTGGCATGAAGAAGAACCTGTAAAAAAGAGAATTCATTTATTCACCTACTCATATCTTTCACTTATTCATTGAACAATATTCATTGAGATCTACCGTGTGCCTGGCATTGGTGTAGGTATTGGGGATACAGGAGTTAGCAAAACAAAATACTGCTGCAGTTGGGAACTTACATATAATATTACTATTATATACTAATCTACACTTAATTACATGGTATAAATTCAGTGGGAAGGGTTACGGTTTTCGATGGAGTTGCAGTGGTGACCCTGGAGTACAGACCTGAAAGAGGAGAGGAATTGTGAGCCATGCATGCATCTGGAGACAGTGCCACAGAGAGGATGCAGCACGTACAGGCTTTAAAGTGTTCCAGGAACAGCAAGGAGGCTGGTGTGGCTGGAGAAGAGTGGGAGGAATACAACAGGAGTGGCAGGCAGAGAGGAATCAGGGCAGCACTGAGGATTACCTCCCCGGCCCTGTAAGGACTTTTGCTTTGACTCTGAGATGGGAGCCAGTGTAGGAGTTTGAGCAATGGAGTGATCAGACTTAAACTTGAGCTTCGTCACTTGGGACTCAGTTGAGAGGGGGACAGGGAGACCACTGAGAAGCCTTTGTAATCACGTGGACAGAATGAAGTTGGGTCAGATGAGGATGCCAGTAGAGGTCGTAACAAGTGAATTCTGGATATATTTTGGGGGTAAGAGTCAATAGGAATTGCTGATGGCTTGGATAAAGGTTGAGGGAGAGGAATTGCTTCAGTTTGGAGTCGTATCCCAAAGGCCCGTGTATTAAATGGTGGTGCTATGGGAAGTGGTGGAAACTTTAGTAGGTGGGGCTCATTCAGGTCACTTGTGGCCTGCCCTTGAATAGAACATGGGGACGCCAACCCCTTCTTGTCTCTTTTACTGCCTAGCCATCCTATGATCCTCCTCTGCCACGTATTCCCACCATGATGTGCAGTGCTGCGCCAGGGCCAAGCAACCACAGGCTGTAGCCATGAGCCCAAATAAGCCTTTCCTCCTCTTGAGTCCATTTACCTCAGGTGTTTTTTTTTTTTTAATTAACAGCGATGGAAAGCTAACCTAGAAAGTTGATATCATGTGGGGTCATGGTCGTGACTGTGTTTGACAGTGTGGTTCAGGATTGTTTGGAACTCGTTTGCAGGAGTTTAAACTGGAAAAGTTTGGAGGAACTGGCTGGAGGAAACCCAGAATGCTGTAAGAAGAACTTACAGTGGACATTTCTGGTGAGGACTCAAAATGCTGATAAAAACGCAGACAGTAAAGGTCATTGATGATGCTCATGAGGTTTCAGATGGACAGGAGCCGGTTGGGAACTAGATTTAGAGACCACCCACATAATACTGGGGCAAAGAATTTGGCTTCCTTTTGCCCATGCCCTGAGACTGTAGGAGGTTGAGCTTAAAGGTGCCTATGTATCCCGTGGAGGAAATTTCATCATTCAGACAATGGTAGGGGTATTGCTGGCTGCTTTTCATCAGATTTTACACAGAGAATTGGGAGCAAGAAGTTGAACAGAAAAATGTGGAAAGCTTGTAATTTGGCCAGAAAAGAACCAAGCATAAAGTTCCGGCCAAGGAGAAAGAATATAGTTGCGGGAGAGATCAGCACAATATAAAGCAGCCAAGTGATTTGCACTGGGATCCTAGGAAAGGTACCCTGAGGGCATGTCAGGCATCAGCAAGGCTCCGCCCACCACAGGCTCAAAGGTGTGAAAGTATAAACTTCGAAAGATTTTCCTTTGAGAAGAGAGCCCTGGGGTGGTGTCCTCCATTGGACTGACTGGTGAATCGGCTGCCTGGAATTTACTTTCCTGTGCTCAGCTGTCAGGGCACTTAGAGGCTTCTGCCATGATTCAAATGGTCCCTGATGTAGCTCACACAGGTGACAGACCTTGGCATCATCCACGTGCTGCTGGCTTTGTGGGCATGCAGAATGTAGGAGTTAGAGGACGTGGGGTCTTCCCCTGAGATGCCACTGGAAAGCCTGAGAGGCCAGGCAGCTCGTGGCAGGCTCTGAGTCCCTCAGGCAGCCCTGACAGGGCCATGCACGAAGCTGTAAGAGTGAATCTGAATTTGCACTGGAGACCTCAGGTAGTTAGAGATGGCAGGAAGGTGGGCCATCTGCTAAGGGATGCTTTGGGCAGTGAGCAGAGCCAGCCCAAGACACCTCATGCTGCCAAGTGTCCTGGATGCCAGGTATGGAGTCTTAGGATTACCGTCTCCCCTCCTGGGATTCAGTCTTTCTTTGATCTGATCCTGCCTTTGGGAATGGGAGTGTTCACCCTGTGCCATTCTCTTAGAAGCACATAACTTGTTTTTTTTTTTTTTTTTAATCATTGCAGGATTACATCTGAATTTGCCTTGAGTATTGGAGACTCTGGGTTTGTCCTTTGGAGCATGCTGGAAGAGTTAGACTTTGGGGACTTTTAGAGATGGATTAAATGAAGGTTGCTTTATGAGATGGACATGAGCCTTTGGGGTCGAGGGGAAGTTTTTCCTCAAAGGCTCCTGTGTTAAAAGGCTTGATCACCAGCCTGTGGTACCATTGAGGGATGATGGAACTATTAGGGCCCGGTGAAGGGAGGTAGGATCACTGGGGGGGAGGACCCCTGAAATGGATGTTGGGACCTCAAGCCCTTCCTGTCTCTTACCTCCTGGCCACCATGAGTTAGTTGAACAGGCCCCTTCCTCCATATGTTCTTGACACAGTGTATTGTGCTACCACAGACCCAAAGTGACATGGCCAAGTCTGAAACAATAAATCAAAAGAAACCATTCCTTCCTTTAAGTTGATTTGTCTCAAGTTATTTACTTACTTATTTTCATACCAGGGATTGAATCCAGGGATGCTTAACCCCTGAGCCACATCCCCAGCCCTTTTCATTTTTTTATTTTGATAAGTTGCTTAGGGCCTTACTAAGTTGCTGAGGCTAGCCTCAACCTTGCAATCCTCCTGCTTCAGCCTCCTTGAGTCACTGGGATTACAGGTATTTGTCACCATGACCGGCCCTCAGGTTTTTTTTTTTTTTTTTTTTTACTAGTGATGGGCAGTTGAAAATATACAAAAAAATGATGCCAAGGTTTTGGCCTGTTCAATGGTAAGAATGACAGAGTTGCCATCAACTCAGTTGAAGACTATGAAGGGAGCAGGTTTTGACGTAAGTTTGAGATGCCAATTAAACATCCAAGTGAGGGTGTTGATTGGATCAGAGGGCCTGGACTTCATGGGAAAATTCCAAGCTAGAGATAGAAATATGAGATGGAAATAGTGAGTTGATGGCACTTAAATAGCCCCGGGGCCAGATGACATCAGCTGTGATGTGCCTGTAGGGAGAAGAGGCAGGTGGCTCAACACTGCGTCCAGGGCAGTCTGGAGGTCAATGAGATGCAGGGCCAGCACAAGAGACAGAAAAGGTCCTACAAAGAGCCAAAGTGGCAGTTTGGTGTGGGAGGTGTAGCAAATGCCGGGCAGGGCCTTGCAGGTTCCTTTATCTGTTTGTCCAGCCATCTGTCTGTCCTGCACGTCACAAACATCTGCTGAAGTAGCACCGGGCACTATTTTTTAAGTAGCGCACAAAGCAAATGGCAGCTGTTGGGGAGAATGTGGCCAAGGCGTAGTAAGAAAATAAGAAGCCACCAGCGTTCGTCTTGTCTATAACATGAGCATCACTTCCTCCCAGGGCTGTTGTGAGAATTTGATAAGACAATGCTCACAGAGTACTTAAGTCACTGCTCGAACCTAGAAAGCACTCGGGGCACATCCAGTGATGTCATCTGGACCATGTCGTGGACAGTTCCGGACCAGCCACCCTGCTGCCATTCCTGCCCTTCTTCATGATGGTTCCCGAGTGCTGCTCTCCATCTTGTTGAGCTTTGCTGCTAAAACCCTCTTGCTTCCGTGGCTCTGTCTGCACAGCTCTCTCTTCTGTTCTGCACCTCCCACCCCCAATTTTATATTTTCCTTCCCAACTTTCATACACCCTTGGAGGTGACCCTCGAGGGCTGGGGATCTGCCCTCCCTCCGCAGCCTCCTTTCCTCCACCACGGCTTCTGTTGCATTGCAGCTGTTTGCTCACCTCTTGGGGGCCGCCCTTTACATCATGTCCTCCTCGGAAACCAGCTCTGTCTTTTCTACCAGATTCTAGCAGCCCGACCTGCCATGAAAGCCTCGGTGAACATCTGTAGAAGGACTGAAGCTCCCGTGTGCGTGGGACCTCTCACGAGGGCGTCGAATCAAACCACAGCCTATCACCTGCCTTTTCTTTATCTTCCCATTTCAATTTGGTATCTTTACTGTGAAACATCATTAGGGGAAAGTAAAACTTCACTTGGATAAACGAGGTTTGCTACCAAATTATAGGAAATGAATAAACATATCCCCGGGGCGTTCAGCTACCAGCAGGTGAGGACACGTGCTACTCAACAGACGTTTTACATTATAATTTACTTACCGACCTTTAGAAAAGGAGAAAATGATATTCTAATAATTCTAATCTCTGAAGATTGTCACTGCAATAGATTCCTTGCTCAGAGGTCCCCCCCTTAGGACTGTGGATATGCTGTACGGGTATTAAGACGCCTGAATCAGGACAGGAGCTGCTTTGGGGCCATGAGCTTCACTGTAGAAGCACTGTTGTGTATTGTCACCTGGAAGGGGCTGGAGAACTGTCTCAGTGTGGGATTCGTCAGAGGCCAGCCTTTGGAGTCGTGTGGCATTGTGGTGACTTGCTCCTGAGTCAGACGGTGCCCTGAGAGAACTAAAACTTGGGAAATTTTCATTTCGATTATGATTCAAGAAAATGAGTTGCTGTTGCTCGTTGTAAATTCATTTATGGGGTCAGGCTCTCCAAACTGGGAATACTGCTGATCGCATAAAAATGAGTGGAAAACCAGCCTCTGTGATTCCTCATCACGCAGGCCTAGGATACGTAGCGAGGCCTGAGCCTGGGTGGTGTGGATCTGAGCTGTGCTGGGATGGAGATCACTTGGCAGGTGAGAGTCCCTGCTGGGCCCAGGGCAGCTGTTCCTCTGCCTCCGCTCCCTTTAGCCCAGGAGTTCCTGGATTCCAGCCAGGCTCTGCCTAACCCTCACTGTGACCATGGTGAGGTTGCTAAGTAGATTGGCAGATTAGGATTCCCAGTTTTTGGAGGAAGAACCAAACCCCAGGCAGCTAACCAGTGATAGAATCCAAACCTGATTTTCTTTACAGAAAGGCCCAGACCTGCTGGGCTGGAAGTAGAGGTTACAGTCGAGAGTGGAATTCTCCTGGGTCTCGTGACCGATGAACACCCATCAGAGTCACAGGGCTTGGGTTTCAGATGCTGAGGAAGATCAGCACTGGCCTGTGTGATGATTTGGGGGATCTTATTTCTGAGTCACCTTTGGTGAGCAGAGATTCTAAACCTTTGCCTTGAGTTGATTGCCCTGCTCACTGCCAGGGAACTTTCTGAGACATAAGAAATCCTGCTCAGGAAGGAGGAGAGGGGAGCGGCTATGTTTTGAGGACCGGTTAGGTGCCAAGCCCTGGGCCGGGCACTGTCTTGACAGTATTTAACTGAATCTCATGACAGTGCTCTAAGGTGTCTTTTTTTGGTACGGAAACAGATACAGAGAGGTTTAAGTCACTAGGACCCACAGCCAAGCGGGGAACAGGGGTCCAGCCCCTGGCCATCTGCCTCCCCTGGATCTCCTCAAGACCCACGAGTATCTTTTCAGTCCTGCATTTAGTTCTTTATTCATTTCATGCATTCACTTGGTGCGTCATGGCAGATGCGTCAGTGCTGAGCTGTCGGAGAAGACATCAGATGCTGTTCTCTGCTCCTGAGGAGCTTCTACTTTTGGTATCCTGATCACCCCGTCACCAGGCCCATAGGATTTGCTCTTTGAACAAAAGCAGCCAGGACCATTCTGATATGAGGCATGTGGGCGGCAGAGTTTGGGGGTGCTTTGTATCTGCCAGCACGTAGCCACTGCCCAGCCTGCTCGGAGTTCTCAGATGATTCCAGCACTGAGCAGGGAAGGCGGGAGCCCTGCTGTTGCCTCCCTCATGGGGAAGCCTGTGACATCTACTTGGAAACTCTTATGGAGTTCATTTCAAATTAGCGGCAGGCCCCATTTTAGTGGGTGAACGTGCTTTCTTCAGCCATCTTGATCCTACGTCCCCCTTTCTCCTTTTCCTTCCATTTGAAAAGTTGCAATGTCCCAGGGCCTTGTTTGTCAGGTGGGGAACACAATGCCCAAGGTGCAGGGCTTGTGAGAGGCACAGAGCATGTCACGCCTGAGATGCGGGTCTTCATAAACGACATGATAATTACCTTCTGTCCCACTTACAAACCCTATTCCTCACCTGCCCAGGTCTCCTTGGTCTATAAACTGGGGCCCTGTGCTTCTCCTCTAGGAAATGCACCTCTCTGGGCACCCTCTCCCCCCTCCTCCTCCTGGCTATTGGGTGGCAGGAGACAGACCTTGCTCATCAGGGAAGCTGCCACCTGCCCTCTGTGGGCTGTGTGTGGCAGGAGGCCTGGGAGTGGGGACAAGGGACCTCGGCTCACTGCTCGGCCAGGGCTTAGGAGTACGGTGGTGCGTTGTGCCTCTGGCCACTGGATCCCAGGTCAAGTCCTGGCTGCACCAACTTTCCAGCTGTGCGACTTCAGCAAATGGTTTAATCTTCTCCAGGACCTATTTGCTAGGGAGCTTCTGGTGGGAGGCGCTCTGGGGGCTCTCGGGACCCCCTGCAGGGCCTGATAATCCAGGAGCAATACCTCTCACACTTGGTAGCATCTAGAGTTACCTGGGGAACTTAAAAACCTCCCCAAACCCGAGCCTCGCCCCAGCTCTGGAGCTGGGACCTACACAGCAGTGTTTTCTCAAGTTCCTGGTGATTCCAGTGTGCAGCAGAGGTGGAGATCTGGGGGCCTCTGCTCTGGCCATTGATGCCCAATCAGCCCATTGCCAGGCCCCTCCTGGTTACGCCTGTGACGTTGGCTAGGCTGCATGCTCTTTGACATCTGCTCGGCTATGACATTCCCGGGAGGGTTGCTGGGCCGCATGGCTGTGCATGTTAACACAGCTGGGGGCTCATTTCTACAGCAGCTCTGCCAGGATCCTCACCAGTGCCCTCTATAGCCACTGTGCAGTCATTCTCATCTGTGTGAGCGTTTGCCTTTTACCTATTCCTGTGATGATCCTCACGGTGTGTACACTTCTAGTGGCACCCTGATATCCAGTCTCTCTTTACCTCACCAGAAGCCCCTCTGTTGTTGGGGGCCATAGTGTTCTACTAACAACAGCAGTCACATTTTTCAGCCTCCTACTCTGGGTGGACAATGAGCTAAAAGCAGAAATTGTGGTGTGGAGTTTTCCTAGACAGATCTTAAAGGTTTTCTGATTTGGGCGATCCTACTATCCTTTGGTCCTTACCATCCTTTCTCCTGCCTGGAAGGAGATGCACTGGCTACATCTCTAGCAGCCACTGTGTGATGATGAGGTGAACTTGGGAGTAGAACCACATGCTAAGAATGGCAGAGTAGAACTAGAGAAGGATCTTGAGATTTTGATACCATAAAGCTACCACTTCTAGACCTGTGCGTCCTATCTCTGAGGTTCTTAGGGGAAATTCAACTTCTCCCTTGTTTAAGACACTATTATTTCTGATTTTTGCTACTAGTCTCCAAAGTCAGTTTTTAACTGATTAAAAGCAACCTGGTATGTAATAGCAGTGACCCCTGGATCTCTGCCTCTTCTATCCCTTCATCCCAGCTACAAACACCCAGTTCCCCTTCTGAGCAACTGGATATCTAGCTGTATAGAATCTCAGAAAGTCATAAAGCTACTGGAGATGGGGAAGGTGGCTCCGAAGACATCTGAACTGTCCATCACCCCCAGCCCACAAACCTGTGCCCCAGAAATGGCTGTTAAGATGGGCTCTGGGACTCCTCCCTTCCAGTCTCCCTGACTCAACACTTAACACATTAGGATTTCTTTTTTTCTCTCTCTCAAAAATCCGAACTTGCACTTTTGAGAACTACAGAGGGATCTTGAGCCTCTCGCGGAGGCATCCTGACTCCTTGCCATGTGCCTGTGGCCATTTGCCTGCTGCACGAGCCTCCAGGGAGCCGCACCCCGACACCGGAGGACAGTTAAGTTGGGTATCGAATCTGGATTGCCTTGAAGGGTTTCCATCACTTTGCTGTGAGCGGACATTGACTGCAGAGCAGCCTCCACCTCCCCTCGGCTTCACTGTGGCGCTGAGACCCACTTGGAGACTTGTAAGCGGCAGCTCAGCTGTGCTGATGTCTGTCATCCGGTCCCATGTTCCTCTGCTGTCTGAACCAAGTGAGGGCCCTGATGTCACCTCAGCTGCTGCAGTGGCCACCGTTGGCTGGGTGACCCCACTGGAGCTGATCCGTGGAGGGTCTCTATTCTGACCTCGGTACACGTCTGCATCCATCCCTGGTCGCTAAACTGCTCTTGGGAAGTTAAACATCCCTGCACTTTTACAGACACAGGCCTCTGGGGTTTTGGAGATGGGGGGAAAAAAAAACAAAACTGTCTTGATGGCAAATACTTTTGCAGCCATGATGCACACCGAGTGCAGGAAGTGCAGTCATGGGGTCTGGACTGCTAGGCTGTCAGCAGCAGCAACCCAGGGAAGTGGCACATGCCGAGACCGAGCGGATTCTCAATAAGCAGATTGCCTCAAGATGAAGACAGGAGACAGTTAAGTGGAATTGGCACTCTCTGGTTGCATCAAAGATTAATTCAATCACAGCAAGTTCCAGCTCACCAGCACGGATGGAATCACACAGTATGCGGCATGGGGATCGGGCAAGGGGCCTGAGCCAGCTCGCAGCACGCGCCTATCTGCTCTGGAACGGTTTCCTGGGAAGCAGGACTCCAGTGGGGCAGGAGACACTGGGCTGCAGATGCCCTGAAGCAGACTGTGGTGAATGAGTGTGGGCGGCTGGTGCCGGGAGTCAAATGCAGTACAGCTGCAGGTAGACTGCTGGCCTGCATCGGCTGGACCCACTTGTATTTTATTTAGCAACTGGGTCTCACTGAGTTGCTTAGTGCCTCGCTTTTGCTGAGGCTGGCTTTGATCCTCCTGCCTCAGTCTCCGGAGCCTCTGGGATTACAGGCATGCACCACCGTGCCTGGCTACCCACTTATATTTTAAGAAAACATGTTTATAACCATCAGAGTGCTTTTATAAGAAACATACTCACCGAATAGCCTATATAAAAAGATAACTTAAAAATATGAGATCTTAAAAAAAAAAAGGCTTTATTCCACACAGATTTCATTATATTCCAATTCTCTGGAGGCTAGACCACTTATCAAATTTTCATTTCTTTTCAAAATAGGAGCAGTGTTACTTGGAGTCCAAGTGTGAATTTTTATTGATTTTTTTTTTTTTTGAGAATTTGGCACATGCCTTTTTATCTAAGCCTGTCTTCTGCTCCATCTTATCCAAACATGAGATGTGCTGGCACAATTCCCAAGTATTCCAACTTGAGAAAATCTGGTGGGGTCTTGAGAAAAATCACTTCTATGACTTATTAATGAACTGACTAGGCATATTTTCATAGGGTTCATTCACCCAAATTTATCATAGAATACAAGTTAATAAGAAAAAAATTTAAATGGTGTCATTGAACTAGAGTCCTTTTTCTTAAAAGATGAATCCAAATCCTTTCTTGAATAATGTTAGCATTATTCAAGGATCCCCATCTACCTTTTACCCCATGGTTATTGCAGTTATTAAAGTCTCCGTTTTTTCCCTGAAGAAAACCATCTCTGCCAATCCCTTCTTCTTTGGGTGGCGGGTGTTCTTTGCTGCTTCCCTGCTCTGCCTTGGTCTATGGGGATGCTCTTGTGGACTATCTTCCTGTCCCTTCATGCCATGCAGGTTGAAGGGTGGAGAGTGAGTTCAGGGACTTTTAATCCCTGGCTTCCTCTCTGAGGGTCACTGTAGCTTGTCCCTGTCCCCCACCTGGAAGGCAGCCCTGCCATATAATCTCCTTTCTGATACCCCCTCGGGTTGTTATCAGCCCAGGGATACTGTCCCACCCCAGTGGTTTCCCTACATTCTGCCAACTCCTGTGTGGTAGTCAGCTTGGTCAGTTATCCCCACCACAGTGTGCCATGTGCTTACATGAGGCTCATGAGGTTACAACCATCCGTTGATATACAGAGATAATAAACAGGATTAATGGATTCTTGGCCAACAAAGAAAAAAAGGGGCCCCACTAGCCCAGGGAAAGCCTCCTGCAGGAAGGCTGCTTTTCTCTGGGCCACTCTCTCCCACCTAGGATTGCTTTAACTGTTGGGGTTCAAAGCCCTGGGACCTCTACATTTCTGCATGCCAGATGGGAAGCGCTCTGAGGTTGCTGTGGTGTGGATTTTGGAGGGTAAGAGACTTGGACCAGGCAGTGGGGAGATAAGCCCCCTGAAGGTCACAGGATATGGCATGTGAACCACTGACCACAGAATCCAATATGGCTCTAGCATGGCCCATCACTCGCCTTACAGCTGGCACATGTGTTGTAGGAAAAACGAAAGGACGGACGAATCCATGTGTGATGTTTTTCCAATCTTACCCTCTGTGTGTAATATAGAAGTGATCCAGGGTGGGGAGGTCTGTGTTAGTAACTTCCCTTACAATCTACTTTAATATTTAAACAAAGTGAATGGAGGCATTTGGCTGAAATTCAGACCTCAAAGGCCAGTGTTTCTTTCTCTGACTGGTTGAACTTAGCAATGAGCAAACTTTCTCAGCCATTTTGCCAATTGAAAGAAACCCTTTAGCTGTGGGTGTGAGGGGCCTGGCCTCCTTGGGGAGGTGGGGAGGTGCTCACAGAAGGATGCCAAGCACCAGTGGCTGTACAACTTCTGTTTTATTTTGTGTGCTTTTCTTTTTTTTTTTAATAGGATATAAATAATGACAAAAATTACAAAATTTATAACTGGAAGCCCAAACTTATTTACACATACGCTTCATATGCTTCTGTTTCAGCAAAGCTATTGTTTACTTTGCTCCTATACAATTTCCTTTTGGTACCATATTTTAGTGTTATTTTACTCTCAATTTTCTACGTACATATCAACAGTGAATAGGCAAAATATATACAAGGAACTGTTCAGTTCAAGTAATTTAATATTGTATTAAAATTCTTTTAACACTGAACTAAAACCATATACATTTGTCAGTTTGAAATAAAATTTAGTTATTCTTTTTTCAAAACTCACCAACTGATGAATGTAACTGATAATTTCAGGTTTAAAATAATATTGGTTAATTAAAAAAACATTAAGACAATTCCACAATTTATCAATATCTCTATAATGAACTTCAAAATGATTCACAATGTGATCTGTTAGAACAATATACATTAAAATGTTATTTTTCTATAATGATATTGGTACTGTTTATATAATTTGATTCTACATAAATATACATTATGGTATCATACAAATACTCCACAGAGACATTAAAAAAATTAAAATACCTTAAAGAAATGTAAGTAAATTTTATTTAATCAAATAGTAAGCAAACATTATTTTTTTTGTCTGTTTCAAGAAAAGTTGTATTACTTTGGAATTTCTTTTTTTAATGTATTTATATTTTCTAGAAAAAAATTTTTGCAATAGAATTTTATTAACACCTTTCTCAAACAAGTTTTCCAGGACAGAAATCTTGACAGCAGGAGCCCTAGATTATTATTATCATTTTAAACATGTTCTTTAAAACACTGTGAAGATTAAAAAACAAAAACAATCTTTGCAGGCACGTGCTGTTCAGCACTTCTGGTCAATGCCAGTCTGCCCGCAGCATCTCCTACTCGGTGGACAGCATCAGGATTTCTCCATAATGAGCCAGTCCTCATGGTAGTAGAAATTTAGTTACTTGAAATGAAACCAGAAACATCCCGCACAACTAACCTAGTTTTCTTATCAATGCATTAATGAAACATTCTTTTAATAAAAATATTTAATACAAGACACATTTTTCTGTGCATAATAAATTTCTCTGTTTTAAATCATTGTTAAACTTTGAATCAATCATTAGATTTAAAGGTTTTCATTATCTGACATAGTTGATTACATAAAAAATCCACAAATATAGAAACTGAGTAACAGAATTTCCTGGCAATCACTTTTTTTTTTGTCCTTTTGCATTAAACGATCCTCAGTGATGTGATGATTTTACAGATGCGATACAGGGGGGTTCTGTTCTGATTTTACCTTTAAAACTGCGGACAGTGAAATCTAAACCCAGGATTGCTATACTTCTAGGCAGTATTAGAGATCCCCTTTACTTTTTTTAAAAAAGGTGTCAACCCCAACCAAAGCCAACCCGGTGCTGGGGCGAGTCACTGGAAACGCTCGAGGCGGCGGGCCCCGGGACACCCACCTCGACTCGCGCCTCTCAGGGGCTGCGCCGGGGAGTCTGGGTGGCGTTTTCCGTCACTGGTGCAGAAAGGACTCCCCAGGAACGGCCGGCAGCCTTCCGCCCGGGACAAGGCCACGCGAGCGGAGCAGTCTTCCTCCCGGGCTGGGAACGGGGTGCGAAGGAAAGCCTGCTCCGGGCTGCGGGCGAGCAAGGCACCGCGAGGACGCGAGGGCGGCGGGTATCAGAAAATCGTGGTTTCATACTTGGTATTAATGCCCCTCTTGGCTTCCTGCCCCGGCTCCACAATCCACGGCAGATTGGCCAGAGTCTTTTGCTCAGACGGGTCGATCTGCTTTAAAACAGAAAGGCTGATGCCCGTTATCCGGCGCTGTGCTGGGCGCGTGCGCGGCCGTCGCTGCCCCCACCTCGGCCCGCGCCCCGCGCTTCCACCGGGACCCCCGGGGGCTCGACCTTAGCAGGCCCTGCAAGGGTGACGGCGGTGAGACCCGGCCTTGCCCGCGAGGGTGGACAGAAACAGGGCTCCTCTCCCGGGCAGTGAGCTGTGAAGGGCAGAGGGAGGCTAGGAGACTTCCTGGAGGAGGTGAGGAAGGCCGTGCCACTCCCTCTCCTACCCTTCAGTGCGCTCCATCGCGGAACACACCTGAAGTCCTTCTAGCCCTGCCTCTAGCCCTGCCTTGTGCACCCCAGCCCAGGCCTCTCTCCTCTTGGTTTGCTGTCCCCTAGATACCTGTCTGCTGCACCCCCAAGATCATTCGGGTCTTGGCTCTAAGGCCACTTAGAAGTCCTACCTGTTTGCCCCATGCAAAAGAGCACCCCAACTTTCCTGCTCTCCTCTTCTGCCTTATTCCCCGTAAGATGTCCATCTGCTCAGCCTCCAGGACAGCGCAAGCCCAGGAGGGCGGGGATTTTGTCTCTGTTGTTCGTTACCCCCACCCCAACCCCAAACTTGGGAAACCCATCCACATAGGCACACAATGAATTATTGAATAAATACTCCTAGGAGAATGAGGCAGTGTTGGAGGCCAGATGCAAGACCAGTGGGAGTCTGCCTTCCCCAGGCGGGAGGCCAGGCATTCAGGGAGATAGAACAGCATGCAAGACCCAGAGGTGTGGGAAAGCGGCAGTTTGCACAGTGGGAGACAGGAGGGCGACAGCTGGGGTGAGGAGGTCAGCGGGGTCCTATCAGGCTGAGCCTTGATCTGAACCCAACCATGCTCTAAGATGGGTTAGTCCCAGTGCACCGCAGACAGGTCATTCCCAAGGTAAAGTTTGAAGTGCAAACTCTGAGGAAGGGCTGGGGTGAGTTCTTCTGGGACTGGCCTTTGGCATTTCCAGTCTGCCCTGCCCTGGCCCCTGCTCCAGAACACTGGGCAGGGAGCTTCGGGAGGCCTCCTCCATGTCTCTGGTTGTGAGCTTCACAGCCTGTCCAGGTCTGCAGGATCTGTCCCTATTGACTACCCTTTACTGTGTTTTGACTGTGTCTCCACAAGGTGTGGGAGGATTTCACATATCCTTAGGGATCCGTGCATATTTCCTAACAAAGGACTGGAGCTGCAGGAGATGGAATACTGACGGCAGCTGTAGGGCAAGGATCCTGGTGCAGGGGAAAGCATCACAGGATTCACACTATATTTTCTTATTTCCTGGCATCTAAATGAATATTCTATGAGTCTGTACAGCACTCAACCCTTTGTGCTCTTCTGGAGGAAGTCTTTGGGGACCATGATAAAGTTGGAGAGAGGTACCAGTCGTGAACAAGTGTATCCAGCCTACATGAGAAGAAATGTGTCTGAGATGATCCCCCAAACATTCAGTGCGTTCCTGAACACTTCTCAGCCTAATTATTCTCAAAGTTTCACTTGCTAAGTCTATCCCCAGTTCCTAATTTCTTTATCCAGATACTCCATGAATGTGACAACACATGTGTGCCTAAGACATATTCATTCTTGTAGAGGAAGATGTGCAATAAACAAGTGATCAATAAACTATCTCATTAGTAAATTCTACACAATTGAAAGCAGGCCATGTGCTTGAGGGTGGCTACCTCAGACGAGGCAGTCAAGAAAAGCCTCTTCATGTAACCGAGACCTGAAGGACAAGATGGAATCCTTTGTGCAGAAATTGGGAGGATGATCTTCCAGGTGGAGGGAACAGGTGGCACAAAGGCATCAGGTGGGGAATGCATTTTATATATATATATATATTTGAGGAACGGGAAGGCCTGAGGGCCAAGGGGTAATGGTGAGGCATTAGGTATGGGTGTTTGGAGCATTAGGTATGGGTGAGGCATTGGGTATGCAGGAAGGGAATTGGTTTGGAGGTCTGTGGGTGTCGGCTTCATGAGAGTTGGTGGCACTTGGACTAAAAGAATGGCAGAGGAAGTGGGGAGGAGTATGCAGACTGAGGTGTTCCAGGGGTGGAGCAAATGGCCCTTGCTCCTGGATTGGAGGTAGAGGTGGGGGAGAACAGCAGTAGAGGTGGCTGGTAGATTTTTGGGTTGAGCAGCATGGTGAACGGCTGTGCCCTTTACTGAGCTGGGAAGATGAAGAGGAGCATTTCTGAGGGGGAAATCAAGCATTTTGTTGTAGACATACCAAGTTTCAGATGTCTGTTGAACACTAAACATTCAAGAAGAAACTGAACACATAGTAGGTCTAGAGTTCTGGGAGTGGGTCAGGGTTGAAGAGAGAAGTGGGAGCTTGGGTTGCTGAGGCCAGAGGACCAGGGAGTTGAAATGTGGTGTTTGATGTAAAAATTTTTCAGAGAAGGTGCAGTTACTGGTGCTGGCAGTCATGAGTGATGCGCTGGTGAATGGCTGGGGTGGAGGGAAAGATCCGGAAGAAAACTATGAGAGAATAGCGAGGCCAGGCACTGGAGAGATCATACCCATGGATGCTGAAGTTGCCAAGGAGTGGGGCCAAAAAGAAAGTTGTAAACAGGAAGCCACGCAGTCACCAAGGGAGGTGTTTCTCTGCAAGCGTTAAAAATGTCTGTGCTTCCCCCGCCCCGACCCTGGGGATGGGAGCTGGTGGGAGGAGGAGGGTTACAGAGGAAGGACTCAGGGGTGAGAGGGCAATGCATTCTGGGGGCCTCCCCCATACAAGTCCGGGGTTCTTAGGATGCAGGACGGCAGCCGGAGCAGAAAGCAGATGGGAGGCTGTTGGGAACCTTCCAGCTTTGGGGTGTTGCTACTACCAGAGGAGACTGCTATGAAGTCATGTGAGCCTGCCGGGACAGGATGTCTGCAGAGCCTGTGGGAGGGAAGGGGAGGAATCCTGGAGGAAGGCAGATGATGAGGAGGGGGCGGCACCTTCTGAGCAGCTGCCTCACTGCAGGAAGCCTCAGTTGCTGGAGGGAAGGTGCCCAGGACCACGACCTGCACTTCTCAAAAGACGATGCTCGAGCATCTAGCTTCCGCCTGCTGGGTACCAGAGGCAGCCTCACTGTCAACCTCTGCAAATCTCTCTGGAGGCCAGGGGCTTGTGGGAGGCCTTGTCCCCTGATAGGATGGCAGCTGAGGCCATGGGAACACTATCCTCAAGCTTTCCTCGACCTTCAGGTAATCTTCACCATGGGCAGCCAGTACCCTCCCTCTTGCTGCTATTGCGGGGGACGGAGGAAGTGGAATTTTCTCTGGAGTCTCCAGGTTCAGGGAGAAGGTCCTTCAAGAAGTTGAAGGAACCAGGCCGAGGCAATGATGATCACCAGCCCGGAAATGGCCACGGGAAAGGACCGGGAAGGGCAAGCCCTGAATTCTAAGTGGCACCCACCCGCACCACACAGCTCCCTTTCCCTCCCTCTGGAGGTTTCTAGAATGCCTCTATCTTCTACTTACCACTGACTTGCGAATGCTAACGCGGGGCTTGGGGATGGGCTTGGAGGGTTTGTTTTCAAAGCTTTCTGGAAGCGTGGAGGAATGGCCCCCTTTTCTTGCTTGCAGTGCTAGTTGGTAAGCGACTTCAAATGCCTGTCCAAGTGTTAAGATGATTTCGTAGGCTAAATTCTGTAAGAACAAGGAGAAAGCATTTACTATGGGTGCACTACAAACCAGAAAGTGGCTGAGGAACACCATGGAGGTGAACTAGCCATCGCCTTGAGCTACTCCACCAGAGGCTGCAGGGATTCAGTGGAGATCTATGAGGAACTGGACACTCAGGTCCCATTTAGTGTCTACACAGGCATCAGTCACCAAGGAGGCACTCTTGTTCACAGCCACGCTAAGGAGCGGGCTTGTAGATTAACCCCTGGAAAACAAGGCCTACACGCAGCCCACTGGTCCCAGGAGCCCACTCCATAGGGAGCTCCCTCAGGGGCAGCAGGTCTGCTCCCAGGACTTGGAAGGGAAGGAGTTACTGGTGGCATTTCAGCCATGTCTGTGAGGACGATCCCACACACTCCACGGGAGGTGTTCCTGAGAAGTTTGGATCCTTTTACCTCAAACATCTGTGATTCAGTGAACATCTACAAAACACAATCAAAATCTAATTTAGGCTGAGGGGAGAGGCATTAGTCATGCTGGTGTGGAGCCTCACAGTTGCAGCAGCGAGCATGCAAACAGTGCTCAAACAGAGCCAATTACCCATCTATTTCTTGAGGCTTTTGCTCTCCCTGTGGGTCCACTCTATATTTTATCATCAAATCAGCAAGAGACAGGAGATTCTGTCGGGTCAGAATGCCACACCAAGCTGTGCCTGGGTGGAAGGTTCTTTGCTTTGGACTTTCCATTCTTCTCTCAAGATGATTTCTGTCTTTCTTCTCTTCACCTCTCCATTCGTATCTGTGATTTCTGCCTTCTCTCAAAAGTGCAGCGTCCCCCTGTCTTCTCTGGAGACATGACATTGTCTGGCCCCAAAGAGGCAGGGTTCCCACAACACCCTGAGGTCACAGTGAATCAGAGAAGTGGGTACATACTGGTCACAAAAAGTGTTCTTAAAGTCTCTGCACCACTGATAGCAGGTGCCATCTGTCTCAAGTTTTCATTCTATAAACGATCCTACAATGTCTTTTCATGGCTTCTCAAAATCACAGAAATAGCATTCTGCTTCTGCTGATATTGCAACTGTGCCCTCTGCATTCCTGTCCACCTCCGCCTTCACCAGGCATACTGGGGGCCCAACTTCCATGTTTTAGAAGAAGTGTTGGGGACTGTTCCCACTGGTGAGGATGGACATGGAAATATAGGATGGCCTTCTGAGAGCACATGAGAGAGGACCATGGGTTCTGGACTGATTCTATTTCAGGTCAATGCCAGATGAATTTTTCTGGTTTTAAAATCAAGTGGGAAAATGCCTGAGCTTGACCGTGGGTTTGATAAAGGATGTATTGGTCATCTTTGAGCTACGTATTAGTAGCTAACAGCCCTACAAGAAAGATGTTTGCTGCTGGAGATACTGCACCCTGTATGGCAAGCCCCTCTCGTCCCTGCGATGCCCTATTTGCTCCAGGGGTGAGTCAGACTAGTAAATTAGTAACACACCAATAAACAACAGTGGAGGAGGCTGGGAGACAGCTCTGACCATCACTGTGGAGAAGGCTGGACCCTTTCCACTGCCTACACTGCACCCACAGCACTATCAGCTCTGCCTCTTAGTGTCCGTGTGGTCCCTTGGGAAGGTGGACCGGCCTTTGACTTCTCCAGTGTCAGGGTGAAGTCACACCATTTCTGTTTCATCGCTGCTGGAGAAGATGGTTTTGTCCATTTGTTGGGGGATACCACAGACACTCATGGTCTGGGTGAGAAACTGGACTAAGGGAAAGGTGGGGTCACTGGACCCCACACCATGCAGCCTTTCCACGCCGGAGCAGTGGGGCTTCCAGAGTGTGAATTCCTTTATCATTAGCCTACAACAAGTTCTGGAAAGTGAGATCTGCTTAAAGCACCAGTGTCTCCAAATGAAAGTCAAACTGCTCATTTGAGCAAGTGAGAATTTTCACATGACTATTATGGGAAGCCAAAAGGTTTTGTAAATAATGGGTTAGAGGTTCTGCCCTTTTTTTTTTTTTAAATTATTTCTTGGTATTAGGAAACTGGTCAAATAAGATCCAGAGGCCAGAGTGGGGAAGGGTTTCTGCCAAACCAGCAGCCCCACATGGCCTGTCCTGGTCTGGCCTGCATTCTCTTTCACATTTTGCTTTCTTTTCATTTTAGAGTTTCATAATGTTCTTTTATGGTTATGTATAGAGAAGAGTTGGACATTGCTACCCTCCTTGTCTTTTCTGCAGCTTAGTGTCTGAAATATGGTTGCCAGATGTCAAGGAGGCCCATGGGCATGGAGACCAGCCTGCGGAGGGCCACACTACCTGTCCGGACTGTCCCGACATACCAGCATACTGGGCTCCTTGTGGGAACAGGTTCTCATCAGACAGAACCTGAAGACACATAATCTTTTTTTTTTTTTTTCATTGTTAGGGATCAAACCCAGGACCTTGCACATTCTAGGCAGTGTTTTATCACTGAGCTACAGCTACCTGAGGATGTGCATTCAAACAGGGGAGGAAGCCCATTTTCAGGGTCATTCTTCCCTCTCCTGTTGACATTCCCACCACATAAGGTGGGAGGGGGGTTGTTATAATGAGAGCAGGACACTCTATTGGGACAAAGGCTGAAAATGATAGTGTAATAGGATTCAATTATACATTAAGGCTATAATGTTAATTACACTGATGTTAATTATATTAATAGTATAATTATAATCCTGTTGGCTACAGATCATGAGGAATCTTGCAGCTTCTGCCTGGGACTCTGGGAGCTCTCTCTCCGGGGGAACCAGTTCTGTGTAAAAGTCAGACTGCCCTGAGGTCAGCATGCTCAGAGGCTTCCTGGAGGGTATCAGCAGTTCCAGCCATCCAGTACAGGCCCCAGATGCAGGCGTGAAGTAGCCATGCAGCAGCCGGCACATGGTGAGACCCAAGGCCCCAGGCATATGGCCCGGGTTGAGCTGCCCCAGAGTCGGCCATCTGAGCTGGCCCAGCTGAGTCCCCAGATGTTCTCCAGCAGAGTAGAGCAGAACTTCTGTGCCCAGCCTAGATTCCCGACTTACAGAATTGTGAGTGTAGTAAAGTTTTATGCCACAACATTTTGGGGTGGTTTGTCACACAGTCCATACCTGGACACCATCCAAAGCTAAAGGTGGCTGACCGGACCCTGGTTCAGGCAGCACAAAGAGGAACCAAAAGCTAAGCTGTGATGAATAGTACTTGGCTCAAGAGGCCAATTCTGGAGCCCCTGACCCCCAGCTCTGGCTGCGGAGAAGCTGAGGTCTGTGCAGGTCACAGGGGTCACAGTGAGCACTAAGGTGTCCGTTCACATGTGCTAGTTCAAACCACAGAGCTGCATGCAGTATCCTTTTAAGTCAGCACAATCGTGCGCTCATCTCTAGTTATCCCTATCTGGGCATAAATTCAAACTCATTCAGCTTTACATTCATAATCTCACATCTCTCAAATGCTGTAACCCCACGGGTGGCCATCCACGGCTCCTTCTGTGGTATGTAGCTTACTGGAAGATAGTTACTCACTTTGACCTTTGAAGCATGAGTCTCTCTCTCTCTCTCTCTCTCTCTCTCTCTCTCTCTCTATATATATATATATATATATATATATATTTAGTTGTAGATGTACACAATATCTTTATTTATTTATCTTTATGTAGTGTTGAGGGTTGAACCCAGTATCTCATGCATGAGAGGCATGTGCTTTGCCTCTGAGCTACAACCCCAGCCCAGCATGAGTCTCTTGAGACACACTTATCATGGCCTTGAGTGTTTTCTACCCTGGATCACCAATGAAACAAGGCAGCATGTGCAATATGCTCACATGTGTGTGTATTTGGTGATTACTAGAACCAGCATACTCCAAGCCTCGGTTTTTTTTTCTCAAAATGGGGATAATAACAGATGCAATAATGCCATTTGCAATACCCACCTCACTAATAACAATACCACTAGCATTTCTCACTCCCTGTGTGCCCTGCATTGTGGTAAGTGTTCTACATGGACTATGGCATTTAGGCCTAATTATATCTCCACGCTGAAGGTCCATTGTTCCTGTTTTGCACGTGAGATAAATAAAGAACTTGCTCCTGAAGCCAGCACCTGGCTGAGCTGGGATTTGGATCCACGTGTTCTAGTAGGTTGTGCTCTTGACCACTTAGAGCTACACTTGAGATAAAATAAGAGACTTCTGTAAACTTAAAAAAAATGAACGACTGAAGCTCCTGGATGATCCTTTCATTGGCTGGATCTCATGGGAGGATCAGTTGAGAGGCTGCCTCCTGGCAAATGGTATCTTGCGATTTAGGATAAAGGCAGGAATCCCACTTCATCCGGGAGCAACTTCCAGCTGGGGCCAGGGCACATAAAAATCTTTTCTTCTTTTCCTTCTCCTGTTGCCCGGGGATTTTAAATCTGTGGCTTAAGAACTGTTACAGCAGAGAAACTTAAAAAGGCATCGTATCTTAGAAATGGATCCTAATAGTTACCCAGGGATGCACACTGGGGACATGTAAGCTACTTATATTTACTGAGGGCTCCTCGAGGTAGCCAGGCTACAGTTTAACATCATCAGAATATTTACTGAGCACCTTCCAAATGTCCCTGGTGCCTGGCCTGTGCCTAATGTATAGCATCCAGGAAATGTTCAAGGGAAGATCCAGGAAGTCACTCCTCAGTTCCAAAAGAGGCTTGTGGAGGGGCCGAGAGACGTCCTTCACTGTCCTGTATCCGAGTCACTGAAGCTGTGCCTGGCACACTCATCAATTTGATGTTAGAAAAACTGTATCATAGACTGTGGCAACGTGTCCTGCAGGGAGAGTTCTGGCACACAGGCCATTAATTTATATTAACTGGTGCATCACTAGGATTTTTTTTCTGTTTCTTACTTTGAAAATCTTTAGGCTCATGGGTTTAAAGGAATATGTGCATGAATACTCATTATGATGTGTAAAATTTTCAGGGGACTGATTATGAATACTACATAGATTCATACAGGAGAATACTAGGTAGCCATTTAAAAAGAAAATTGAGACATTTAAAAAACTGGTTGAAAGACTATATAAAAATATATATATGCTAAAATACAGATGGTCTCCATTATGTGCATAGAAAACAGGGATATATATTAAAACATGACTAGCAGTGATCAGTGAGTGTTAAGGCATTGACGATTTCTCTCTCTCTCCTTTTTTTCTGCAGTGCTGGGGACTGAATGTAGGGCCTGACATGTGTGAGGCAAGTGGTTTACCACTGAACCACATCCACACCGTGGATACTTTTCTTTATACTTCTTTGTATGTTTTGAACTTTGTTTTTAATTCTTACAGTAACAACAAATAATTTTCCATTTTGTTTTTCATTTTGATGACAATTAAAAACAAGAGAAAATCTTTGAGTGCACAATAATCTTTTTCATTCTTCATGCTTCACCTTGCGGTTCTAAGTGCATCTTTCTTCTTTTGCTGCAAACTGTCTTCCAGTGAGATCCTGTTTGCAGGTGTTAGCATGGTGCACCTCCATGTACCAGCTGGCTGGCCACACACTTGGCCATGAATCTTGTTTAGACTCTCTTCAGTTTTCACATTGGATATCAATTTTAACACCTGCTCAGCTGAGTTTTAAAATACCCAACTCTTCCTTTAACCTGCAGTCCCCAAATTTCTACTCCAAGTACAGAGTGACGGGCTGAACTTCCTACAGTCCAACTCTGTCAGGTCCAACTGAAAAAGGTTGTTATTGGACATTTACCTGTGGACATACAGTCAGTCTGCTCTTGTAGCTGTGTGAGGTCGGGTTTCTGCACCAGACCCTGTTGCCTATGAACTTGAATAATACTTTATTTCCTCCATACTGATGATGAAGCAGCAGTAGCAAAAGCTTAGCAACTGCTGCATGAGACTGCTTACTACATCCCAAGCACAATGCTGCCTGCCTTCTGTGGACTCTCGAACCCTCACAATGCCTTACAAAAGAGGAATGATCATCTCCCTTTCTCATGTGAGACACTCAGGATCACTGATTGATTAACTTGGCCACGTTCACACAGCTGCTTAGTGGTGGAGCCAGGAGTCACACCAGGTCTGACTTGAGACAGCCCATGTTCTGTGCCACGGGGGTGTCCTGCCTTCACAGCTTCAATAAATCTGCTTGTGTCCTGTCCCCACGTTCATTGGGGGACCCCCCCGCCAAGAACCATCTTGTGTGTTGCAGATTCACTGTATGAATGTGGCGCAGACACCGGCATAAAGACCCCCTCATTGGACATGGGGGAAAAAGTTCTTTCAGATCTTAAGTTTCATTGAAGAGATGTTTTCTGAGTAAGGGGAATACTTTCCTTTCAGATAAATAGGAAGCATGTAATTACTATATTTCCATATTTGCTTTGACTTCCTAGAAGCTCAGAGCCAAATCTGTGGCTTGGCTCTAATAATTACACACAGAATCCTGCGTGCTGCCTACTGGCACTAGAACTGTTCTAGAACTTTCGGTGTGGATCTTCTTTTGGTCTGTGTTTTCCCTAATTTGGATTTGTATGTATGTACATTTTATCCTTATCTATTCATGGAGGCTGCCTTGGGTCTTGCGTGGGATGGAAGTGTCCATGTGTTCACTTCAACATTTATTCCGGGGCTTACTTTGTTTAGCCCATCACCGTCCCAAAGGCTGACAAGGTACATCAGACACGGACTCAAGGCTCGACATCATCTGGTGAATATGAGAAAAAAAGGAAACGAGCAGAGAGGAGAGGGACCCCACAGGGAGAGGGGCCCTCCTGGCCCAGGCTCTGAGGCTGCTATTCACCAGGGGACCATTCTGAACTCTCTACAGCACTGTCCACTAGCTTTAAAGAACCAACAGCCACATTTTTGAGACTGGAATTGAAGGAACATGTGTGTTAGTTCCAGAGCCTCAGAAGCTACAGGCCTACCCCTGGCTATCTTTCAGTGTGCAGGGTCAGCAGGGGAACTTCCTGAGGTCAGCAGAGGCTCAATCCCCCACCCCAGGAAGAGGTGCAGACCCTGACATATTCAAGGAAAGGGCTGTGTCTTCAGCTGGGAGCCCATCCTGGGGTGTCATGAGCCTAGGGAAGTCTGTTACACCACTGTATCCAAGACTACAAGCAAAGTCCCTGTCACTGAGGAAGGAGGTGACATTAAGAGGTAGGTCTGGTCCTGGGGACCTTTTGGTTCCCCTTCCCTCTGGGAGCTCCAAGACGCTCTGATGAGGAACTGTTGCCTGTCAGTCAACCTCTGACTAGCTTAGAGAGGCATGCATAGCTGATAGCAGGTTGAAAAGCAAAGGCCAGACCAAGGGACTCACCCATCCATTAGCTAGTGTCTCAGAAAATGACCTCATTCCAACCGTCACCCCTGAAAGGCTATTCCAAATTGCCAAGCACTTTGTCTCTTGAAAAATGGCTTTTGCTCTTGGTGACTGCCTTTTCCTATCTTCCACCTTTATCTAGTGAGTTATTGTTCATCCCTGAACACTCCCCTTGGCAGTTCCTACAGGTCCCCTTTCCTGTCCCCTCAGGCTAAGTGAGGAGTCCTCCTCATTGGGCACATGCTGCTTGCCTCATGGCATCTATCCTGGCTTTCTTTATAGGTCTGATTCTCCAGGTGACTGAACATCTTGAGGGCTCAAGTCTCCCGGGCAGGTCTAGGGCCAACGATGTTGGATTGGTTGAAGAAGCAGCTGGAGTTGCCTGGTAGGTTCCTAGGGGGCTTGTTTCCTAAGTGTAGGACAAGGGTGAAGGTGGATGGCCAGAGCCGATTCCTTCCTTCTCTCTTTCCCCCCCAAGCAGACCTGCTGAGTGAATGCCAGCAGCACCAGGGTGGCCTAGAGACAGGCAAGTGTTTTCAGTCGGGGTCCTCAGAGAGGTCTCCAGAAAGAGCCCCGTTTCTCTTCGGGCTTTATTTTGCTTGCATTTCTTGTTTTTTGAGAGCTGGGGTAAGCCTCATCTACAACTTGCTTCACCCACGTCCTAAGGCAAAAATAACTTTGAGAACATTCTGGGCATATTCACAGAATCCATTGACATCTCTTTAGCTCTACCTATATAGTTAGTTCTCTCAAGTACTTTCCAGAAACTAACCTTGAAGGTTTATAGAAATAAATGTTGCCCAATCATAGGTCTTCAGTATTCAGAAATAAATATTAGGAATTCTGCTAAGATGCCTATCTGGGCCAGTACTGGCTAACATGCAAATACATTCTTTAGAGCTAATTTCATCTAACAAAAGAGTCATGAATTTATAATATGGATACATGTGAAAAATACAGAAAATAAAGAAAATTGAATGCACCTGTAAAATTCCACTGTTGGGATATAGTTACTGAAAACAACTATTCAATATATAGAGCCTATTTTCTTTTCATATTTTACTTTTATATACTATGTGAATATTTTATATATATAAATAATCTATATTTAATTTATTTATTTTCTTATATTTTAAAAAGTGTATTTTCTTTTTGGTGTATTTTCTATTTGATATCTTGCTTTTATACATTATATAAATATTTGTATATATATGTAATTTATATTTAAAGACAAAATTAGAATCATACTTTATGTGCAGCTCCCTGATTGCTTTTCATGTAACATGATACCATGAATGGGTTTCATATGCCATCACAAGTTCTTCAATTGTACTTCTGAAAGAGTGTTTGTTAAAGTTTAACGTCATACCTCATCCGAAGCACAGAAGCTATCTGCTCACTGCCATGACTTGCTTTCTTGTAACAGTCCAGGTTTTCCATGGGGACCACACACTGTGGCCTATGGTCACTTGTCCTCATGGAACCACTGTCTAAGATGGCTGACTTTCACACCCATCTAGAGGACTGGCCTGCTAGGGCAGAAGGGCACAGTCATAATTCTGTTACCTGGCAAGGATGTGTGGAAAGGGTGAACAGGAGAGAGGGGTGCCAGATTTCGACCTCTCCCCAGTTTTTGACAGTAAAAGGTCCTAGCGGAAGCTGCAGTGAGTTTTTTACTAACTTGTGAGGACCTGAAACAGGGTGCACACCAAATTTAAGGTTTTTTTTCAACTCTTGTTGAAAATCTTTCTCAAATGGACAGGTCCATTTCCTTGGTTTGGTGATCATAGTACAGTTCCCCTTGGTATGGAGGAGATTGTTTCCAGGAGCCCCTTACACCTAGACCCACAGATGCTCAAGTCCCTTATATAAAATGCCATAGTATTTGCATATTACCTATGCACATCCTCCTGTATACTTTAAATCACCTCGAGATTATCTACAATGCCTAAAAAATGTAAAAGCTAGGTAAACACTCGTCATGCTGCATTATTCAGGGAACGATGACAAGAAAACAAAGTCTGTATGTATTCAGTGCAGATACAACTTTTTTCTGAATATTTTCGATCTGCGATTGGCTGAATCCATGGATGCAAAATCTGTGGATGTACAGGGACAACTTTAAATATAAACGATTTTTCTTTGTTTATTATGCCCAGAGCTCATACTTCTGAAGTGAATTCATGAGCCGTCATGCCTCCAAACCTGCCACATGTTCACACAAACTAAACATTCAGCTTCCAGCCTGCACATTCCTCCTCTGGGAGATGCGGCCCTGCTGGGTGCTGGCACAACTCCAGGATGGCGTAGCTATGATTTTATTATAATTATTTGTTTATGTCCTGTTTATCCAACTGGACTCTGAGCTCCTGGGGATCAGAGACCTGTGCCTGCCTCATGGTAGACATGCAATAAATAAAGGAATGCATTTATAAGGATTTTCACTTCTTTCCTCAGCTGTGGAATATTGTAGCAGCAAACTTAGGTTGTAAACCAAAGTATGGGATGTAAATCCTCACCCAGGGTCTGACAGCAAGAATACAACGTCAGTGTATCTGTTCCCCCTATTTGCACCATTCTCAGCAGCTAAGATTTACTGAACACCACCTGTTGGAATACACTTAATCCTTACAATAACCACAGGGGTGGATATCTATTTTACAGATAAGGGAACTGAGGCTTAAAGACATTCCTGCCCAAACTATGAAGCTAAGAAAAGCTAATCTGGGGCTCGAAACCAGGTTGATTCCAAAGACCATATCCTAAACCTAACACTTCTTTTCTTATAGTCAACTCTGTTTATTGGTGGTTCTGCATCTGTATATTCAACCAACATCAGACTGAAAATATTTGGAAAAAGACTCCATATATACTAAACATGTAGATTTTTAAAAATTGTCATTATTCCCAAACAATACACTAGAACACATATTTATATAGTACTGACATTGTATGAGACATTTTGAATTATCAAGAGATGCTGTAAAGTATACAGAGGATTGTGCATAAATTATTGCAAATGCTACCCCATTTCATATAAGGGACTTGAGCACCTGTGGATTTTGATCCTACAGGGGGTCTAGGAACCAGACCCCCAGGACACTGAAGGGTAACTGTATATAAGCAAATGCTGCAAAACAGTCTATCTGTGAAAAAAAATCTCAGAATGCCCACTTTCTTTCTAAATTAACAAAAAGTGGGATTGATTTAGTAGACTGATAACATCCACCAAAAAGAAAGGATGAGAGATTAATCTCTGCAACCCACTCCTGTGGCTGGCTTATGGCCTGGTTAATTCTCAGTGGAGATCAGATATGGGTAAGTGAAACCCTGTGGTGCTAACGTATCTACTCTTTTTAGGGGGGTGTTGGTGTTGGTGTAGAAGGGCCAAGGGAGGCTGTCTTTTTAACTGAGTCAGGACCACTGCTGCTCTTAGGAGCTCTGAGGTCCCTCCTGGCTTGCTGGTGAGTGCCAGGTGGATGGACAGGCCAGGGAGTGGCTCCTGATTTCCCTGTTGGCTGCTGCTCTACTACCTCTGTGGACTCCAGCCAGAGAATGCAGGATGGCTCAGTTTTAAGGGCTTTGTACATGTTCACATTCTTTAAGATTGCCATTTATTTTCAAAGTCAAATAGGTTGAGGCCATTTTCAGTTAGAGAAAATGAGAAACAGAATGAAAGTGACCACCTACCTCCACAAACAATTTAGTGGTCAGAGGTCAGCTAACATCAGCACCACTACTAAGTTCTTTTGCACCTTTGATTTCCCACTTTGTGGGCCAACTGCAGTGTAAGCCATTTACGATCTTCTTCAGGAACCTCAATACTCTACCAAAATAATCTGAGTTTAAGAAGTTTAGGAATTTAGATATCATTAAGCTGATGAAAAAAACAAGAAACAATCTCATAACAGACCCACAGCCATGTGCCATGTAGGGCCCACTCATTTGAGATGGGAGTGGAGGAGGTAAAAGCTGGCTCCATTGTAAACCCTCCCAACTCCTTGTCTCACAAGACAGTCTTCTTTTCTACCCACCCATTCTGCTCCCTTTTCACCTAAGACATTGCAGTGTGTTTGACTCCAGCATTTTTCTCCCTATGTTTTCGCTTGCTGGGTACCTGCTGGTGGTAGAGTACTACAGCAAGCCATCACAGGAGGCTGGCCATGTTCTCATGCATGATGTCATTTCTGTCTCTCCAGTTTAGGTCCTTTTATGGCCCACCCTCAGCCAAGAAAGCACAGGGAAGAGGGTGCTCCATCTCCCACCTGCATCGCCTACCAGCACCATGACTTCAATGTTCCCTGCACATTCCTGAGCCAGTCTCAGTCTCACCTGAGCTGCACACGGAGAGGACAGAATTTGGGAATTGCCAGTAAGAGAAAAATGGGCATGGTTAAAAATACCAGAGACTGCGAACATGTTCTTGATAGAGAAATGAGAATTAGTAAGGGTCTAGCAGCAAAGGCGTGGCTTCAAATGCTATTAAGGAGAAAAGAACAAGAAAATCTCTCAATATTTGAAACTACTGAATTAGGCCCTTCCCAAATTTTTATAGCACAGCTGATACTCTCACAGAGAATGCATCAAAATCTTTTTGATCTACCTATACCAATTTTACTACTAAGTACTCTAGATTGAGTGAATTAGACAACCAATTACCTTGGTTGTATCTATTAGCTTACCCATAGTGGCCTTCTCAGGAAGATGACCATAGCCTTGGGATCTGGTGGTCATTGGGAGTGGAGCTTTTACCTCCTCTACTCCCATCTCAATTCCCCCCCTCTTGCAATCCCATTTGAGATAAGAATGGAGGAGGCAAAAGATGAATCAATTTTTAACCTTCACAACTCCTGGTCTCAAAAGATGTCCTTCTTTTCTACCCATCCCTACTGCTACCTCTTCCCCTAAGACATCACTGTCCAGAACAGTGATAGTGAGAGATCATGGGGTGGGAAAACCTTTTATGGAGGTGAGATGTGTTCCAGGGCTGGTCATTCAGTGATGCAAACAGAAATCAGCTGCCATGATAGTAAGGTTCTAGAGTAGGGTGCCAACCTGTAAGTACACATTGACCCTCATTTCATCTTGCTCATGTATTTGTCATCTAAAACTGAAAATATTACAAATCGAATCGATCATAGATTCTAAGTCAAGGAAACAGAACTCAATCAGTGTAACATTTCCCAAAAGTGTTCTGCAGAATGCAGCCCTGTGAAGTGCTCTCTGAAAAAGGCTACCAGGGCCAGGTAAACTTGAGAAACAGCTCAGCATACTCCCTCCTTCCTGGGCATGGCAGGGCTCTGCAGGGTCCTGTAGCATGTAAACCAGGTCAAACTCACTTTGGAGCTTCTATAGGGGGCTTTGTGGTTCCTTCCTAGACCACGGAGTTTCTATGGGGGAAATACTCTGAATTTCAAATTTAACTATCCATAAACTGGAAACTTCCTAGATGTCACTGAATTTTCTTGAGGATAGCAGATAAAAACACATGAAATGTGATTAGAGTACATAAAAATGGAGCCCATAAAAGGTCTACAAGGTCAAAGAAACAACAACCTTGAAATTAAAATGTATGTGTACTCATTCATATCAGCTCAAAGGTTAAATGTGCACTTGAGGTATTATAAGGAATTCCTTTTTAAAAAAAATTTGTCATTTGGGGCATCCCAGAAGACTGACTCACATCAAAAGAATTTGAAGGCTTTAATACTGGACTGAAATATTGAACTGCCCCATATAAAGATATAAAATCCATTCTCAAAGAAGTTTTTTTTTTTTTTTTTTTTTTTTTTTTTTTAGCACAAGCAAAGCTTGTTGCATCTCAGAATTGCTCAAAGGACCAGGTCAAGACTGCTGGCCTTTGTTACTATTTTTGAAGTTAGACAAACTGTGTCCACCTAGAGAGGATTAAAATGGCAGATCTGTGTAAGATGAAAATCCTTTGGAGCAGATATGAGAATCCTAAGCTAGTGAATGTCTACGTTAAATCAAACATCTGGATGAAAAGATAAAAGTTGAAGCAATTCTCTACACAGTTTCCAAATATAATCAGGGACATTATGTTGATCATAAAACTAAACAGTTTTAGTTTGATGATCCCCCCTGCAATTTCAGCTGCATATTCTGGTGTCACAGAACCTGGGAGGCAGATGGCCCACAGGTATCATTTTTAGTCTGAATATAGAACAATGCTTTTCATACTCTCATGAAAGCAAATTATATATTACCCTAAAAATCAATTTTATTGAAAGAAATGCTGCAATATTCAAGGAAGAGGCTGAAATCATCCTGAAAAAGCATCAGAATATTTCTGATGATGTTCATTAAAAACACTGTTTAGAGGCAGTAAGTTCTAAGGACTCAATGCTTTCTTTCCATTGCTTCTATTTTAATTTTTTATTTCTGTGTTTTAAGTCCTTTTAGAATGGCAGTAGGAAAACTGCCTGATAATGTGCTTCTGGAAAACTTATCTGTTTTTTAGCAGAAAAAGGGACAGACTGTCAGCAGATGCCAACAGGCAGGGAGAGGGAAGAGATGGCAAAGGAACCAACACTGCAGGCCTCTCACCTGTTCTTTTATTTCAGTCTGGTGAAACCTGTGGGACACAGATCCTTGTCTCTGTTTTGTAGGTAAGGAAACTGGGACTCTGAAAAGTTTTAAAATTTGTCAAAGACCGGGGAATGAGGAGGTAGCTGATCATGGATGTGAACTTGGTCTGCCTGCTCTGTCTACAACAGCAATCCAACTCCCATGGAGAGACGTGTTACAAGCAACCCAAAATATACGTGGATGGAATGAAATTTGACTGTTCAAAGAAGCAACTGCATTTCACAACAGTGGCAGGTTACGTTTAAGGCGTCAGAAATCTAATGCTGCACATCCTTGTAAACCCCGAATGAAATGACTTTAATCAACACTTTAATCCTGTACAAATAAACACAACCAGAGATTTTTAGAGCAGCCTTGGGGGGGCTTTGCTTTGCAGTCCTTACTGTTACCACATACCGTTTTTATATTATTCTCCTCATGCTTCCCAAAATAGAAGGAATGTTTTTAAAGGTCCATGAATATCCTTTCCCATTTTCAATCTTTAAAAATCTAAAAGGGATGAGCAACATGCAGCAGGACACAAAGGCTACGAGCATAAACCTGACAGGTTGTAGGGTGGTGTCAGTTTTGGATTACAGCTGGCCTTGGTTTATGGTGTTTGTCAGAAATTGAAGAGATTGCTTCAAATGGTCTTCTACCCATGGCGCTGAACCATAGGCTGGCCTCCCAAGAGTACATCACATGTGACTTCTGTCTGTTTCTCTAAATCTCTACATTTTAAAATCCAATGAACAGAGCCGAATAATCAAACTGAAGTGGCATTTTAAAATTCTTCTGATTATGAATTACTCCAGGGTCACAGTCGTATCTGTTTTGTCTGTTGCAACTGCAAACGTCCAATGTTCTGCACTAGGGACAGCTTCGAGCAATCTGTACCATCTTGTGGGTATTTATCGTCTTCTTAAATTGTTTTCATTTTCCAAGTTTGTAATATATGAACTCATTTTTAGGCATACTGACAAGTTATGAATAAAAGTGGTGTGACTGCATGAAGAAGTCATTATAAGATTAACTTCTGAATGAGCATATGGGCCAGACCTCGGAGTCCCCAATTATTACTTGTAGGTGTCTAATTTCACCACTATCCAATACAGAAAATTGCAAATACTGCGGAGACAAACACACCCATTATGTCCTAGTGCTCAGAATGGTTACTGGAGAAACTGTTGGCTGTAGTTAAGGAACAAATAGATGGAAAGAACTTTCCTGTGTTTTTTTACCAGAAGAGAAAAAGAATTTCTGAAATGTGAAAAGTGAAGTTGGTATTTGAGTAATGACAACTGAGGTCCAGGCAGGAGTAGAGTTCTGAATTGAATGAAACAGTGAAAATACAGAAATACCCAAGAAAAGCTGAGTTGCCAAAGTTCTTTGTACCCCTTATTGTGGGCTGAACTGTGGCACCTCAAACTTTGTACGTTGAAGCTCTGACCCCTAGTACCTCTGAATGTGATCCTATTTGAAGACAGAGCCTTTAAAGAGTTGACTGAGTTAAAATGAGGCCATTGCCATGGACCCTAATCCAATTTGATTGCTACCCTTAGAAGAGAAGGAAATCTGGATACAGACAGCTATGCACATAGGAAAGACCATGTGAGGACCCAGTGAGAAGGCAGCCATCTGCAAGCCGGGAGAGAGAGGCCTCAGAACCAAACTGGCTGACAGGTAGGTCTTGTACTTCCAGTCTCCAGAAATGTGTGAAAAACCTCTGTTGCTTAATCACCCAATCTGTGGTATTTTATTATGATCGCCTGAGAAAACTAACACTCTTGGTATATCTTAGTTCGGTAAACAAGCCAAGCTAATGTGTTACTCACAAGCTGGGCCTTCAACAAAATCCAGGAACATTTTGGGGAAATATTTTCTCTGTCCCAGGAGGGCAGGACTCACCACATCGAAGGCCGTAAACACGTGACAGTAGTGGTGATTGGACTTCAAATCTTTTGTGATATAAGCAAAGGTTGAGAGGTCTTCTGGGTCCTGGGCAGCACAGGAGATATTACGAATTTCATGCTCGGCAATTATGTTCTGGAAGAAATTACACAAATGACCATTGTTTTCCTTTGAAACCATCATACTTTAGAACCAAAACAAGTAACCTAGGAAGCAGCTGCTTTCCTTCTTCTAGAGTGTTCTAGACCAGCAACATTCAAAGTGATCCAAAGTGCTACCCGTGGGCAAATGTACGCCAGGTCTGGAAGGAATGTTTTCATTTAATGAAAAACAACCTAAAATAGTCATATCCTGGAGCAGGGTTCTCACCAGGTGCTGTGCGCGGAAGCAGTCTGGGTGGCAGACACTTTTTAGAAAAACAGTAATTACTAAGCATTTTACTGTTTCCATTCTCCACATCCAGTTGAAGATAAGCAGCCTGCTTCCTGCTAATTCTGTTTGGAAAGGGTCATCTGCCACTTTCTGTGCGTGAGAAGAACTATGACCCAAGGAGCTGTCCAAAGCCCTCCCCACAGGGCTTGTGCTTGCTTGTCCTGTTTTTTCTTTTGGGGTCCTGGGGATTAAACCCAGGGCCTCGAGCATGCTGGCAGGTACAGAACAAGGCAGGCAGGCAGAAAGAAACCTTTGGGTGTTCTCTTGAGATTGTGTGGTGGCTGTGGTGTTAGGGCAGGATAAGGGAAATGCCACACTGTCATATTCAGGCATTGGATACCTTGCTGGATTCAGGGACCTATGGATATGACAATCCTTTCTTCTCAAAACCACCTGTGTAATTATAAGGTGGGTGCCACTGTTACCATTATTATATTACAGGTGAGGAAACTGGGCCTCAGAGGGTTTCCATGCCTTAAATGGGGCAGGTGTGGAGCTGGGGCTGGATCTTGAGGTCGCTCGTAGAGCTCTGGCTCTTTCGAGTACCCTGCGATGCCCTTTCGTCATCCCCCACTTTCTCTTCCCAGTTTAACAGAATTGCATTTTTCCTTCTCTAGAATTTCTTTGTTTCTCCTCCTCTCTGCCCCATCCCTGCCTGTCTCCAAGAATAACTGGTGGGAGGAAAGGTTTAGTGCCATTGTCCCAAAGAACATAATAACCATGGAGCATCATCCTGGCTACAAAACTTGGTAGAAATTCCTTCTGATACACAGATGCATTTAAAAAGCAAAGCAAATCCCATAATAGTGCCATTGCTTTTCATCTTATAATATCCCACTTATGTTTTTTTTTTTTTTTTTTTGCAGTTGACACAGATTTAAAACCCTCAGTGCTTTAGTTACCCTAATGACTTTTTAATTGCACAGTCTTAAAGAACCTGTTGGCAATACAGTGTTCTGCATGTACCCATTAATGCCTAAAAATGCTTTCAAAATGTCCTTCCCTGCCAGCACCCCGAGCAAGCACTTCATGTCCCTCACTCCACAGAGTGGTGTGGTTGGGGAGCAATTACAGAATTAACACAAAAAAGAAAATTAAATTAATACATTCTTCACTGTGGCCTTGTATGCTGTCACTACATGCAATGGCTCTATAAAAAATAACTCAAATTGAAACCGTAATCCCATAAACAAGAAACATTCTACTGTAAGATACAGTTTCAAAGTAAAGGTCATGATTCTCTTCTTGTATCCAGGTAGCATTTCTTCAAGTAGAACAAGACATCAGGAACTAGTGAGTCTTAAAAGAAATGTTAAAATTTAGGTAGTCTTTAAAGGTGTGACGTCAGCAAGTGTGGAATGTCTGCCATCACCGGACAGGGGGCTGCTGGTGCCCTGGGGAAGTCTGGGTGTATTTGGTCTCACCTATCTGGATCTATATCACAGGAAAAAGAGCACTAGCTCCAACTTTTAACTAAATTGGCATTTTGTGTTCTGAGATCCTTTGCCAGCATAAGACAGATCAACTTTTTGCAGAAGTTTCAATAGCCCTGTGAGTTTTATTGCATGGATTTCCTTGACTCTTGGCCATTTCAAAGGATGCTACTATTGAGGATTTTCAATAGTGTGTGGCAGCATCATGGCCCTGGGCACAACTCCAAGGTAGGTAGAGTGGATTCTTGGTGCTCGCCCTTCATCTTCTTTTGAACCCCCAGTTCCACAAGTTTCTGGAGCCCCTTACTCTCTATTCTCAGGAGCCCAGGGCAGCCTTTTAAATGGCCCTTTGAGGCCTGACATCTGTACTCCAAACCAGTCTCTTCCCTCTCTGTGGAAACTTTTTTCCCTTGTTCCCACAGCCTAAGCTAGGAGGAAAGCAAGATAATTTTATTATCTTGACACATCCCCAGCCCTAGAATGTGGTGAGGATAGAGATCTCACCGTGGAACTTCCTCCGTACTGGCCACCATCGCAGAATGGTGAGGCCAATTCTCTACATGTAGGAGGGATCCAAAGCCAAGGACATTCGTAGCTGTAGACTCTATGGAGACTGGATGTTGGCTTCCTCCTTGGAGAAGAGGTCAAGTAGGAAAGCATTCTTTCCTCCCAGTCTCACATCAATTAGTAGGTCCTCTTCAAGGTAAAAGGTGAGGTCACTATGAGGTACAGTTGTTCCTCAGCTTAGAACCAGACTCCTCATATGGAATTAGCCCTCCTTCTAAGCATGTTCTAAGGAGACCAGAGCTTTTAAAAGCCTCAAGAGGACTGGGGAGGCCTGATAGACAGTTTGGCAGCTTACTTTCAACAGGGAGAAACAGTTGAAGAGATGGATGGCTGGGCCAGTGGAGAACAGAATTGTTTGGTGCAGCCAATTAATAAGGTGGTTCTAAGAAGGACAGGAGGTAATGAAGTGATGCAGCCTAGAAATCTGCCTCTGGCCTCAGCCCTCAATCTGAGCTCTGCCATGAGGGGGATCCACCTGAGTCTCTCCCAAGGCCAGGCTTTTCCTGAGAGATAGCAGCGTCTCCTTCAGAAAGTGCCCCAGAAGGAAGGCACAGCTCTGGCTGAGGGCTGACTGAAGACACCCTTGGAGCACTTGATGTCAAGGACAGCAGCACACACGTGGACTGTGGTCTCAGCTGACTCCAATTTTCTGAGAAGTATGTGCTACAGAAAACAGTGGGCACCTGCTGAGGCAGATGTTCCAAATATTTGGAGCCTATAAAATACCATTGGTCACGTTTGAAGTTGGCATTAAAAAAAAATTAACAATTAAAGAAAAAACAAACTCTGGCCTGGCATTGTTCCTAATTCAGCCGGATGGAAGACTGAGCAGGGAGCCAGTATAGGAACGCAAACGGCCACTGAACCCTTAGCGCTCCCCTGATGCAGGAACTAGGTCACCTCCTGGAAAACCCCGCTGATCTGAGGAAAGGTTTTGTCTGTAACCAAAGAGTCACAGCCTCCAGGCCAATTCCTTGCGGGAGCTACCTCTGGGCTGTGGATCCACAGCAAGCTGATGTGATTCCTCTGAAACGCTTTAGGACTAAATCTATTCCAAGTTCCATTTGCATTTCAAGATCACTCTCTGCTTCTTCTTTCTTAAATCAGGATTAGTGATTCGTTTCCTAAGTTGCTAGGCAATACATTTATGCATTTATAACTAAGGTGCCTAACCCTTCCCCACGAACTCAGCCAAAGCTATTTATTTATTAGAATAAAAGAAAGAAATACTTCCATGGAAGACTTGTCTTTTACCACAGTCTAATGGGGGCTAATAGGAAGGGAAGGGCAATTAACACATAATTAATTATCCATTCTACTTCAAACTAGTTGGCGGAAGGCACTTGTGGAGTAACAGAAGCATCAAGTTAGGGAGCAGGAAATCAAGTTTTAACCCTTCTCCATGACCACAGGCTGTGTGAAGGCAGGGCAGCCAAGGGACGGAAGCCTTCAGGTCCTCCAGCTGGCCAGTGCAGGCAGACAACCCCTCTGTCTCACCAGCGGAGTGGGGAGAGGATGCGTGGTTAGGAGAGCGCTGCTGAAGAACAGGACCACATCAACTATTAATAGTAGGGTGCCTCTGTATAGGCTTAGTGGCCACTAGCACCTGAAATAATAATGAGATCTCCAAATACACTTGCCTTTCACAAAGTCTTCACTTCAGACCAAAGCAGCCCACCTAGACAACACTTCCCAGTGGGGGGAATCTGAGGTAAAAACAGGGAGCAGGACTTTGGAGTTTATCAGTCTGCTTCCTCCCTGCAGAGCTCTGCACCTTTGAAGCCAGTCCTTCAGCCCTGGCTGGTGGTCATGCTTTAGCCTTCTAATTCCAATTTCTCCAGTGCAGCCTTGCACTATTCTGTCTTCTAAAAACAATCTCTGTGCTTTGACTTCGCACGTGGCAACCAATGGTCTATCACTCTGCGTCCCCTAATCTCTTTCCACTATCATATGGCAGGGAGATTAGCTGCCCAGCTGGTTGAAGTCAATGTCCTCAAATTCCAGAAAGAGCCAGGCATGTATTGCTTGCTATACAGTCATAGAGAGGGTGGCCCCACCTGCTGCTGGCACCTGCACTTCACCATTGCAGATTTCAAAAATATTCCAAAAATATTCCGAGGACCACATTGCAAGGACTTGAAAGGTATGCTGGCCTTCTTTGTTTGTATCTACCTTTATATAAAATTATCTTTTGCATATCTTTCTTTGCTGATGCTTCCAAAGAAGAGTCACTGGCAAGCAGTTGTGTATGAGTAACTCATCTAATTATTGGTGACTGAGTCAGAAATGTCTCCTAGAGGTACAGGAGCATTGGCTTCACATACCTCCATGTGTCGGTGAGCAAAAAGAAACAGACCTGTCAGAGTTCTCCCTCAGTGCTGTGATGGTGGAGACTGGGTCAGAAAGGACAGATGCAGTCAGTTGTGCCACCACTGAAAGACAGTTTTAAGACCGTAGGAACTTCCCAGGGCAAATGCCCCTTGTTTAGAAATCATCAGAATCTAAGTCAGCTAAGAGAGTGGCAAACTTATTCACTGAAAATATACTGCTGTTTAAGTCTTTCAAATGCAGATGGAGTGGACAGTTTCTCCAGGTTAGTAGGAAAAATCTAGGCACCAAAATCTTTGTTTAAAGATAGCAATGATACCCAATGAGTGTTTCATTTAGAACTTTTTAAACAGCTGAATATAATTTAGGGATAAGATACTTTTATGTACCGGGAACTAAAATTGCTTCCAAGAAAATTAGAAAAATCAATTGGGATCATTCTGATTTGAGTCTCCGCAACTGTAATCTGACAACATGGGAACGGTCGACAACACACTCAATGGCTGACATCATCATTACACACGTCAGGCAGCTCGCTCTCAAAGTGCTTTGGCTATTGTTAGCCATCATGATAATGCTGTGTTACAGGCTGTCTGCCTGACTTTCAGAATTTTTCTAAAACTGAGCTTGCTTTCTCAAGTAGCTTAGCTCAATTGGCTTAGCTGATTGCCAATGCAATAATTGTACAGAAAACCAATCAAGAAAACTTCTAATTGGTCGATTATAGACACCAAAGGGTCATTGCCCATGGAACTTTTCCCTGGTATCTAACGCCAGGTTTAAGTACGTCTGTTTCATAACTTCCCATTCCTTTTCTCCAAAACTCAGAGGGTCCAGGTGGGGGTCTAGGTGTGCAGGGCAGAAGAGAAATTGCTGTCCACCAATAGTGGTCACCTCATCTCTTTTTTCCTATACTTTTTCAATAGAAAGGGTGAGAAAATAAAACCCAGGGACACTTAGGGTTTTGTGAAAAGGAGCCAGTCAGCTTTGAATTTATGGAGAGTGGGGTAAGACAGGTGGGGATAAACTTTCAAGTTCAGTACGAGGATTCTGAGGTCTTTGTCCACAAAGGAGCTGTAGAATCCTTTTCAAGTGAAACAAAACTCAGTTGCCCACACTTGACCTCAGAATTGCTGACCACTCCCATAGCAGAGTTGCTTTTCTGGTAGTGTCTCTTGAGAAAACAAAACAGTTGAAACTCTCTTCCATCTCTGGAGATGGGAATTAAAAGTAGTTACAGAAAACAAAAGGTGGAAGAATGTGCATTCCTGTGTCAGGTGTTCATTCTGTGTACCAAAGGAAAGGACATAGATATCTCCACAGAGATGTACCAGCCCTCCGATTAGTAATCTTTCTTTTCATGGAGGAAAGATGACATTGTTTCTTTTAAGTGATTCCCCCCTGCCCACCCCCCGTTTTAATGTTCTCTAGCTACCAAGGAACATGCCAGGTAAGGGGTCATGGTCTGTTAGAGAAGACATCATAAAAAGATAAAAGCAAAATATGTTCAAGATCAAGACCCTGAAATAAAACAAGCCTTTCTGTAATATTTATATTCTGTTTAGTCTCATCATCCATCACTGGCCACCAACGGGCTGTTTACTCGATTTTCCTTCATGGATGAGATGTGTGTGTGTGTGTGTGTGTGTGTATTTCATATATATGAATGAGAGAGAGGGGGAGAGAGAGAGAGAGAGAGAGAGAGAGAGAGAGAGAGAGAGAGAGAGAGAGAGAGAGAATGAATTTCCAGGTATGAGCAGGAAGCATGAAGGTGGGGGATGAGGAGTGACTCAAATGGGATTTTAGATCACATACTCAGGACTATACCTGGTGTTTAAATCCAAGAGAGGGGTGGTGCCTACCTTATTTGTTGCATCAATAAATTTGACTCCTTTATATGAGACTGAGAGAATAATAGTAGGGACCTTCTTCATTTGCTCTGTAGACTTCTGAAATTAAAATTAGAAAGCTGTTAGAGCTGTGTTGTTGCATGGCAACTGAAGCACATAATTTTTCCTCTCGAAAGATAAAAATGAACTCAAGTTAAAAACAACACATGCACACACACATACACACACACACACACACTCATATCAAGTATACCCCCAAACACACTCTAATTTAAATGTCTGTCTCTCTTCTCTTGGGCTTAGCTGTGCTTTGGGCTTATAAAATATCTGTCTTGCACTTGAGGATGTAAAAAGTGCTTGCCCCGTTGTTTCATGTGGGTGCAGGAGGATTCCTGGCACCAGTGGGAAAATGAGGGGCTCTGTCTCCATTCCTTTGACAAGGCTTAAACCACATCAGGTTTAACTCCTAGGGTGCATTTAACATTCATAAAATATATGTCACCATTGCCCACCACTTAGTCACAATCTTTAAGTCACAGGAGATGTTTGGATATGTACTTAAAGCAGGAATTTAAAATATATCACTGTGAATTTTTCTTGAATCTGGCCCAAACCAAAGAAGCTGATGTTATATTTATAGTAGAATCACGTGTGACCACGAAGGATATGAAACTGCTCTGTAACAAGTAAATCCTCCAGGAGCAGTCTGTATTTTGAGTCATAGCCAAATGCTGGACAGTCCAGGTAACCTACTTAATCATGGAGAGCTGCTGTATTCCCTTAGGCTAAGTTCTCATGATAGATGTTCACACTGGCTTAATGTGCTTAGGGTTTGCAGCCTCTTCAGTTTTATGAATCTGCAAAAAGTTTCTCTGTAATTTAGTATGTGCCTTTTCTGTTTAGTCTCATCATCCATCACTGGTCACCAACACACTGTTTACTTGATTTTTCTCCTTGGATACTCTTAATAATCACATTAAACATCAAGACAAACCTACCTGACAGTTAGCCTGATGGAGTTTCCAGATAAGACAGGTAGGAACAGAATAGGAGAGAAAACACATGAAAAGGTGAGAGAGAGGAAATCATTTCAACAATTCACCAACAGCATAAACTCATTAAAAATTAAAGGATGCTACAAAAGGAGAACAGGCTTCAAGATATATGCAGATGTGGTTAAACTGTTATTTTAGAAATTGCTGCAGGCTTTTGCAGGCCCGTCTCTTCTTTTCTTTCTTGTTTTCTCATCTGTTTACTGTATTGCACTGACACGCAAGGACTGACACGCAAGAATCTTCTGCTTTGTGCTTTTGACAACAGCTGTTGTACGTAAATATTAAGGGAATCAGGGATAAAATATAAACTTTCTTGATTTCTTCATTTATATTAAACAATGTTCCATTTTTAATTTCTCAAATGCAACCAGATCTAAAGAAGGCTTTTATTTGAACAGTGAATGAAACACATTGAACTTGATAATGATAATTATATTGTATCTTCTGCTTGACCTTTGGAAAGGGTCTTTCAATATCGTCTTTCAAAATTGTCCTGTTTGTTTTGACATATCTTTCTGAGGGTTACCAAACCTGTTTCAAAGACAAAAATTTATTAGGAGTATTGTTATTTGATATTTACTGTTTCATACAGTATGGAAAAAGGAAGCTCTCTTATAGTGTTTTTAACTAGTTTTCAAATTACCTAGACTTGCCAATCTTCTTTTGCAATTTCCAAAAAGAAATATTATGAAAATGGAATATAAGGTTACATACTTTCATCTTTTTAATGCTTTTCCCAATCACTTTTGAAAAATGTGCAAGGCAAATCAAAGGCAAGGCTAGCAGAAATAATATGCTGTACGCTAGTTTTAAGGCAACTCAGTGACTAGATTCTGTAGATAGAGAGGGCTGGGCTGCACAGGTCATAGTTTGGTTAAATGAATGTGTGTGTAAAGAACTTTCTGCAAAGTGGAACAATGGATTCCAGAAAATCACCTCACTCATCTCTTGCCATGAATACATTCTCCTGAACAGATTTATCTGTAGCATGAAACAATATGTAGCCAACATTAAGATTAAATTACCAATATATTATTTAGTATTAAGAAAAAATCCACTTGTTATTTTTTTAGCAACTCACTGATTATTCGGGGGCAGCCCACTGTGTTCCTCACTGGAAAAGCTCTATCTATTGCAGGGGGTGTCAGAGGGTGCAAATCCTACTCTGCTAAAAGAAGCTGCCTGAGTGCTATGTTGAGAAGGATTCTAGCTGCAACTAGGCTCAGTGGGAAAGATAGCTGGGCATGACATCCACCTTGAGAGAAGGAGTGAAAGGGGCAGCACCCGCAGGAGCCACTCAAGGTCATTCCTGTTCTGGTCAGATATGAAGAATAGCTACAACGAAATGATGATGAATGCAACAACAAGGATATGAACAGAGTGCCTCCCGAGAAGTGAATGGGGAGAATCTCACTTTGCATGCGAGACTGAAGCAAGTCTTTAATCATTCATTCATTCAACAAACCCTGAATGCCTGCTAGGAGTGATTAAGCTGACTTTTAAAGGACGAATAGGAATTTCCCAAGTGACAAGAGGACAAAAATGTCTGTTACAGCAGCAGAGTCAAGACACACACACACACACACACACACACACACACGTACGTGAGAAATAATGTTGTAAGTTTATGAAACTGATGGGAAATGAGGGGGACACAGTAGGTTTGGAAGGTTGTGATTTACTCTGTCAATTTAGAGTCCACTGGAAGACCTAAGTAGGGAGGGACACAACCAAGTTTGTGTTGCAGAAAAAGTAGTGGTTGTGTGGAAGATGCGTTGAAACAGCTGGAGCCTAGACACAGGCAGGCAAGACATTGTTGTGCAACTCCAGAGGAGCCCAAGCCTGGCTGAAGTAAAGCAGTGGAGAACTGGAGGAGCCCCAGTGAGTGAGTGGGAGTGGTCACAGGCGAAGAAGCCATTGGTGACTGAGGTAGAGTACTGGGGGGGGGGAACGTGCTTTTGCACAGACACAAGGGGAAACCGCTCCTGCATATGCTCTGTGTGATCTCAGGTGCAGATGTCACACAGGAAATTAGAGGTGAGGATCAGATCTGGAAGTCCATCCACAGAGAGGGTGGCTGAGGAGATGGGAGCAGGCAAGGTGGCTCAAGGAGGGAACAGGAACAGGGCTAAGGACCACACCTCTGGGGAAGATTGATTCATAAGAGCCTAGGAAGGAATCCAAAAGGAGTTAGTTAGAAGAAGCCCACAGACATATCAGAGAAGCTAAGGAGGGGAATGGTTAGGAGGTAGGTGCCATGCCCGATGCCCAGAGGACTTACAAGACTCAAAACCTGGTCTTAGTGAGAGGCTGGCACACACAGGGGCTGCGACACTTTTTTGGGTTTAGAGGGTTTTGGGTTTAAATCCTTGGCTTTAACAACATGGAAAAGTAGCTTCAGGAGAACAAGGGCAGCAGATAGAGAAGAGAACACGGGCTGTGCAGTGAATGTCAGAAAGGGAGCCAAGAGATGAGACAACAGAGGGTCACAACTCCACGCCCTTCAGCAGACCCGAGTGCGTCAGTGGTGATCTGTCATGATTCAGACTCCTGCTTCAGAGGCCAACAGAGAACAAAACAAAGGGAAGATAAAGGAGGGCATTTCTTTTTCTTTTATGGGTTCCAAGAATCCTTGTTCTCTTAACTGGGGTGTCAATGACAAGGGCTGTGCACAGGCCTCTATGAATGACAGCACTGGGGGTGGCTACACATTCCAATCTGGAGCCCAAACTGTACTACGTTCCCCACTGCACCCTTGACAAGGGGATGAGCTGTCGGGCTCCAGAGCTCAAGGACAGCATGGTAGTGCCCCCCAGCAAGGCAATTATACTTCTACAAGAGATAACGATCCAACTCTGTTCAGCGGATTTTCTGATGGAGCACCTTGACGGAGCTTTCAGATGCCTTTTTGTACTTAATTTTAATGAAAGATGAATATTCGTAAAAAGAAAAAAATGTATACTGAATCTTCAGGGAGGCAAAAAAAAAAAAAATCCAAATAAGCATCCACTTCACTTAAAGATGATGTTCCAGGTGTGGAAAAGAGCGCAGGGCTTCAGTCCCATCACGAGTCTAAGCTCCACCTTCTCCGTTTGCTCTCCAGTGTTGCTGTCACCATTTTTCCTTTCCCAGATTGAAAGTGCCTCCTTCACTGGACAAAGCCCCTGCTCTTTCGGCAACACTGGCTTTGAGGACCAACCCGCATGCTCTGTACAATTCACACGCCCATTAGTGTATGTTTAAAATTCAAGCCTTATTTATTTGTGTAAACATAATTCTCTTCTGCAGGCTCATTTCCCCAGTAAAATGCTCAGGGGAAGGTTTATCTTCTGGTTGGCTTTGGTTTCTGGTTGTTTTTTTTTCTACCCCAGGCTTTTTGTGGAATTTCTGAGTCTTCAAATTTCCTCCTGTTTGGTGCTAGCCGTATGGAAAGGGCTAATCTGTGATGAAGGGCTCTGAGGACCTTAGCAGCTGAATTTTCTTGGGTAAGGCCTGGCGTGCATCTTTTCTTACTCTCCTGCAAAAAGCGTGATACTGGCAATCTATTATGTTTTGCTCATAATTTCCCAAGTTAAGATTAATATCCTTTTATTGTTCTAAAAGAAATAATATTTAGCTATATAGAGATGTTACATCTCTGGAATCTAAAATAAAATTCAAGGGCAGCCTTATATTTAGTACTTGGGTTTTTATCATTGAATAGAACTGAATCATAATTTCATAACTGGAGGTGGCCACCTGAAAAATTCTTAACAAGTAATTGAACAATCAAGCATTTTTTTTTAAAGGAAGGATTTTTAGATTCACCAAGAAAAAGAAGTAATGATTTTTCTTCTTTTCCTTTTTCTCTGGAATCTAAATTATAAATCAGGAGTTGTTTGGTATCAGGTCAGAAATCATCCTTGATGCTTTTATTTTAGCTTTAAAACATGTCCTGAAATAAGGACAGTTGTCCTTTAGTATCATGGGGGATTGGTTCTAGGACACCCCTCAATACCAAAATCTCTGGGTGCTCAAGTCTATTATTTAAAATGGCCTATGTGTGCATAGAATCTAAGCACATGATCTCAGTTATTTTAAATCAACTCTGAATTACATATAATACCTAATACAATCTATATTACTATACTCTTTAGAGGGTTATGACAAGAAAGAAAGGGTACCTATTCAGTATAGGCACAATATTTTTCCCAAAATATTTTCTCTCCTTGGTTAGCTGCATTGGAGGATACAGAGCCCATGATATGGAATGCCAAATGTAGTTTCTCACATTATTTCTATTTTATTGCTATGGGGATCAGACTCAAGGCCTCCTGCGTGCCAGGAAATCTACACTCCAGCCCTGGTTTCTCATTTTCTTTTCTTCTTCTTCTCTTTGGTACTGGAGATTAAACCCAGGGGTGCTTTAACACTGAGCTACATCCACACCCCCCCGCCCCTTCTTTTATTTTAAGAAAGCTCTCACTAAGTTGCTTAGGACATTCTTAAGTTGCTGAAGCTGGCCTCAAATTTGCAATTCTCCTGCCTCAGCCTCCTCAGTTACTGGGGTTACGTGTGCACCACTGCGCCCAGTCTGATTTCTCATTTTTGAATGCAGAATCAACAATATGGGAATATCCTTCTACGAATGCATGTGCTCTGACTTCAGAGCACAGCTTTTCTAGAACATGAATGAGAGCAGAATGGTTTACAACAGGGAGCACTTCAACTGGGAGCTGTTGTGCTGGGTGCGAGTCTGCAGTACTCATGGTCCCAGTAAGAATCATTTGTGCCCTGCCAGCAGCAGAGTTGGGGAATCTAAGAGTGAGGTAGTCCCCGGTCAGAAGCCCCCAACCAGTTTTCTGAAGCAGACTGAGGAAGAGATTTTTCATGGCTACCCTGAGAATGCTTTCTAGTTGAATATTCATTCAGTGCTGAGTAATAACTATTAATTTTGCCATATAATATTTTCCTTAGTTAGTTACAAACCTTAATTATCACATTCAGCTTCAGCAAGTAAATTAAGATCAAACAATTACGTTCGGTAGCCTTCAGTGACTTTAAAATGCTTACAAAATACAGAAAACCAGCAGTACTGTAGGGATTTTGTATGCAGCTAGCTAGGTTGTGGGGTTATAAAGCATAAAGAGCCCACCACAAAGCAGCCATTTGAAATGAACTCCTACCCTTGGAAACTCAGTGTGAGGTTCAGTTTCTGGGGAAGGGCATCCTAGGATGGCTTTCTTCTTGTGTCCCCACCTTTGCCACTTCCTTGTGTCCACTTCCCTGGGTCTTGGGGCCTCTGCTTCCCTCATGACACCGGGAGATCCTTGAGGACCACCCACACCTTTCTTGATCTGTCTCCCCCACAATCGCTAGCTGGCAATCTTCTGTTGGACCCTATGAAGTCATATTTTCAAGTAAAAAATGGCTGAATGTAGCAGCTCACAGGGTTCAATCTCATGGCTGTTGAAATCCATGCCTGTTAAAGAAACAAGCCAAGGAGTTGATCTCAGTGTTGAGCATGTAGCTGGTGCTATGAAGAAGAACCACCTCTGCATACCTGGAGCCTCAACAAACTTTTCAGACCTGGAGCCTCAACAAACTTTTCTCTGGAATCTAAATTATAAATCAGGAGTTGTTTGGTATCAGGTCAGAAATCATCCTTGATGCTTTTATTTTAGCTTTAAAACATGTCCTGAAATAAGGACAGTTGTCCTTTAGTATCATGGGGGATTGGTTCTAGGACACCCCTCAATACCAAAATCTCTGGGTGCTCAAGTCTATTATTTAAAATGGCCTATGTGTGCATAGAATCTAAGCACATGATCTCAGTTATTTTAAATCAACTCTGAATTACATATAATACCTAATACAATCTATATTACTATACTCTTTAGAGGGTTATGACAAGAAAGAAAGGGTACCTATTCAGTATAGGCACAATATTTTTCCCAAAATATTTTCTCTCCTTGGTTAGCTGCATTGGAGGATACAGAGCCCATGATATGGAATGCCCAGAGCAAGAAAGGAGGTCTTGGAGGGCGTGGAGGAGCATTCAGGTGTGAGCGCAAAGTTAGCAAGAGGCTCCTATGGCGTGGAGAAAGCTGTGAGGATCCTGGGATTTTTCAGCCTTGAGGAGAGGAGAGCTTCCTGGGAGGGCAGAATGATTATTAGAGGCCACTGCGACGTTTTTCCTTGGGATGACTTTAAAAATAGTGTGGGGTCACCTCTGTCACTAAAGATCAAGGGGTGGGTTTCATTTGGGAAATGAGGCTGAATGACTTCTCAAGGGTTTTTCTGGTCATAAGAACTCTGGTGCCAAGAGCCAAGTCCATGTAACAGGGACAGACAGCAGACAAGTGGCCACTTAGAATGCATCTCCAGTCTGTGTAACTCACAAATTCTGGTTGAAATTTGGCATAGCCCAAAGTGGTGTCCTCTGTCTCTGTTCCTCTTCTCCTAGCTGGTTTACAGACAAAACGACAGGATGTGTCCACCCAGATCAGCATGCCCACACAGCAGACTTAGCGGAGTGCCCAGCGGAAGACCCCACCTTAGCTCTCAAACTTTCAATCCAAGAGGACTTGGTGAATGACAGATTGTTGGGCCCCACCCCCAGTTTCATCCTCAGGAATCTGCAGGTGGGGCCTAAGAATTTGCAATTCTAACAAGTCTCCAGATGCTGCTGACACCGCATGTCTGGGGCCCACACTTTAAGAACTACTGCTCTAAAAATGCAGTTGATCAGTTTGATTGAAAGTCGCTGTCAGAACTGTCCTCTGCTGCTATGCATGTAAACTCAGTTGTACCACGTTCTACATTAATCCAGAGAGAAGCCAGTTTATCAAAATAGGCTTTCTCCACTTGACAAGTGATTTCCAAAAATCCTTCATTAGCATTTAGCTACAGCTCTTGGTCTTGAGAGCAATTAACAACAATTATTTAATCCTTTCCTAGTTTCTCAGGGACTGTGAAAGCAGAAAACATTCTTCACATAAAATAAAGAGTAGAAGTCATAAAAACAGATTGTAGAGTTACATCCAGAATAGATGTTGATAAGAGCAGGCATCATGCCAAAGATGGATGGTTTCTCATAAAAGTTCCCCACTTCTCCCTTGACTAGGAGCATATCCAAGATATTAAGCACACGTTGCTGAGAGACGGGACTTGCAAACACCAACGTGAGTTCATGCACTGCTTCTGGGAGTGTATGTAACAGGTCCATGTAACAGGAACAGGCAATTGTTTCAGGAGGTAATTTTGCAATAGTTATCCAGAGTTTCAAGAAGCATATACCCTTTGACCCAGCAGGAAAAGGTATGGCACCCAGAATGTTGGCTACCATTTGAGAAAAAGGGTAATGACCCAGTGACCAACCAGGGAAACTGTTAAATATATATGGTCCAAGGATGGGTTGGCCTATGGGAATCAACCACCACAAGTAATATTGAGGATGAATACTACTGGAATAAAAATATTTCAAAACATACTGTGTTTAAAAATAGATTATGAAATAGCAGGTACAGACCATTTCCAAATTTTAGTGGAAAAGTGATGCCCCCGAATGTGTAAGTAATGAATCTGAAGAATCACACTCAAGCAAATGTTATAAGGAGGTGTTTACCGCTCCTGGACAGTAAAGTTACAGTTGCTCTTATTTTCCTTCTGGTCTCTATTTTAGAAGTGGACAATAATGAACATGTACTCCTTTTGAAATAAGAAGTAAAGTTTAAAAAATTTATGATTTCAGTTAAAAGAAAGTGTCAATGTATGAAAAACACATTTGAGTTTTTAAATCACTGGTAAGTATGACTTCAGCTTTGTGTAGGTGATATATATATATATATATATCACCATATATATATAATGGAATATTATATATCCCATTATATATATATAATGGAATATTACTCAGCAATAGAAGAGAATAAAATTATGACATTTGCAGGTAAATGGGTGGAGTTGGAGAATATCATGGTGAGAGAAATAAGCCAATCCCAAAAAACCAAAGGCCGAATGTTCTCTCTGATAAGTAGATGCTGATCCATAACGGGGAGCGGGGAGGCATGGTAAAAAGTGAGGAATTTTGATTGGGCAAAGGGGAGGTGGGGTAGGGAGGGTGCATGGGGGCAGGAAATATGGTGGAATGAGATGGACATCATTACCCTAGGTACATGTATGATTGCACATATGGTGTGATACTACATTGTGTACAACCATAAAAATGTACAGTTGTGCTGCAGTTGTGTACAATGAATCAAAATGCATTCTGCTGTCATACATACCTAATTAAAATAAATAAATAAATTTTAAATAAATAAATAAATAAATGCCGTATTTGGACTTAAAATAAAAAAAATCTGTGACCAACACTGAATACTGCCTGCTTCATGTTTTGATGGCCATGAGTGGCTGTGAGATGGTGGCTGGAACCATGAGCATTCATCAGAACAAAATACTTGGGTCAATGAAGATGGACCGAATCAACATATTTAGAAAGAACTTAAGTGGAGATTCAGGACACAAGATGCCCATAAGGGCATCATCTGTCAGTGAGAAGCAGCGGTAGCGTCACGTGGGAGGAAAGATCGAGTTATGTGAACAATACAAACAAAAATAAAAAGAGAAACAAGTGTGAGAACAATATGGGTGGGATAAGATGGGTGGCACTGGTTAGCCTTCTACTTTTCCTTGTGAAAACACTCATAAGGAAAAGGTCTGTGAGAGCAAAGATCAGCTCTAGGGAGTTAGAAGTATGACTGGTTGTGTGTGCTGCTGTATCACTTTGGCAGTGCTCATGGGTGTTAGTCAAATGCTCAACCACTGAGCCACACCCACAGCCCAGGTATCACTACTGTAACACACACGCACACACAACATTTATGGGCTTAGACCTGTGTTCAATGGCTTGTGCAGTATTTGGAAGAGAGTGAAAGATAAATTAAACATATTTGATTCTTCCTTGAAACTAGAGCAACAGAGACTTTAAAAACAATTGTTTTCATGTTTTTTTTTTTTTCTCCCAGCCTAGTTCCTAAGAAGTGATTCCTTAAGTTATTTCTGAAAATAACAATTACTCACAGAAGGAATTGTGTAAAGGCAGGAAAACTAGTCGTGATTTTAGTTTGAGTCTCTTCTAAGAAAAGAGACTATTAAATGTAATATTCCCATTTAAATTCTACATTCTAACTTTTTAAAGAAGCTTTCATCTCATTTCCTCTATTGTTTTTTTTTTTTTTGAAAGATAGAAAAAAGATCTTCTTCATTCTTGAACTGAGGGGCAGATTACTATTCAGAAATCTATATATCTGAAAATTCATACTTTAAAAGTGCTTCCAGATTGAAAGTTTAAAGAACCAGACAAGTTCAGGGGAAGAGGCCCGGTGGGAGGAGAGGTGAAACTGCCTACTTCCCTGGGAAATGAAGGTTCCCAAGCCTCAGCACACTAGAAGATCTGCTCATTCCCGACTCAAAAACAATCTTGAAAAATTCTCTCTTACACTAGGAAGGCAGATTCCCACCTTATCTTGGTTAAAAGCAGATATTTCTTTCTTTCTTTCTTTTTATTATTTTTAGTTGTTGATGGACTTTTACTTATTTATATGTGGTGCTAAGAATCAAAACCAGTGCCTCATACATGCTAGGCAAGCGCTCTACCACTGGGCCACAACCCCAACCCCCTTTTTCTTTTTTTTTTTAAAGAGAAATTTCCATAACTACAAACACCTGTGAATAATAAACTGTCAACTATGGGATTAGAGAAAGAAGACTGCAGTGTTAAATTGAATATAATGGCCCACCTCTCACAGTAGCAGATGTTTCAGAATGGTGTATTTAATTTAATTAGGGAAGTGATGGAGTCCTGTATATTAGTGATAACTAAATCCTGGGGCAAAATTCAGTGCTGAGATGGGGTGCGTGTAAGCCCAGGGGGCAATGCTGAGTGGGATGGCCTGGCCAGAGCAAATCCTCATTTCACCAAACTCTGTATATCTTGGAATCTTCAGAGTGGCAGTTATTCATATAAAACAACAACCCCAAACCACTGAAAATCCAAAGCAATATGCTTTGTAAAATTCAGTCCAGTGGACGGTCACATTATTAAAAAGAGGCAACTCCCAATCATTTTTGGGACAAATAACCTCCCCAAAATATAAAATTTCAAAATTACATATATCATCTTATGAATAGTTCCCTTGTTCATTTTTTCTCTCTTCTGGCAATGGCCCTTTAAAAATGGAAATAAAAGAATAGTATTCCTAAGACTTGGGATACTCTCCTATGTGAACCAGGGTAATGAATGGTACCCTCATGCTTCAGAATTGGGGAAGATTTAGTTCCTTTGGAACTAAATCTATGAATTTACTCATTTTTAAAACCTCTGGAGGTGGAAGCCAGTATGTTAGGGGATGGTACTGAGCTAGGCACTTTACATATCTTACTTTACTCAATGTCACAACCACCTTGTAAGGGACTACCATAAATCTGTGATGAGGATATAATGCACACAGTCTCTGCTTTTAAGCAGGGGTGGGGGTGGGATGAGTAGCCAGGCATCTATGCAGTGTGACCTGAGGAGTGGATTTCCCTGGAAATTGCTTCAGAAATGAAGAATGTCACTGAGCATGGATTTAGCTGGAAAACCCAACCAATAACATAAAAGGCAGTGCTAAATGAATATGTTCAGATTAAACAGATATCTTTCACCATTCTTCACACATCCCTAAAATGCGTTTTTAGATTTTTAATCTTAAATAAAAATGTCTTTAAAGCTGTCATGATACAGGAAATAAGCAGCCAGACTGCACTATACCAAGGAACAAAATAATTCATACAATCACTCTATCTAAAAGTATGCTTCAGTATCAAAGCATACCTAATTCCAGGATTTTATTGAAAACTCCAAGATAAAACAGAAATTGCAATTTACTTAATAAAAAAGTTATCAGGGCTTAATGTTAATTCCTATTGATTCTTTTCACTAGACACAATTCAGAAGAAATGTTATTATTTAGAGTTTGGATCCGAGTGTTGTGGGGAAAACGTTAAGATAAATACCTGCATACAAATGCTTATATTTACAGCTTCTCTATGGTACTTGCCCACACTTGGAAGTAACCAAGTGTAATGGTGGATACATAATATTATGTACTTGTCAAAACTCAAAACAGTATATAACAAAGAATGAATTCCAATGTAAACTGTGGACTTTAGTTAATAATCATGTATCCATATTGGTCCATAATTGAGACAAATGTACCACACTAATGCCAGTTGTCAACAACAGAAGGAGTGTATGGGTACCTTTAATTTATGCTAAGTTTTTCTTTAAGCCTCAAACTGCTCTAAAAAGTAGAGGACTTTTAGGGGAGTAAGCTATTCTGTATAATAATATAATTGTGGATACTGGCCACCATCAGTCTGTCCAAACTCACAGAATGTACAACACTAAGTTAGTGAACTGTGATGTCAACTGTGGACTTGGGAGGTTAAGATGTGTGGCTGTAGGTCCCGCAGCTGGAACAAATGCACACCTCTGGTGGAGGATGGTGACTGGAGGAGGCTATGCGTGTGCAAAGGCAGGGGACACAGGGAATCTCTGTGCCTTCCTCTCAAGTTTTCTGTATACCTAAAACTGCTCTAAAAATATAACCTTTCAATTTAAAAAATCTTAAGACAGTTTGAAGGGGGAAAAAAGACTGGTTAACCTGAGCAAACTGAGAGAGATGGTTTCTTATTGTAGAATGGTGTGAATTAAACTCCATCTAACACAGTTGATTATGTGTATTTTTAGAGAAAATAATATGTATAATAAAACACCAGGAAGTCAGTGAAAATTATCTTTATTTCAGAACTGAAGGGTCCTTAGAGATGAATGAATGGGTTTAGATAAGCTTAAAAATTAACCAATTGTGACTATCAAACACTCCAAATGCTTCCAAGAAGGGAAAATTGTGTTTGGTTTTTGCTGGGGCAAAAATGAATGTGTTAAAGTGAGTGTTATGAGGAAAAACATCCTATAGATACTAAGGATGCAGTTAAGAACTGTTGTGAAATTTTGTTTATGTTAACACAATGGAATTTGCCTCAGATTATTAGATATGTCTATACATATATGGTCTAATTGAGCCAGTCCTGATCTTATGGACTATTTGAGGGTTCCTGAAGCTAGTTCTTAAGAAATATAAATGATCCATCTTTTCAGCTGCTTCAGAACTCTGGACAATGTAAGCTCCATTGCATGTTGGAGAAGTGGTCTGGCCTGGAGAGTCACAGTGTGGGCAGTGGGGATAGTTGGCCTGGGTTCAAATCCTGAGCCTACTGCTTGCTTGCTGGGTGATGAGGTTTACTTGCCTTTGTTTCCCCATATGTAAAGTGGGGACAATGACCATATAGATTGAGCACCCCTGAGAACCTGAAATCTGCAGTGCTACAAAATCTGAACTTCTCTGAGCACCAAAATGATGCCATATGTGGAGAACTCCACACCTGACTTCGTGTGATGGGTCACAATCAAAATGCAGGTGTGCTAAAATGGTCCATAAAATTACCTTAGGTTATGTGTACAGGTGTATATGAAACACAAACAAATTGTGTTTCAACTTGGGTGCCATAGCTTATTACATATGTGAATATTCCAAAATCTGAAAAAATTGTAACCTGAAACACTCCCGGTCCCAAGCATTTTGGATCCGGGTTACAGTTTCTACTTCATGGATTAAGTGAAATAATAAGATAATGAAATAATAAGATAATAAGTATCTTGTGCAGGGCTGGGCACACAAGTGTTAACTGGTATAAAACCCCAAATAAACTGATTATAGGAGATCTTGACTATGTCATTTTCAGGATTATCACTGATGGTCCCTTAGGCTGATAGCAATATGAAGACACTTCTTTGGTTGTACTTCTACCACTTTGTGATAACTAATCGTGTACATGTTGTTTTCTTCCGCGGGTTTGTCAACTCAGTGAAACCAGAAGCCTAATCTTAGTTATCTTTGTTAACAAAGTACATTTAAGAAAACATCTCTCGGGCTGGGGTTGTAGCTCAGTGGTGGAATGCTTGCCTAGCACATGTGAGACCCTAGGTTCAAACCTTAGCACCACATAAAAATGAAATAAAGATATGTGTCTACCTACAACTAAAAAATAAATATTAAAAAAAAAGAAAACATCTCTCAAAATTCAGGGACCACACTGATTTACTTTTTAAATGGAAGGGAATTTTAATTTCGGCTAAATGGCATACTGTTGAACTGAAAACTTATTACTTTTTCAAATTAAAAAAAAAAGCCAGATAATTTAAATACAAAAATAGTTTGGACTACTAGTATTACTGCCTAATACCAACTGTCCTAATGTCTTTCCCACAGCAGGACTTGACTATACTGGGATTTTAAGCTGAAATTCTACCATACTGGAAGCAGAGAAAACTGCAACATTGGGTTCACACTGAAAACTAGCTGCAAGTTGAGATTCACACCATTTGTAGTTGGCCAAGTTCTAAGTCACAACACAACAGTCCCAGAAAACAGATCAAATCTGCGCCTGGTTTTGAAGGGCTCCAGTGAATGCAGCGAATGCAACGTTAGCTGCTGTATCAAGGACTGATGTATTTAATCAAAATGGAAAAAGAGGGTTTATGATATTCCAGGAAGCAATAAAGTTTCTATTTTCATGTAAACAATCTAAAATAAACACCAAGGGCAGCAAACCAGAAAAATGCCCCAAAGAATAGAAGAATGGCTTCTAAATAAATAGCTTTTTCTGAATTTCATTTTAAGCAATAGACAAGTATTTAACTAAATTATTCTCTACTGAGACTATTAAAATGGCTTTGCTATTGCTATCAGGATGTAATTTCAAATCCACTCAATTTCAAGAAATTGACTGAAACTCAAATCACAGATCTGGCATATTTTAAATGATGCTACAAGCACAATGCAATATTATGCTGATTAGAACACTGAAGTATCTGGACCCAGGTAATTTGGTTAATAGTACTAAATCAGAGAGGCCAAATTGATTTCCCAGACATATTCATGAATATCTCAGAAATCATTATGAGGTTTGATCACTGAAAATTTCTCCCATTTTCTCATTGTCCAGTGGTGACACAATTTCGGTCAGATGAGTGTATACTTAGAACACAAGATTCCCAGAATTATAAAACCAGGAAAAACCTTAAAGGATGTCCAATCTAATGTCATTTTCTAAGTAAGAAAGCAGAGGCTCAGGAGGATTGGGGGAGGCTTGAGCTCTGGAGTTAGACAGTTCTGAATTTCAGTCCCAGGTTGGCAAGTTAGTCACTGTGTGATCTTGAGAGAGTCATTTAACCTCTCTGAGTCTCAGTTTCTTCATCTGTAAATGGGGATAATAATTACACTGAGTCACAGTGTGATTACTCAGTAGATATTGGCTGCTATCACTCTGTTTTTGTGAATAAAAGTGACTCACATGGCAAGAAACCATCAACAGAACTTGAGTTTCATTAAACACAGTACCTAGGATAAAAATTCACTGGTATGCTACCAAACATGTGGGCAACCATTTCAGCCTTTTTGCTGTTGAACTGATCAAAATTTTAAATTGGTAACTTCAGACTGAGGTCTCAATTTCATGAAGATTCACATATAGTTAGCTTTCTATGAACAGTGGTTATTCCAAATTGACCTTCATAATTGTTTTAGCTCAGTTATATGGTTTTAAAATATTTCCCACTAAAAGCTGTTCAAATAAAACTAATGACAAGGTATACTGGCCACAAATACAAGCTAAATTTACTCAAATGATATTAAATTTGACTTTAGTTAGTTGTTATATTGAATAAGTCCAGCATTCTTAATTCCTACTGTCAGATATCACCATCCTCTATGCACCTGTTCGGAAGAAGCTAGAATAAGGGACACACGACAGGAAAAGCTCCGTGGTAGCATGGTGAGATCAGCTTTGGTTAAAATAGATTTCTAAAAACCTACTAGCTACCCATCACAGGCATTTGGAATTGCTACTTCTGCAAACATTTACTGCCATCAAACGGTTCATTCCACTTAAGAGTTGAATATTTTTCTTCTATTAAAAATTAATAATTAAGAAGACACAAAATGAATATTAGCTTTGGGGCTGGGGATGTGGCTCAGTGGTAGAGCGCTTGCCTAGCATGTGTGAGGCACTGGGTTCGAGTCTCAGCATTGCATATAAAAAAATAAAATAAATGTCCATTGACAACTAAAAGTATTTTAAAAAATTTAGCTTTCTATAGTATATTCCTAATACTTCTGCTTTTGATACTTTTTAGTTAAATTGGTGGCCTTTTCTGGAATTATTCTCTGAATATCAAGTGGGTGCTTAGAATATTTTCTTGAAATAAACTAAAGATCAATTTTCTCCTAATCTGGAGAGTGATCCATGAATATATAGTTAACTTAAATTCATTAAAAATAATTAAGAGCAAATGTAATATGATATAAATATATTAAAGAGACATTAACTTAAACTACAGTGAAGTATAAGTGTAAACTACAAGCCTAAGTATAAATATGAACAAAGCCAAAACACCTTTTTTTTTTATGTAATACTGATGTGATTCAGCAGACCATCAGATGAAGAAAACAGTAATTCTGAAAGGTGGCAATTTGTATCCATACCCAGTATTTAGTATTTCAGCTACTAGAAATAAAAGTTTGGCAAACTTACCCGCATTTTTGCACAAGCATCTTGGGTTGATTCTGTCCCCCTGAGCTCTTTTATCAGCATAGAACCTAAATACTAAAATACAAAAAAAAAAAAAAAAAAAAAAAAAAAAAAAAAGAGTACTTTTATGAAAAGGAGAGTTTAAATATGAGTAACAATTAAAAAACAAATTGTGGAAGTGCTACTGGCTAGGCTTCCTGGTTATAAATTGTTGATAACTTTATAAGAAGGCTGATCCATAGTGGGGTAGGGAGGGGGGGCATGGGAGGAATAGATGAACTCTAGATAGGGCAGAAGGGTGGGAGGGGAGGGAGGGAGCATGGAGTTAATAATGATGGTTGAATGTGATGATCATTATTATCCAAAGTACATGTATGAAGACACGAATTGGTGTGAATATACAGAGATATGAAAAATTGTGCTCTATATGTGTAATAAGAATTGTAATGCATTCCACTGTCATAAATAAATAAATGTACATTAATTAAAAAAAATGCATTCAAAGAGAGAATGTCACAGAATTAACCATACATTCTGAGGGCCGTAAATTGCTCTTTATAATGAAACTGCATCATTTTCTAAAGATGCCATCTCTCAGATCATATTTAACTGCAAAATGGGAACATCTAAAAATGCTTCCCCCTCCCCCTTTTTTTTGAGGCAGCAATATCTGCAAAAATAACTCACACTACTCCGTGTAATTACAGGGTTGTATAAGACAGCTGAGAAGCTGAGCAACATGGCCCCCGTTGGGGCTTATTGGGCGGCATAGGTAATTAACGTTAGGTTGTTCTTAGGCAGAGCTGCAGTTTGGGGACCTTTTCATTCACAGCTGTGTGCCTTGTGGTTGGTCCATCTGAGACCTGGATGGCAGGGGCTGGGGAGGAAGAACTCCATTTTCAGTTCCACAGCAGAATGGGCTGAGTCCTGGTGCAAAGTGACTCCTGGAGGGCTGTATGGAGGTGGGGAATGCTGAGACTGTCTCCTCACAGGAATTACCAGCCACTTCACTGTAAGGTGATGGGATCCAATACCACGTTGGTACCCAGCACCACTAACTCATGTTTCTAGCCAGGGACAAATAGTTTTGAGCAAAATGTCTAGACTGCCTTTTTACCATTGACTCCTCATCAACCTTTTGAAACATCAACAGGGTTCTTTCCTTTTGTCATTTTTCCCTCCTAAATTCTCCCCCCTTTTAAAGAGCTCAGCACATTAAAAAAATGTGAATATTTTAATTATTAATGTGAATATTATAATTATTTTAAATTATTTTAGATTTGAAGGACACTTCCCGACTTAACTGGAGATACAGTGCAAAAACAGGTATGGGAATTGATGTCGTGGACCTGACACAGAGTAGCAAGGGCCTGGTCAAGACCTTGAAGAGAGGTTTGTGCAGAAAGCTTAGGGATTTGGGGTCTGAGCTTTGCAGGAAACCATGTTAACCCTACAGTTTGGGGGCTATTACTGTTGAAAGAAATCCAAAGCTGCAGGTAAGAAAAAAAAAAAAAAAACAGCCCAAGGAAAAAGGGCCCTAACTGCAAGGAGATAACTAGGATGCCCACATCTTAATCAAATTAAGGAAAATGATCTTGGTGAAATTCTAATCTTTTCAGTTATCAGGAAAGTTTTTCCCTAATTGAAACGTTTCTTTCAAGGAGAGGAGGTTTCAATGCGCTGCGAGGATTCAGCCATTTTTTTCCTACTGTAGTCATGACAACCACCACCTGCCCCAAAGCCTGCAGTATCTTGAACATTCACCTATTTGTATTACAATTCTCAGCTAAGCATAACTATTCCCTTTGCTGCAAAAAAAGAAAAGGAAAACCAACAACAACAATCCTCAAATCAGTAATATAATCCTACTGCTGATGATGAAAGGAATCTGATTTTTATACACAGTGGTGGATCCAATGCTCTGGGATCACTGGTGAGTGAGTGAAGATAGACAGATGTTCTACATTCATGCCCATTTCCATTCTATTTTCCCTATTTATTTATTTTGGCTGTTGGAGATGGAACCCAGGGCTTTGCACATGCTATGCAAGTGCTCTTTCACTGACACCCCCAGCTCCTCCTCACTTCCTTTTAAATTAAGCTTGATCTCATATCTTTCTATTTTTGTTGTTGTTGTAGTGGTGGTTGATATAGGAGATTGAACCCAGGGGCAGTTAACCACTCAGTCACATCCCCAGCCCTTTTAAAATTTTGAGATAGGGTTTTGCTAAGTTGCTTAGGGCCTTGCTAAGTTGCTGAGGCTGGGTTTTGAACTTGTGATCCTCCTACCTCAGCCTCCCCAGCTACTGGGATTACAGGCATATGTCACTGTGCCCTGTGATCTCATTTCTTTTGAAATATACAACACTATAAGAAGAAGGCAGAACAGAGCTTAAGTGTACAATATTTAGAGCATTATAAAGTCTAGTTATTTGGACTTCATGTGTAGAATGCTACTTTAAAAAAAAGAGAAGGGGGGCGCTGGGATTGTGGCTCAGTGGTAGAGCGCTCGTCTAGCACATGCGAGGCCCTGGGTTTGATCCTCAGCATCACTTAAAAAATAAAGGTATAAAAAAGAAAAAAAAAATATATATATATAAAGAGAAAGGGAAATTCATTTAGGAATTTCAGTGATGGACATTTTGGTTCAGTAAAGAAACCAAAATATACCCTTTATCCCCAGTTGTATCCAAATATTGAACTCAGGGTAACTTACAAAAGCTTTGTAGTCACACGATTGGAAGATGAGCTTTTCTGGGTGATGCTGCCAGTACTGTACTGGAGTGGAGGCTGTGGCTTCATTTGGAGGTCTCAAGGTGATAGAAGGCTCTCCCCAGTCTCCTGTCTGAAAATGACATTTATTCTAGACGCAATATGAGCAGTAAGCAAAGTTCATTCCCTCTAGCTAGCCTGAGTTCACCTTACATGCACGTGTTGGAAATGTGGAAAAACATCTGAGTGTGTTGTGCATATGTAAATACTTTTATTGGTTATGATGCTTTTATACGTATTAGCATATTTCCCAAAGTTGAGTTCATCTTGAGGTTGAAGAAGTTGGATTATTCTGTCTTCAGAAAGATACCCTAAGCTAAGTATTTTATAACTTGAAGATATTAATGAATATTAAAATCATAATGATATATTAATAAATGATTTATAAAGTCATAATTTTCTTATATAATAGAAAAAAACATACCATCTTTGAAAGAATTTTCCATTTTTAAACTTGAATGAAATTTTTAGTTTGAATTGTTTTCATGTTAGAATACACAGTTCCATAAATGTCAGTTCCCAAATATGACATGTACTATCCACTTTGAATAATTTTATATCTCTAGAGAAATGATACTATAAGTATGATACTAAACAAAATATTAAAAGAAAAATTTACTAATGGTGATTAGTTTTTCTTATTGGAATTCAGTTGTTTTGATAGAGTGCTGCTGCGATGGCTTGGCCTTACGCTGAGCTACATTCCTCAGGAACCCTCCACACCAGTGCAGACTAAACACCTGAATGCCAAGTTTGCTCACAAGTGTGTGCTTGAGAAAGTGATTCACAAGCATAAGCACTTTCACATAGGATGGTGAATCACGTGACAAAGGCCCAGGAGGACGGACCTAAAACAGAACATTCTCTTGTTTCAGTGAACACTTTCCAGAAGGTCAGCCTCAATCTGTTTTACGTCTATGAAGTTTAGTGTGAGCATTCATCAAATCAAAGGCCTGTGTTGGCTGGTCTTCTCTGGGCTCCAATCTGATTTACATGTCACACATGGAGTATTTCTTACTCTTTTCCCTGGCAAAGATTCTGATGCTTCAAAATTCAATGCTTTGTTCTCAAAGGGACATAACTGAAATTAAATATAGGCAGGTTTTCAAAGCCATTCTCTTCTAACCTGAATTTGGCTGACCTTATAGAATCATCAGAGATCACTTTTTTCAGCTGTTAGGAGAGCATAAAAAGGTCTCATGAGCTCCAAAACCAAACAGAACCTTGGTTAGAGACCAAGTTCCACAGAAGTATTAGCAAATGAGTCGACACACTGTGGGATTTTTTTTTTCTTTTTTGGTACTGGGGAGGGCGCTACTACATCCCTAACCCCTTATTAAGCTTTTATTTTGAGGCAGGTTCTAAGTTGCTAAGTATCTCACTAAGTTGCTGAGGCTGGTCTTCAACTTCTATCCTCCTGCCTCAGCCTCTTCAATCTTTGGTATTATACACATATATCACTGTGCCCAGCTCTGTGGGATTTCTTAAGGAGAATTTTTAAGGAGTCTGGGATAAGAATACAAAATCTGAATAAATGTTTTGGGAGAGAAAGGAAGTCCATAGTCTTCATTCAATTCTTTGAAAGGATCTAGCACCGTCAAAGAACCACAGGCCTCGAGGAATGACTCATCTTGGGTGTGTGTTGTGGGGAAGAGGGCTAGGTTCCAATTTTCTCTGTGCAATTTGGACTTACACTGGCAGGAATATGAGATAGCCAACAAAGGTAGGAAGTGTAAAGCAAAAGCTTTGCTTTCTGGAAATTAATTTTCTGGAAATTACTAAGTGGCTTTGAAAACGGAGAAGAAGAACTCTAGAGTCCTTCAGGAATGCATAGCTCATTCAGAGAAGTAGAGAGCCTGAGTGTTTGTGCTGGAGATGGATCAGTTCCAGTCAGAGGAAGAGTCACATCAGCCTGGTGCTATCTCCTTGGCTCCTCAATGGTGCATGTGACCAGGGCGAACCCCTCCAGCTCTTCGCTCTTTGCTCTGAGTTACTTTCCATGTCTGTTTGGTCTAGTCCCTAAGTTACCTGTGTACCGCTTAATCTTTCTATTCTCTGTCTGTTGATATTTTAAAGAATTAACCTATAATTTTAGCTTGAACATTTCTGTGTGCTTTATGACCTATCCCTGAGTCATTCTTAAAATTTTCTCTTTATGGTTAAACTTTTAATTATTAAAAGCAATAAGTGGCTGCAATTAATTTCAGTTTTAAGTTTTTTTTTCCCCTGGCTTTCCATTTTGATTTATTCCTTTCCTCTTACAAATGTCTGGATCCTTATTAACTCTCCACTCTTCATTTCAACTGACTTTAATTTGTTCTTTAAAAACTCATATAAACTTAGAAATGGAGGGTATGTAGTTTTCATTATTATTTTGAAGCTGAGTGTAATAAGCTTTAAATTAAAATAGCTTGCAACTCTGGAAACAGAGTTCTTAAATAACAGTTCTCCTCAAATCTAGCAAATCATCTTCTAATCTCCCCATTAGCCCCTCCCCCCAATAAAGCAACAACAACATAGCAAACAGGTATCGTACATTTAAGTCACAGGCGACACTATTAACAGAACAACAGTTTGCACGCAACTCTGTGAGATGATACGAAAGGAGGATCTGGATGACATTAAAAGATACTTTGAATCAGGGTCTGCTGATGTGACAACTCAAACCAAGCAATAGGTCTTCCTTCACATTAGCCCTATTTCAGTTTAGCTGAGGTTCACCTTGGCCGAGCTCAACAGGCAGGTTTCCAAAAAGCCTGAACAGACAAGGCAGGAGCTGCGCGTACCAAGAGTTGCAGGGAAACGGGTGGGAATAGGGTTTGGGGTGGGAGTGGGTGCAGTGAAGCTAGGGATATGGGGACATTTCGCAGGTTAGTACGTTAAGCATGCAAATCATATGCAAACTCATTCTCTAATTGTTCAATTAACTCACGCACTTTCATAATTAAATTTTAATGTGAGTTCCATACACTCGAAGCAGAACTACAGCCAAATGCTGATCCAAATATTTACATCATCCACAGAAGTTGTAGCAGCCATTTTGGGTCTAAAAAGCCCCAGCACATTCACCCTCTGTTTGGAAACTGAGATCTTTCATTTGAAACCCACTTGAAGAAATGAGTGGCGCATTCCTTTAGCTGTTTGGACAGCGCCATCGTCTGCTCTCCTCACCCCACTTTGTCCAAAAATCACAAATCACCTGCTTTGAATCCAGAGTGATCTGATAGGCTGTCCTCTAGATGCTATCAGGGGAGATAATTAAGGGAGGGGGAAACATAATCCTTGACTTATTTTCTCTTTGGTCTTGAAATATTGCTCCAGTCCAAATATTTTAAAATTTCCTACAGGGACTGAATGGACTTTCCTGGATATAGACACCAAATTTTGTCATCCTTAGTGCTATTTCCAGGAATTCATTTTCAGGGGGAAAGTGTTCTTAGGATTGAATTTATAAGAAAATAATTTTTTCTTCCTGGGAATCCGTCATTTTCTATTTAAAAAGAAATCTTAGATCTAAGAATATTTAGAAGATTTAACATACAGATGTTGGTTTTTCTCTTTGGAATTAACCTAATGGCAATGGAGGGACTCCAACAACTGGACTTAACATCACACTCTTGTAAAGGACAGGAATGACCTTGGCCCTTGGCTGGAATTCAGCTTTACCTGGTTGGCTGCCAGGAAAGACAAAAGAGTTCAGAGACCAGGTGTGCTTAGGCCTCAACCCTCCTGGAGGTGGAATTACGGCAGGAATGAGCAATGGAGGAGCTGGGTGGAGTAGTTACTATATGGAATGGCAGAAGAAATTGAAAAATAAATAAGGATTTTTACCTCATACATAAAATAATTTTGAACTGTGAGGCCCCGTGTTAGCTCTTGATGAGGAGTGCATTCATGTCTATATGATACCTACATTTCCTCAAGCAAATATTTTAAATTAACTCTTAATAATTTTCTGCTTTAAGAAATGCTTATTAAAAATTAAATAAAAATCAAACAGACGTACAAAGTCTTTTGCCTGAAATAATGACTTTAGTCAAAATTCATCTTTAATGAGAAGTAGATCTAAACCTGGGAAACCATGAAATAATATTTAATTAGAAAAACAAAATGAAATAAGAAAAGTTTGGGGTAGGATTCTGTAATATTTAAATTTTTTACTGACACAAAGATCTTTAGAGGGCCTAAGTAATTACAGAAGAGAAATGAAAACGATTCAAGGAACTTTTAATAGATATCTTCAGGCTATTTCTTTAGAGCTTAAAATAGCGAAAAATCTTTCCTTTAGGTTAACATAGGTAAATGCTCATGGTATTCCAAGAATTTGGTCATGGTTTAACACCTCATTCACTTGGTACTTATTATTTTTTTTATATGTATGCTTTAAAGATTTTTCAGTTTTTTGTAAATACACAAAAGGACACCAATTACACAGAAGGAAATGTCCATCATTAACTACCTCTTCAAACTCAAATAAAAATTAACCCTCTAACATTAAGGGAAAACATAATTTGAGATTAGGAGTTTTAAATGGAGAACTGATTCTGTCTAACAGGTATTTGCCAATTGCTAACCATAAATTCATAGTCTGGCTGAGTTTGGAAGACTATATAATTGGGCCACATCTAACATAATTAAATTAAATATTCTTTTATACCACCAGCTGAAAAAATGTAAAGCCACTAAACAAATTTAGATATAACACATAAAAATTCGTAAAAGCCTACAGATAGGGCTGGGGCTATAGCTCAGTGGCACAGAGCTTGCCTAGAATCTGTGAGGCATTGGGTTTGATCCTTAAATAAACAAGTAAAATAAAGGCATTCTGTCCAAAAATAAATAAATAAACAAACAAATAAATAAATGCTTTTAAAACAAGTCTGCAGATAGATTTTTATTGAATGGCAGATTATAAAAGGCAGCTTTTAAACTTTGAATTATTTTAAAAAATAATAAACAGCTGCAAGTTTTTAGTTCATGTACATCACACAGTTAAGGCAAATTCTAAAACAGATCATATGCTGTAGCCCTCTCCCCAGAAGGGAGCATATATATTCTGTGTGCACTGAGAATACAAAGGGGAAACAATCTCTATATTCTCATTTTCTTTTTCAGAAAAAGATTTCCTAAGGATGTCAGTGAATAATTAAAAGTCATGATTATGACTGAGTCTCTAACATTAAAAGAAAGGTATGGTATTTTTCAAGCCTTGTATCATTCTTTTCAAAACTTTTTAAAATTAAGATTTAATTGATTTTTTTAATAGAAGCTTTAAAATCTTTTCTACTAGGAACTCTTCACACCTACCTGCTAGTAAATTTAGAACTGAATATTAACAAACATCATTCTCTATTTTTCGAGAACACTTTGTGAAAAACTAAAATGATTTTAAATGATAATTGTTGCTTGAAGGTTTTACTTTCAATAATTCTGACAAATTTCAGAGATGGGCCGCCCAACCATACATATGATATATGCGATTACATTTACTTTCTGTATTCTCTAAGGCTTTGAAGAATACCACATGTAATTCTATGTCTATAAATTTATACATATATTTGGATGGAGTATCAGAGAAGTTCTCCTATAAACATTTACAGATATACAAAAGCAGATGCTGTAGTAATACTTTTAAAATGTCTTAAAGAATAAAGACTGCTTCTTTCATTATAACCAAATGCAATTGGTTATACTGAATTTAATATTTTGATGAAGAGCAGAGATGGCCACTTCTGAACACATAAAGGCTTTAGTTAGCATTTACGAGTTCATGAACTGCTGGGTCATGGAAGCACCAGTACCAGGCAATATCAGTCCTCAAAAGTCCCATGCACAGGAGGATAGATGTGCCTGACAGGGCACCCTAATAAAGGCTCTTCGCATGCCACCCCAAGAATTCTGCTCAGTGATTCTCAACCAAATGTCTCAATCTCTCAGATAGCAGGTCATCCAATGGGAAGAATTGTACAGAATGTAAAAACAGGGTTGTGTTTTAAAATACAAAACTTAAAAAAATTACATTAAAATGTTTACTTTCCAAAAGAAAAGGAAAATTTCTAATATGCAAAGGCAAAATGTGAATATTTGAATATTAAGCAACTCAGAGTAAATTGGGTCACAATTTCACACATGTTCTAAAGACCAGTTCTGTTCTATAAATGGAAAACGGCTGAGAACCACCTTGTAGCTGTAACAGTGCCCCTCCTGGGCTCTCCTCCCACATTTGCATAAAATGTATACAGAATATCATGCAAATCATACTCAAGAATTTCTCACAAGTAAAGCACATGAATCCTTGAGAATCACTGGACACAAATGGCTGAATAACCCATGGACATGGGGAAGTGCAAAATGGAAGGAATAACACTGATATATACATGTGTATATATATATATCAATTTACCCTTTTCCTTTTTCCTGTAAGTTAACACAGACGCCTGGAATGAAAGCCAAAACTCACATGGGACAGATTTTAACCATAGACTTTAAAACCAAGTATGTTTCTCATTTCAGGACAATGTTTGCACACCAACTAGTCACAAGGCACAGTTAATGTATAATAGACAAAGAATCTCAGGAGTCACTAGACATTACAAATTTTCCGCATTGCCAGGACACAGTACCTCCAGCTGTTGACAACACGGCAACATATTACATAGCGCAAGTTCAGGAAGAGAAAATAACCATGTGTAACCTTACATTATGGACCTGATGGATCGCTGAGAAAGGAAATCCAGCGTTCTGATTCGTCCATATCTCACAGACAGACGACTGCTGATATAAACAGAAAACTATCTCATCTTGTCAATATTTAAAACATGACAGCTACCAAAGTAGCATCCAGGAAGGGAAGAAGGAAAATAATGAAATTCCAGAACTACATTTCTCAAAAAACAAAAAACCCCAACAAAACCCTCAAAGAACATTTTAGGATACCCAAGGCTTAATAATTGACTTCCAATTTATTCTTTTCTCTTAAAGAAATCTTGTGTTGGGCTGGGAGAGAAAAAAGGCCACATGTGCATTAGTGTTATATTAAGGGAAATTACAAACGAAATCATATCTTAGAAAAAACAAAGCATGTTTTATAATTGCCCCAAAGAAGGGCAACATCCCTCTTTATGTTGCTATGTTTCAGAGGATAAATATTTTCATTAAGTTTAACAAAGATGGCAGAAATAATCTTTAAAACATTTTTATTTTCTTACTTTCAATGACAACAACAAGCAATGCAACAAACTGACTTTTCTGATTTAATTATTACTCTCTTGATAAACCTAGAGGGACAAAATGGCAGCTAACCAAGTGTCAGTCTGCCATGTAGCAGCTGGAGTGGTGGTGGGGGTGGCAGGAAAGTCTGGACTGGGGAGGTACTAGAGCCAGGGAAGCTCCTTTACTTTTACTGGAGCAGAAACTTCTGAGAGCAGCATTGGTGAGCCTAATGAATCAGCTCTGCAATTTGGGCTTTCCATCACAACAGTAGTGGTCAAACACAACAGGGTTTGCTCAGAACCAAACATCAAAATAACAATGCCTTCCGAGGAGTTATAGCAGAAACCACCAAATAACCTGACCAGCTCTCGGCCTGATCTTCCCAGAGTTCTCTACCTGAATGGCATTGTTCTAAAAGGCACTGTGAACTGAATCACAGAAAATGGCAGAAAATCAGAGAAAATGGCCTAGACTCATTCAGGAAACATTGTGAGCATCCCCAGAATTCACACGCAGGCCAGACAGAAATCATTGCAGTAGGAAGATAAGTACATACCCCAATATGGCTTATAAACCTAGTGAAGAATGGTATTATTAGCAAACTATGGGAAAAAAAGCTTAGCTTATCCTTGTTCATGTCTCTCCTCTTCTATCCTCCCAGGAAAGTAGGTTCAACATCTCTCTCCAGTTACAATAGCACCTCTACCCACACCTGTACTTTTGCTCTGCAGCCTCTTTCATCTGGATGGCTTGCTGTGGACACACTGTCAGGTAAATTGCACTGTTAGATTTCCTGTGGTCTGACCAAAGGGCACTTCCTACCACCTCCCACACAAACCTGCTCTGCTCTTCTTGGTTCTCCCTCTAAACTTCAGGCCATCCCCACCCCATGGGTGATTTTCTTCTTCCTAACTTTATTTTTTAATTAATTTTTTAGTTGTAGATGGACACAATATCTTTATTTATTTATTTTTATGTGGTGCTGAGGATCAAACCCAGTACTCCACACATGCTAGGCAAGCACTCTACCACAAAGCCACGACCTCAGCCCCTTCCTAACTTTCAAACATTAGTTCCCTAGAAGGTTAAGTCGACTCAAGGCTTTGGCCTTGTGTCCAATAGCTGTCATCTGATTTAAATATACAGTTGTCCCTTCATAATTGCGGGGAATTAGTTCCAGGAACTCCTGCTGATAGCAAAATCCAAGAGTGCTCCAAGTACCTTTTATAAAATGGCATAGCACTTGTAATATAACTCCCCCCACCATCTCACATGTTTTAAATCATCTCTAAATTACTTAGAATGTCTAAAACAGTATCAATGCTACATACATAGTTGCTATGCTTTATTGTTTAGGGAATAATGACAAGAAAAGAGTGCACATGTTTGATACCGATTCAGCTTTTTAAAAAATATTTTTGATCTGCATTTGGTTGAATCCACAGTACAAAGCCCAAGGACACAGTTGCCTGGTTACACTAACTGTGTGCTTAGCTGGATTACTATCATAACTAGCACCAAATGTGCTTCCAGGGAGCCCTAGGCCCTTCAGCACTCTCACCCACATTCCTGAGCTAATTCTTCTACATCAATTACAGCTTCTACAACTTTCACCACTTCTAGTGCCAACAGTAACCCACAGACCACTTGTTGGCTGCCATGAAGATGCCAACATTCAGAGAGGCTAAGTGGCTTGCACAGGCCACACAGGAAAATCAGCTCGCTGGGATGGCTAGGAAGGAGTGCAAGTCAGAGGCTCCTGTTATAGGAGTATATTGAAATATAGCCACTTTGTGGAACACTCTCAATTCCACTGGGATCCAAACACCTCAGTTTTATTGTTTCCATCATTACTCTCAAATGGACCATGCCTGGTCTCTTCGCCCTAATGTACACCAGATACCTTCAACCTGGATCACATTCCCGCTGGGCCCCTTCTCACTGCCCGGCTGGGAGAGTGTGGGGATGCACTCTGTCCCTTCTCCCACAGGAAAGGAGGAAAAGTCTCAGCCCTTCCCTTAGGGACTCCAACAAGTCTCTGCCTTCCCCAGCACCAACTGATCTGCGTGTGGGGACAGTGGCTGATGGTGGAAGATGGGACTCACCACCTCTTTGTAAGCTCTGAACAGGTGTCAGGCTCTGCTCCTGGCAACTTACTCTTTAGACTGTGGGGCACTGAGTTCCTACAGTACCCACTGGACATGCCATGACATGAATGCATCTGCTGACAGCCACAGGACAGTAACAGAGTTAAGGAGGGAAGAGAGGATCTCATGCCATACTTATGCTATTTTAAAAAAATTCATTAACTCAATGAAGGAAAAAAATTTCACCAGCAGACATACGTGATGAAGAGAGTTCATGCATAGCTTCTACACATTTTTAGAGGTTATAATGACTACTGTGACCATTTTCCATTATAAGCTGTTTTAAATGTTGAAAAAGTAAAGCCTCCATAATTTCTAATACTTGTGTACATAAGTACAAATGATAAAAAGTCAGATTTAAACAGTTAAAATAAAGGCAGTTAATTAGGTTTTTTTCCTTTTAGTTATTAAGATTTTTTTTAAAAGAAGATACATTCCAGATTCCCCAGTCATTTTGTTGACAGAAAATAATTTAGCAGATGTACAGGGGCAGCTGCTCCAGGAGGACGAGACGTAATTGGTGTGTTCCTAGTATGAAATGAGGAAATGTCTCTGCTCCTAGACACAGGACCATGACACTGGGGGCTAGAATGAATTTTTAAGTGCAGGAGAGTTTGAACTGCAGAAATTCATATTTATGAACATGCTATTTTAGGGTCCAACATGCACTGAAGCCCTGAGTTTTGAGAAAGAGAATACCAATGATAAAATTTCTTCTGAGGCCCAAATTCCTAGAAAAGCAGTGATTTAAATCTAAGTTTTAATTAATCACTAGAGTGCCTTCAATGGCAAACATTAGTTCTTGACCTACTTATTTCACCAGGTTGTTGTTCATGCAGCTCAGGTTAAGCTTCATGAGAGAGGGGCATTTTTCACAGCTAAATTTCTGGGGCCTGGAACACAGAAGGCTCCCAGACACAGTTACAAAATGAATGGAGTCTCACGATGGATTCACAAGTCCTTGCTAATCAGTAAAGCACTATACAAACATCGCCCACTGTTGTTAGATGTTACCATTTGTAATGGGTCTACTTTATCGTTGCCACTATTGCCAATGCACTTTTGGCAAAATGCCCCAGAAATGAACCTTGCAGACTTCTTGTTTGAAAAGTTCTACCTACTTCCCCATAAAGGCTGACAAAGGGCTGCCAACTTTGCTGAAGACAGAAGGAACATTTGTCATTAGCACACCCCTGTGTCAGAGGAGCTACTGTGGAGAGCTTGCAAACAATTCTGAAAAAAAAAAGTTAATCATCCCTCTGCAATTTCATTTGCTTATTAAGGGTCTCTCAATTCCTTCTCCACATACAGTGCAAATGCTAACTTAGTTTATCTGAACCTGAATTACTATGAAATACAAACAAATAAGGGTTAAGCAAAGATACAGAAGTCTTATCACTGAAAGATTATTGAGAATTTAATGTTTATTTCTTTGATGATGAAGTCAATACCCAGTTGAAGGTGTATAATTTTATCTTTAGTTCAGACCTCTCCTTGACTCTGAGATGTTTTCTTAAATAACGACACACATCTCACACTTGTTATCATCTTGCGTCTGAGGTTACCATGGCTTCCATTCAGAAAATGCAGCTCAATTGCATATAAATCTAATCACAAAATAAAAAGAATATTATTAGTCTCCACAATTATTCTCCTAAAAGGTAAACTTTTTTCCTGCTCTGTTGGTAGCAATGCTGTAGTTTAAAATAAATCTCTTGCCTTCCTTGTCTATTTTGCCCTCTTTACTGGAACATTCTCAGAAAGTGCTGCAACATCTTCCATGAGGAAGTATATGAACTCCTCTCTCCACCTAACCCCACCCTCCATCTCTAGCTCGATTCTCTTTAAGCAAAACTCCCAAGAGGCGTGTGTGCACTGCACTTTTTCATTTCCTGTCCTACCTGAGTCACTGAAACTGAAACAGCTTTTCATTTTCCTTGACTTATTGGACACATTTTGTCACCCCTTCCAATTCTCAGCCTCTGTTCCTGTTGTCTGACCATCCCTGGAGCACAGTCCTGGATCCTTCTTCAGCCCTTCCTATATTGGGTTGTCTTGCTCAATCCTGGTTCCCAAGTTTGAATCTCCAGTGCAAACCTCTCCCCTGAGGTCCAGACTCAGCATCCAGCGGTTACTTGACATTTCTACTCTGACATTTAATAGACACCTCATCCATAAATGCCCCAAACCAAGCTTCTAATAACCTCTGCTCTGAAAATCATTCTTATCTCACCAAATGGTGGCCCCCTTCTTCCAGGTGCCCAGTCAGAGCTGTCCTTTCTCTCACGGATCACATTTCATTCACAGCACACCTGAGAATCTGCTCACCCTCCTTTCACGTCCTGGCCTCGATCATTGATTCTTTCCTCTTAGGTTACTCCATTTGTTTCCTAACTGATCTCGGTGCCTCGGTTCTTGCTCTCTTAGTGTCTATTCTCAATATAAGAGCAAAAACGACCCATTTAAAATGAAAGCCAGATTGTGCCACTCAGCTCCATTTAACTGAGAAGGAAATTCAAAGTCCCTACAGTGGCCTGCAAGGTCCTCTGTCCTCTGGCTTCCTCGCTGCCCTCTTCCAGCTTACTCTGTAACTGACAGCCGCGCACACTCTTGCTTCAAAGCAGCTGCCTTTGTCCCTCCTTCCTGCCCACACTCTGGGTTAGCTCCCTTATGCCCTGCATTCTCTGCTTCAATGTCACCTTCTCAGAGAAGCCTTCCTGGAGCCCCCCAGCATCTTTTTAAAAATTTATGTATTTCCCCAGCATCTTATGTTCGAACCAAGGCTGTGCTTTCCACATTGTCAAAGGATTGTTCTTCAAGCACAAGGATAAATCTTGAAAAAAGTTTAGAGCATAAGAACCTATCTCCCTGGCCCCCTGACATCCCTCCAAAGAGAGTTACTGGTCATCTACAGAAGGCAAGGTGTGGGTCACAAAGTGAGTAGGGACAAGCCTTGCACTTAATCCATGTTCATAGAATAGGAGGTGCTATGGACTTGATCCTTTCTTCATTGTCAGAGTCAGTGGTGAACTAGGATTGAGAGTCTGATGGTGGGTCTCCCAATCGAGGAAGCTAATGACAGCTCCATCTACTGAACCACACCAATTAGGCTCTGGACACCTTCCGGGAGTCTGTGGCTGTTGTGTAGCTATTTTAATAAAGAAATTTTTATGAATAGAGGCCTCCAGTCAGATTCTATCAGAGATGAAATTTTTCCGCCTTGTTATAGCCCTGGGAAAAAAAGAAACTTTTCCTCTGTTTCTCTCCTGTTTGTCATAATACTTTCACCACTTCAGGGTGTTGAGAAATTGACCAGAAAGAATTCAACAAGAAATATGAAAGGTTCAGAATGAGAGCTAAAGGAATAACGAAGCCCCTGCCTTCTCTTGGATGACAGTGCTTCTAAAATAAAACCAAGACAGACTTGAAAAGCAAACAAAACAGCTTCAAAGGCAGAAGAAAAAAGGGTGCTCCAACAGAGGATGCCTCGGCCAGTAGCCAGCAAACACAGCGGCTCCTTGGGCAGACACTTAGATGAAATGAGAACTGTCAAAAGATAGAGTCAAACAAATTCAGCACAGTCAGACAACAGTGCACCAAACACCTTGGATGCACACTTCCTCCCAGCAGTGAGGGCCCTTCGGGTGCTTCTTCCAGAGGCACTAACTGAATCCTGCTTGGAAATCAGAAAATCAGACCTTTTGTTTCGTCTGGGTAACCCAGAGGCCACAGGCCAATGTCTGATCAGATTATTTCCTCTGTCCCACCTGTAGACTGAATGGTCCTGCTTCTCCCCTTTCAAGTGAGTTTGGAGATGAACATGATGCCCTCCAACAACTAGCTATATGAGATTTAGATTCTTCAGCTGCACTGTCAGTGTCCCAAGTTCAGTGTCTGTGTCTATTTCCAGTTCTAAAGAGTGAAAGAGAGCAATGCACTAGTGGCCCCCTGTAGAAGAGGTGAGCTGTTTTATTTGCAGAGAACACTAGATAGACCCAAGAAAATGCTGCTTCCTGTCCTTTCCCCACCATTCTGAAGAGCAGTCCTTCCCAACTTGTGACCTTCCCCTACGTCTGTCGAGAAGATTCCAGGATGGATCAGTAAGTACCTGCTGGAAGGGAAAAGTCAGGCCAATAGCAGTTCCAACAACATCTGCATGTATGACCCACGATTGCTGGTGTCAGAATTAATCCCAAAGAGGGAAAAATCAAAGAGCACATTGGTTCCTATGATAAGCCCACTGGCATGATATAAATTCCAATACAGCAGTTCAAGTTGAAGGTCTTTTTCTGTACCCTTTCCCCTCCTTCTTCCTCTCCACACCCCTCTTCTTCCCTCCCTTTGCTTGTTAACTGTGATTCTGGTTTTGATAACACTTAAAATAAGCCCTCAGCTACCCCAGTAGAGAAAACTACTGACTGACAGCATTCTGGCTTTCCATTTGTAGGGAGAATCTATAACCTGTACTCCCTAGCATGACAGTTGTACCCTTAAGTGGCATTACACAATTATTTATGAAATATCTTCACAGGAAAAAAAATAGAGCAGAGCGGGGGAAAAAGAGAAAGTTGTGTGTATATACTAGAGCTCACTGTCTTCAGGTACTGCAGGGAATTTAAGACAATTGGGATCATACTGTTTATAGCCACATGGGCCATTTTACTTGTTCTGCTTCAGAGTTTGAATGCCATCACTACCGATTCAGAAATGTTTCAGGACCAGTCAAAAGCAGAAATATTAATAACTTATTTAGAAAAGCAGTGATCAGCACTTTATTATAATATGAATTGCTACAAAGAAACTAGATTTTTGCAAAGTAATGTTTTTTTCTGTAACATCTCTTTGAAATATACATTATGCTCTTTTCTTACAAATCAAGGCTGTCATTTTCTTTACTTAAGCACATTTATTAACTGTATGTTTAACATTTGTTTCTTGCTTCTGGTTAAAAAGAGGGATTAGACAAAGTCATTCAATCAGTGATGTTTACTGAGGTCCCACTACTTCCTTATTTTATCCTTGTGAGAAAAATACAGAAAAACAAGTCTAGCTGAACAATCATTTTGAATGATGTCAATCTAAAAGGTCTCTGCTAGAAACCTACAGAGTTTCTCCTAAGCTCTACCTTGTTTGAAGCTTCACTCAATGCATGGGAGGGCCACTTGAGAGGTAAGTTTTATAAATGGCATGTACATAGCTGGGAAGGATCACAGATATACCGAGGGACAACTATGGTCTAAAAAGGTCTTAGGAATATAGGATCACTGGACGAACAACTTGATGAAACTGTTTTATTTCAAAAGGAACAATGTAAATGTAAATCCAACATTGTTGAGGATTGGGAAGAGAAACATGGTTCATGGCCATTCATAAAGGCTGGGAAATTTTCATAAAGAACAGCTGTGCAAGAATTAAATAAAACGCTAATGTTGTTCAGCATGAACATCAACAAAGCAAATATACCCAGAGTTGAGGAATCAGGATGCTCCCACTTATCAGGATAATATTGAAAAGAAACTGATATGTCTAATATGCAGAGAGACTAAGATACCACAATGTTTTTGGTTTTAAAGGGCTATTCTCAGCAAAAGGGAGCACATTTATCCCTTGTTGTTTTAGATTACATTAACTATGTAGGAGAGTTCTGGAAAGACTACTTATTTCATTTCAATATAAGACACAAATTGTATTAATTAGAACTTTCCAATGAGGGGACAGCCTCAAAAAGAGAGGAACCAACTTTCTAGTGACAAGCTGAAGCAGAAATGTGTGGCTGCCTGTCAAGGATAGAAAGGGGCTTACCTCAATTCAGAGATAGTACTACATATGTTTTCAGGTCCCTTCACCCCCCCTAAAATTCTCTGCTTTTCTTTTAACAGAAGAACACAAGAATCTAGCCAATAACAAATATAAATGTAAGTTACTGCAATTGTTGTGATTCCGAATTAAAAGCTCATTAAAATAGAGATCTATGTAGAAAGGGCATCACATTACTTCACAAAGGTTTACATGAAGCAATTGTTTGTTATCTCTGACTTTTAAAGAATAAAACATTGGATGTCAGGAGCTAAGGATTTTCTTCAAATACAATGGTTATCTGTTCTACCTTGAAGGTTCACTCTCTGCTAATTTTGCATTTACATAAGATATTAGATATTATTAATAGAATTTTCTTTTAGGAACTCAAAATATTGCATGGGAACCTTTTGGGGTTTGATCCTGACCCCATACCTATGCTCTTGCTTTGGGCAAGCAACATAAAGTCTCTGTGTCTCACTTTCCTCATTCGAAGTTTCTACTAACTAGTGCTTGGTCTGAGGATGACAGTAATGAACCACCAGTGCTAAGCTAGTTAGGGAATATGCCATTGTTCCAGGCAGTTATTTCCCTAAAATATTTGACAACCTCCCAGATTGTGTTTAATTTGTCATGTTCTAGAACCCTGTAGTTTTATAGTACCTATTACCTAATGAAAAGGAATCTGGTTGAAAAACATTATGGAGTGCTCATTATAGGGGAATAAAAAATGACCCAGGAAATGTTAGGTCTTGCCTCTATGTAGCCAATATACATTTCTACCAAAATAGAATGCGAATATTCTTAAATAAAATATAATTATACATTTTCAGATACACTAATTCTAAAAGATGCTTTACATTGTAAAAATATCAAGTGTGGATATAAATCATAAATCCTTTCCCAAAGAGCTCCAAGGCTAATTAGCATGGATAAGAACTTCCTGGACAGTGTTCGCATTCATAAGAACTACTGTTTCCACATGGAGAGATATTAGTTTGGGATTACAAGCTAGAAAATAGAATGGTTTTGTAAAACATAACTACTATGATTTTTTACTTTAAATGCATTTATTTTCAGTTGTAGTTCAAAAAGCATAATGTAGGAGAAACCTAGAAGTTACCTCAAAATAATAATTCTTAAAAACAACTCAAATGTATGGCTTCATAGTTGGCAAAAATTGTACCTTAAGAAGAGAGAATTATATAACTATGTTGTACTAATAAAAACATTAAATCACAAATAAAAATTAAAAAAACATTAAAGAGAGAGAAAGAGAGAGAGAGAGAGAGAGAGAGAGAGAGAGAGAGATGAACTAAAGCGTGGAGTAGCTAAGGGGCTTGTTCAAGGTTACAGAGGTAATAGATACCAGAGATGAGATTTTTAACCCTGATCTCATTACTTCAAATCTGGGCATTCTTAAAAGTTCATCAAATTAAATATGAAAAATTGAAACCAATACCCATGTGACAGAACAATTTTCTATTAGACATTGTTATAATTAGAAAGTCAAAGTGAGTTTATTCAGTTGCCCACAATTGCTATTTCTGTCTGCTTAGAAACTAGCCCCACTTCCGGTATCAGCAACCTGACTGCCCCTAACCCCCTAACCCCCTATCCCATTAGCTCAGGGACGGATCAGTGATCCAAACAAGGTTGATCTCAACTGAAAGGACACAGTCCTGGGGTTCTTTGAGGGAGCTACTGGACAGGTAAGCTGTCTTTCTTGCAGGTTCAAGCTTAGCAGTAACTGGGCTTGAATCTCCCCACATGCAGAGAAAGGCTGTTTGGGAAGAGTATACATAGGAGCCCAGAGCTGAGACAGGGAAGGCGGAGAGCAAGGCAGCATGGGAATGCCTAGTGCCAAGACCACAGGGACATTGCAGAGAAGTGACACTCTCTCTGCTTAAGCCATCTGGAGATAGAGTCCCTACTAATATCTTATTTCAGTCATATACCAAAAGAATTAATGGAGGCAGAACTGCACAATCAGCCCTATTTCCTTTAGACATTAAAAAACCTCTTCAACACTGGAAAAAGAACAGGAAGAGGGAGAAGGAGAATAAAAGAATTCTTCTATCCTTTAAAATTTAACAAGGTCAGATCATAACAGTCAAAACTCTGACCTGTGGACTCAAGAACTGGACTGAATGTAATGAAGAACTTTCAAAAAACTTAACAAGCGGAAAAATAGCCTGGTGTGCTTCTTTGAGAACAAGCTGCTCAATGTCAGCAGGCCTAAGGCACTGCTAAAAATCACAAGGTCAAGTCCACTGAAATAGGCTTTCATATATTGTCATCTTTCTTATTTATTCAGTTGAAGATAGACTCTCTTGTATTGATTCACACACACACACACACACACACACACACATACACAGTCATGTTTTAATTGGAAGCAGTCACCTGGATCAAGCCCCAGCACTTGGATGGAAGGTGGCAACATCAGAGCTTTCCTAGCAAAAGAACTTGAGCTGTTTAGGTCCGACTGGGATCTGTCAGGACAAATCCCAGCCATCTCATTTGCTTCCTTGGGGGACTTGACAGAAAACAGAAGAATCCAGACTTGGAAGATGAGTATCAAAACCTAAGAAGAATCCATCCGAGCAGCTTTCTCATTTCTTCTGATTATTTATTTAAGGGTGATGTACAAGATTTATAATACACTAATTGTACTGAACTTCCTAATCCCTACATGGTCACAGTGAGGGAAGGATGCATTTTGAGAAGAGGCAATGAACTAACCATGTGAATTAACAAGGTGTGCAGACTTCAGGTCTAAGCTCCAAGTACGAGGGCACCTCTTCCACTTCTGCTTGGTGTGATGCCTTTGGTCATGGGTGACCTTTGGTCTAGAGTTCTTGACTTGAAACAGGGCAAGATATTACCAACATTTCCAATGGTCCCTGGGGTGGGGTATCAGCTTGTTAACCGACAAGCTGTCAAGTTGGAACTTCCTGATGGAAGAGCTTACTGGGTTAATTCTTCACCTTCTTTTTTGGTTATATTTTATCTGTCTGTGCTTAAATATTAGGAGTTGCTCTTTAGACCCTCATGGAGGGAAATTTGGAAATCTTGGACAGGCTGAGGCTTTCCAAGTGGCAGCTATGTGATGAAGATCTAAATTAAAAACTAGCCACTAACTTACAGACGTGAAAAATTTTCTGCTGTTAACAGTAATAAGAAAACTTGTTGAGTTTCAGGGGGAAATCACTTCATTAAATGCTGTTCCTTTCAACCTAGCTGTATTATTTTCTGAAGGTTCATTCTGTAAATTCCCATAATGCCAGAGTGATGGGTAGAATTTTGAGGAAAAACAGGCCTTTTTCCTCAGGACCAATAGAGTAGGATAAATTACAATCTTTTCACTTTCTAGAGAGAACTAGGTGTTTGCCTCAAGGCTTTCTGGAATATTCATACTTCTCTAGCTAACTATTTTGTGTTTTATGTATTTTAAAAAAGTTCTAAGTTTTATTTAAGGCAAAATTCCTCTCCTTCTCACTGTCTTATGTAACCATGTTATAGTAGTAACATGTTATTACCATAAGGTATTTTTTGGGACATACTTGTGTAACTTGAATTGACGGAGGATTCCTTCTATCCTCTGCTATCCCTGGCTTTGAGGGTATTTGGGGCTGATCCCTCTGTATCATGATGTATGCTGTATTGTGGACTTCGTATTTACACACTTAATATAATCAAAAGGAATATTCCAATTCCACTCTCAATATACATTCTAAGTATGGATAACACTGGAATAAAAAGATGGTCTTTATAGAATGCTACAGCCATCTGACCACTTGCATTTGGCATCAATTGTTCTTGCAATGAGTCAAGGACCTTTGAATTAGGGATTCACAGATGGTATGTTAGAATTTATAGTCATTTACCTACCTCCCTACCCATCTGTCCATTACTTTGCAGCTTAATTATGATTTCACATACATTATCTGATATACACACACCTGAGAAGCAGGCCTCATCCACATTTCAAAGACAAGAAAACTGAAGTTCGGAGACACCACACGACTTGGTCCAGGTCACACAGTTACTATTTACCTGCTGTGAGGCACAGCACTCACCCACTTCGGCTTCCTCACGGGCTGTTGTGAGGATTAAATAAGACACTGTGTGTGGAATTCCAGGCAGGGACCTGGCCATAGCAGCACTTCCACATGGCTCTCTTCCTTTAATAATATCAAAAGAATGAACATTTGTAGAACTAATATATGTAAAGTGCTTTCAAATAACTAAGTAATTGATCCAGTCATACTTATTAAGTGCTACTGTTTAGATGAAGAAATATTAGACTGCCAACTGCATTGACTTTCTAATGATTTAGACACAATTTGGAAAAAGCCTTAAGCAGGCCTGAAATACTGCCCCAGGCAATATTGTGGGTATCTCAATGAGAGCATTCAAAACAGAAGAACTTGAACATTATGGATTTTTTTCACTAATATTTAAGCTAAAGTTTATAAAAAGATAAGTATTTCTCTTATTGTTGAAGAGTTTTTTCTACTTTGTGAAAATACACATACTATTTCACTTTTTCATATGTATTTCCATAAATCAAAGTCTTCTATCAATAGTCATAAGCTTCAGCATTTGAAAACTCTGTTTCCTTCTTTCATCGGTCGGAGAAGGATTGGTCCCTAAACCTTATTAATTCCATCACCCTCCTTTATTCATTGGAAGAGTCCTTTGACTTCTCATCATTGAGGGAAACTTCTAAGGATTGCAATTAAGCTCTAAATAGTGAAAATAGTTTCTTCCTTCTGGTGTCTTTCCCATATTTATATTTACTATCTCATTTCCACAGAACCCAGAATTAAATGCTCATCTGCCATGTGCTAAGTGCACATCAACAGTGTGGAAGACACCTTGTTCATGCTAAAATGAGATAAACAGATGTCAAAAATACTCTAGAAATTTAAAAGCACTATGCACATTAAGGTATAATTATATAAATATGAGTGCAATATTCACTTATTAGGGTAGGGAAATGGGGAAGCACCTCAGAACCTTTTAGGCTAATGAGACCAACTTAGAATTACAGGCCAGAGAAGCTATGTTTTCAGCATAGTAGGAAGCCTATTGTCCAGATAGGTCTACATCATTACATGCAGTGGTTGAAAATATGCTACTAGCATTGAGCTCAGTTTTGTTTCTTAAGACAACTCCTGAATATTGCTTATACCAGAACAAAAGCAAATGACAGTCAAATATTAGCAAATCTCCTGTATTCCAAGACAGGTATTTTAAATATTGGTTCACACTAAAAACAAGCAGTTAAACAACACTGAATAATAATTATCATGAATAGGGGAAAACATTTTAAGTATTTGCTAACAAATAAACTTAACAGGTAGAATGGACATTAAATTGATGAACTTTCAGCATTGTTTTCTCACTTAAGTAAAGCACCCCCAAACATCTGTGAAGTAGACCTTCATAAGGCAAAACTCCTGTGGGTTACCACCGCCACCAGGAGCTGAGGGGTTCTGGCCGAGGATTAGAATTCCAAACCACTCCAGGGCAAGCTCAGCTGAACCTGCAGAAGCGGAAGGGTTTCCAAGAACATCAATCTGTCCTGGTGATTTTTCTCTTAACTGAGTTCTTCTTTCTTTTAGCAGGTAAGAAAGCAAGCCTGAAGGTGGACTTCTGCATTTTAGTGGGAAATAGAGGTGGATTAGGCAAGCATTAACCAAGCTACAGTAAGCCTCTTGGGAGCAACCTCTGGAGAGAAGCCACAGACACAGCTCTGGTTGGGAGGAGGTGTAACTAGGGAGCTGCATGCTTATGGGGATTTTAATTGCTAATTCAGGTCTTTAGGAAGACACAACTTTATTGGTTTAACATATAACTCCAGGGAAAAACATGGTCTAGAGCCAATATTTCAGATGATTAAAAAGCAAATGATTTAAAAAATTATTAGAAGAATAAAGAAAATAAGAAAAAACATCAACTGAGTGCTTGCGAGGTTGAAAAGTCGCATGAATACAGCTGTTCAACAACAAAATGACCGAGTGTTCCATGTTTTGACAGGTTAAAGCTTTGAAATGACACTGTTTTTAAGAGGGATAAATTCATTTCTCCATGGTTTTTTGCTTTGTCAGAGTAAGGACATTCTCAAAACAAATTTAAAAACTGCAATTAACACAATCTAAAGATCCCAGAATCCTTTTTTCTTATTGATCAGATTCCTGTAGTGCCATCTCCTATTTCCTCTGCAGCTAAAGTGCTGTATTGAACTGCAGGATTTTAGAAAGCTTCTAATAAGCTCTTGGTTGCTGATGGAGCCCATGTCTGCATCATTCGACCCTAGTTAGCTGGCTCCGTGTAAACAAGCACACACGCAGCTGCGATACAGCTCACTGCATCACATCAGCCTGCTTATCTCACTCCGCTTTTTGCTTTTTTTACCTGGGCAGATGAAAGTTCATTCAATTTTCTGAAGGTAAGACAACTGCTAAAAGGTATGCATTTATGATTGCAGTGTTAGGACTAAGATTTGGGCTGTTCAGAAAGTACCCCTGTCCCTGCTTGGGAACCTCTGGAAGAAATTAAAGGAGCAATCCTGATAGATTATCTCTCACAGGCAGAAGAATAATTAATTCTTCTTTGGGAAAAAAAAAACTGCCCTATGTGGAGTAATTTCATAAATTATAGGAGCAGCTGAGACAGGTAATTCTGTCACTGAAGCTGACACAGTCAATAATAGCTAATGCTCATTAAACAACTATACTGCTTTCCCCAGGGAAGACGAGGGCTCAGGAAAGTCCAGGTTTGAACTAATACATGAAGACAATATGGTTCAAGGTTAAAATAAGCTGAGTCCCTGAAATGCTGTCACTGAAGATACTGAACCATGTATGTGATCCACAAATACTAACAAATAGCAGAAAAAGAACGAATAGCCTGGGGGGAAAGCTTTCCTACTCCTTATTTAAAAGAACTTCATTGAAAACATAATAAAGATTTAAAGACAATACATAACAACAGAAATTGGGAGAATTATTCTTTTCTTATTTGTCCTATATTTTCCATCTCCCTTCAATAAAAAATTATCCATAATCCCAACAATGCCACTCCCTGAGAATGATTCAATATTGAGAGTGGAAAGGAGACAGTATTCTAGTTCCTCTCTCTCCAAGGCATTTACAGGCAGAATAGCCATGGTTTCTAGAACATTCTCTTCACATTTTTCTTTTGTGAGCTGCAGTGCGGAATGTTTATCAAAAGCTTTTTAAAAACAGAATCTCACCAAACAGTTGAGAAAAATCTTTAACAACCAAGGCAAAGCAATTACAGTCAAATTTTCACCTCGAGATTCTCATCTCAGGTGTGGGAGGCAGAAAGAGACTCTGAGCACATCATTTTGAACTTAGAATGAGGATGAAAAGAGTTGGTTCTGCCAATAATTGTCGATACATCAGATCATTGAATCGCAGGGCAAAGCTGCAAAGATAGCTAACCCTCTAATGTACCTTCAGAATAGAACCACTGTTTAGCTATGGCTACTGAATCTTCTGAGGAAAGGTCTAAAAGTGACAGAGCCCTCTTTTCAATCATCTGTGTCAGGCAGCACTATCAATATCAACTATTCAAGGTGACGGAGATAATGCCACTAGTCCCAGTAGCACAAGTCTATAAAAACATGTCAGCTTGGGAGGAAATTAACATTATATGGAGTTAGTCTCCTCTCCAACTTCTGCCCTATTATCCGACCAAACAACATTTTAAAATTTAGAGTTTTATTACCTATTTTTATGATGACTGGATTCTGACACACTATTATTCCCTTTAGAGCAAAGACTTGGGGGTGCAATGACATCAGGCATGATTTGTTCAGTAGGAATGAATAACAATGATATGTATATACATTCCTCTCTTGGAAAACTCTGTTCCAGGCTAGTTCAAGAGAGCAGGGAATGAAGGACACTTTACAAAATGGTAAAATTCCAGTTAGGCATGGACAAGAGGCATCCATTATAAGCTACTGTTCAATATTTGAGTGCATTACCTGGTACAGGTGAAAGCAAAACATCACAGAGGCTTTTGAACACCTTACCTGGGCCATCTGCCTCTCCAGTTTTGATCGGGGAATATCATCAAAGTAGTTTTCATTTCTTCTCCTCCTTGCATCGCCCTGCATGATAATGTGAGGAACGTCTAGGGAGCCACCAGTGGTGTAAGTGCTTTGGCTAAGTGATGGAGACAACTGAGGAGGAGTGTGATTACCACTGGGTTCCTGAATGGAAATACATCATGAAATAAATACCATGTTTTTGTGGCTCACCTTTGGTTTCAAAACTGCGAAATACTGACAAGACAAACTGTGGGGGGTGGGGAGTCGTTTTTTAAATCAACTGAAAGGAATGGATGATATTTCACTGTTTATTTTATTAATGGCATTATCAAGTCAACATTACCCCTCACTAGTATTTCCGGTCAAAAGTTTAAAGTACAAAGAATAAGGCTCTGTTTTCTTAAACCAGCACCATGGATGACCTCAGGAGGGAGGCCCACCTCTGCCAGGCACCCGGCACACTATCACATGTGTTTACAAGGGAACTGCAGGAGTGTGTCTTCACCATGGTAGGTGCCATGATGAGAAGCTAAAATGGGACCCAATGGGTTTTGATCCTCCACCAAAGAGTGGTCTGACAACAGGACCGGGAAGAGGACACAATGGCAACACAGCATGTCACACGACATACAGACTGCAGAGCAATGCATATATGACAGAGGATACTTTTCAATGGCAAAGACAATTCAAGCTGGAAACTGGCCAGGTGTAAGGCAAGGGGAGGCAGTAGGTTGGGCTCTAGCATTGGCAGGTAAGAAGAGGACTGGGATCATGCCTAATCTGTAGACCACTTCTCCCTGACATGTTATGGACCTCCCTGCCCAGATTTAGGTCCTAAACTTTTGCTTGGGAATCTCTGTCTTTGATCAGTTTGCTGTTCCCTTAAGTCTATTCTGGGGAGTCAGAGCAAGAGGCTAAAAGGGAAAGGCCAGGGAGCAGAGTGTGTAGCTGGGAGTTCAGCATGACCACACTGATGGTGCCTATGGCTTCCTCCCCTTCCATGTAGCAAACGGAGGGCAGGGCGGGTGGATAAGCCCTTTCTAGCTTCATCACCCTCTACCCAGTTTACAGGAGGCTCCTCTTCTGGAAGGGGAAAAATGAGTCCTATTTCTACTTTCACTGCTCCCAAGTCCTTAAGTAGTATATCCCAGCTCCCCAAGTAATGGCTTTTCCTCCTGGCTCCCTCCTGAAGACAATTCTTATGCATCCCTCGAAAACTCTGTATGTTTTCTTCTTATTCAAAGCGCAGTCACACTTAACATCTTAACGGCTCCTGCCCTGCCTGACCCTTGGCTGCCCTGCCGCTCGCTTGCGGTTTGCTGCAGTTCATAAGAGGCGGTTCACAGGGGCAGTTATGTCTAAGGGCCACGCTTCTGTTCAGCTTGTTATGGCTACTTTTTCTGATACCTGCAGGAAGGGAATCAGAATCGAGCAAGTACCAGACTAAACACAGAGAATCAAGTGGGGACTCTCTTACTTGCCAGAGAGATCTTGGCTTTTTTGATGAATTTTAGAAACGATCTGTGGGGTTCATGAAACCAGCAGCTGGCGGCGACTCCCTGCCACAGCCATTTGCTTGGAATCATCTCTCTCTACCCCTTCCTTCTTGTCCTCCTTGCCCTTCCACTTTACCTTCTGGGTTTCTCTCTGGGTTTTCTACCCCATAATTCTAAAATGTAGCTGAAAGGGATACATATGATTTATGAAATAACGTTTTGGATTCTCTATTCTTAATTTTTGAAGTGAGTAAAAATGGCCAATTTTCACTTCTTGAAAACAGAAGACCCTGAGGTTAAATTTAAATTGATCTTTACTTAACTGTGGTCCTTGATCGATTTCCTTTCTGTGGGCTTGAGGAGTCTCACAGAAAACTAATTTCCTCTCTCTTGGTGTAGATGGGAATGTGGGATACAGGTGTGGTTCTTTAGAGGCGTGGTTTGACAGACTGAATTCCATTATAGATAAATGTCTAAATCTCTAAAACATATATTTAAGTAACTGAGAAAGACAAATCCTGTTTTAAAGGAAGATTGTTTTTTTATACAGATAAGCTACGTAGAAAACAGCCTATATTTCTTGATCTATTGCTTCAGTCATTTTATTGCACAAAATAATTATTGGGGGGAGGGGAAGAGAACAAAATGAACATGGCGGCACTTACCCTGAGGGTGATGGACCGAGGGGGCTTCTGTGGAGGATCCTCGTGCAGCCTGTCTCCCAGAGATGCCAAAATGCGTTTCCTGTGGCCAATCAAATTGATTTTTAAAACCTGAAACAACATGTATTTGGGTTAACTATTTCATTTGAGAAAAAGAAATCATTTTTATATGTCTTAAAACATGAGGAGTGCAAAAAGATTTGTGCAAAGTTAGCCCTCTTCCCCTGTGAGGGATGGAGTGTGAAGGCAGAGGGACACTCAGGTCCAGAAAGGTAGGAAAGAGTAGCAGCCAGCAGGTCTGGGTGGAAAGAAGAAGCAGTGAGGGTTCTCCTTGGATTCCTGCTGCCCAGAGTCCCGTTTTACACAGCAGCCTTGAGACCCTTCAGAAATACAAACTCTTACCACTAACCAGCTGAAAGCTTTCCAATGGTTTCCTATTGCTCTTGGAGTAAAATCTGAGCCCTCTCCTGGCCTCAAAGGGGTCTGGTTCCCTCTGTCTCTATCCATGTCCTTGCCTCCCCCTCTCCACTCAGGATCTCTGTTATGCAGGCCTGAGAACCATGCCTTGAACACCCCATATTCATTGTCACCTTGGAGCTTCCAGCCCTGCCCATCCATCTGCCTGGAATGCTTTGGGATAACCAGAGACGTCTCATCCTCCCATTGCTCAAACGTATCTCCACAGAAAGGACTTTCCCTGCTGGCCCACCAAAGAGCTTCACCCCCAGCCCCCAGCGTATTCTACCCTATGACCTTCTTGTATCATTCTTTGAAATAACTTTACTTACAGGCTTAGTGCAACCCCTCCCAATGTGTGCTCCCTGAGAACAGGGCACTAGGATATGCTTATCCTTATTCTTTCCCACAACCTAAAGCAATGCTCAAAAGAACAGCTCAATGAATAGGAAAGAATGGATATTAATTAAGATGGAGGCAGCAACACTAGAGTTAGAATTGAACACTGCCTACTTGACTGAGTCTCTCTGGGACAAGATTTTTAGTCTGACTGCAAAGGCACCTGTCCAGGAGACATCAAGGGAACTGAGAACTGCAGGGAGCCTCCATCCCCAGTTTGTTCTGGTGCTTTACAAATACTACCCCTCCCAACCTCCCAGCATCTCACTTTGCAGATGAGGAAACTGTGGCACAGAGTCGTTAAGTTGCTCACCCAAGAGCTAGTACATGCTGGCTCTGTCTGAATCAAGTTTGTCTGATTATAAAACTCATCTTTCTCAAAAGTATATACTGCAAAGTTTGGGCAGATCTCTAAATATACCTGAGTTTTTTTAAACAACATATTGTAAATCCACTCATAAAAAAAAAGGTATTTACCCTTTTCCTACCCAGGTCCTGGCATAGAACAACTCTTGTTGGGTAAATGGTTTCCAAAGTCATTGCTGATTGTGAAATTTTTCCCCTTCTTTATAAGTTTTAAGGCACAGGGGTAGGCAATTCTTTACACGTATCCTGTGCTACCTTGAATTTTATTTGCCTATTTGTCAGCCTTTCCGACTAAATTGGTTTAGCTTTTAAACAGCACTCTGCCTTTGCCTTTTCCACCCACCCTCTGTCTTCTGCCTCTTAACCAAGGTAAATGGCTACATCTACCTTATTTCTATGATTTGATAAATCCTAATCTTTGCAAATTTGTTTCCCCAAAGCAGCTCCTCTTTCCCGCAGATCATTTTAGTTGACTTTCTGTGGGCCATCTCCCACCCTATTACAACTCTTTAAGATTAGTTGAAAACGTGGTGTACAATATCACAGGCATAAGTGCACCAATGGCTGTATGTTTGAGCAGGAGGCCGCTTTCTGCCTTCCATGCCCACTTTAAAAATGTCCTTTCTAAGCACACCTAATTTCTGTCTGGCTCTTCAGCTGCAGTAGGAGTAACTAGGGGAAAGATGTACACTAACTATAAAAACTCTTAATTTTGGAATAGCTGATAGTTCAAGACCCTTTAATGTTGGGAAATGGTTTGAATTATTTCTTCTTAAATTCCTTATTTTACGGTTGTCCATGCAGAAGCCCACCTGCCATCCTTCAGCCCACTCACGTATCCCTGCATTGTCTTTCTGCATTTATATTAACTGGCTTGGCATTTGACTACCTGGAAGAGCTTAGCAGTTTTTTGTTTTTTTTTTTCAAATCTGGAAATTTCACTATGTACTCCTTTCAGATGATTTATAAATATGCTAAGTAAGTGTGGTCCCAGTGCTGATTACTTGCAGGCAGCATTATTTATACGACCCGCAGAAATGCCCTTACATTCTGGCATTGTTTCTTTTGCTTAAGCATCAAGATCAAAGTATTCCCCCATCTCAGAAAAATCCAACAGTAACCTTTTCAAAGGTATTTTGCAAGTCTAAGTACACTATGTTTTCTGATTCCCTTTTATTCTTATTCTGAATTACTTCGCCCAAGGCTTCTATTGGATATAAATCCCACCCATAAAATTCCCACTGCCTTCTCCCAGGAGGTGACTGAACCTGGTGCTGATGGTGCTACCCTGGGACCCTGAGTCCTGCTAAGAAATACTGTTATTGTAATAAAGACACTCCAAATTATTTTGACAAACTGGCACTAAAAAACAAACAACTGGTAAAATTGAGCTGATGCAACCCCTATTGTTGCTTTTCATTTATTCTTCCACAGCTCAATTTTGGGCAAGTGACTCCTTTGATCTCGGTTTTCTCATCTAGAGTATGAGGAAATTTTAATGGCAGCATCCAGTGTTGGGAAGATGGAGAATAAGGTTGTGAGAATAGAAAGCACTTAAAATTTGCACCCTTCACAGAGTGCTTGATCCAGCTAATGGACTCTGAGGGTGCCTGGTAATCTTGACCCACAAAAATGAGGACTTGGTCGTTTTCATAAAGTTAATCATGTCAAAAAATAAGCTGGTGCTTTACATAAAGAGATCTGGGTAGCCTTGGAAGATCTCTCATTAAAGTAGCTTATCCTGGTAGGAATGTGTTTGATTTCTAGCTCCTAGCTTGATATTAGACCTACTTTAAAAGGTCTCAACCACACTGTTTAATCTCTAATGGGAGGGAAAGTGAGGTGCTCCCCCCTCTGTACTGGTGCTCCACTGCTGCCTCCTATTCAACAACCAAGGAGAGTGTGGGTAGATAAAATGGTAGTAAATTAACATAGACTGATAAGTTATATTAAGAACAGTGGGTAATGCTCCTTTTTTTCTGTTTATCAGAAATGACCTCATTCATCTCACAGAAGATAGTGGACAATAACTCCCATACACTGAACATTTGCTATGTTCTAGTTCCATATTATAGTTGTGCTAGGCATTATACATGTATTAATATTTCATTTTTTCCTTAATATAACATTATCATTTGCATTTGAGAGCTTCAAAACCTGAAACTCAGAGATGCAGAGTAACTTGTCTAAGGTCACATTACCAAGAGGCACCATGGCTGTGATTTGTACCTGACTCTGAGCCTGCTCTTTGCCGCTGGACATGCTCCTCTTGCTCTTCACCTCTACACCTTGGGACCTTAGCTACACCATTGCTTATGCAACTGTCACGCTTCTTAGGATGGTGACTCTTATTTTGAGTGATCATGTTTAAAATGTTTCTATTGGGTCTCAGCCATCTGAAATCATTGAAATAATTCAGTTTTGCATAAGGTTCATAGCAGTCTTCAAGTTTTAGGTCAAAAGACCTAAATGAGGAACAAGTCCTCATTTTTGTGGGTCAAGATTACCATGCACCCTCAGAGTCCATTAGCTGGACCAAGCACTCTGTGAAGGGTGCACATTTTAAGTCTCACAGAATTCTCTGTGAAAATACATATATTGACCAGGAACAGGAAACCTTTTCCACTGAAGATTTCATGCAAGTTGGCTAATACTGGAACAATAGAGAAGGTAACATTTGGCTTTGAAACTCCCACACTAGCAATGAGAAATCCAATTTGCCACATAGTATCACAGAGAATATTCCAAAGAAAGCCAGTCATTATGGAACAGTCAAGTCCAAAGGCAACCAGGTTTTCCTTGAGTGAGAATAGCTCAACTTCTGATGATCTTTTTAATGAGGATTCTAAAGCAGTGGGATCCTACTGCTCCAGGCACCACGACCAATCACCTGTAAACCTTTGGTTTTCAACAAAAGACCCAAAGCAACAGTTACTGTGGTAAAGGAGAATTCTGTAGCGTTCTCATTACTGCTTGGATACAAGTTAACAAGGGAATGCACAAGGAACCCAGTGGGTACAAAGGATAAAGTAATAATAATATATTTGGAATTTAGTTATTTTAAGAAATCGAGGTTATTCATTTCAATGCAAAAAACAATACTGACTTTCTGCCACAAATTAGTTGGAGGATTCAGAAGGGAAACCTGACTAACAGAGCTAATGATATCGAGGAGTATGAGTGGATAGCTGCAGAGTCAAACCATTAACTAAGAAAAAATAACTATATATGTGAGCATAAGAATATGGTTCCAACTGCAGAGTTCCAGTACATAAGAAACAAACATTTCTATTTATATGTGGTGCTGAGAATCACACCCAGAGTCTCACTCATGCTAGGTAAGCACTCTACTGCTGAGCCACAATCCCAGCCCTTCATGTTTTTTTTTTTTTCAATTTTTTTTTTTGTAGTTGTAGATGGACAGAATGCCTTTATTTATTTTTATGTGGTGCTAAGGATTGAATTCAGTGCATCATACACGCTAGGCAAGTGCTCTGCCACTGAGCTACAGCCTCAGTCCTGCATGTTTTGGGTTTTAAAAATTTTCTTTCTTTCTTTTTTCTTTTTTAGTTGTAGATGGACACATATCTTTATTTATTTATTTGTGGTGCTGAGGCTCGAGTCCACTGTCTCACGCATGCAAAGCAAGTGCTCAACCACTGAGCTACATCCCCAGCCCCCTGCATGTTTTCAAAATGGTTTTTGTTACAACTATCATAGGGGAAATGTGGGTCAGAGGCAAAACATGTTATTGAAACAACAGGGGCCTCCAGGAATTTTCTCCAGTGTTAATTAGGACAACTTCAGACACCCCACTGCAAATCTGGGCAGTAGGAAACTATTTGTGCTGAGTGACAATGCTATAATATTATGTCACTGTCATTTACGTGTCTGGGTTTATTTGTAGGAATTCTGACAGAAAATATCATGACATGACTGTGCACTGAACATCTCACCTCAGAATACATGTCCTAGAAAAGTTGAAAGTCAGCACACTTAGACTTTTTTCTTTTTCTTTTTAAATTTAATGTGATATAAATTAAACATGTTGAATGAATTTAATATGCTGTAAATTAAACATTTTTTTTCTTTTTTAGAAATTGAACAACATTTTGATTATAACAATATTGCTTTCCCATTGCAGGTACTTTATAAAATACAGAGAAAAACAAGACAACAAGTTATCCATAAGCTATTAACATTTGGTTATATTTTCTTTCATTTTTCCCTTGTGGTTATGTTTTGTGGTGGCCATATTGTATGTATAATTTTTACCTCAATTTTTTTTCACTTAATATTAAAACTAGAGAACTCTTCTTCATACACAACTGAGTAGACATTTTAAGTAACCCCATACAATATTGCTTCAGAGAAGCATTTCATAATTTTTTTCCCTTTATTGTTGGAAATATAGTTTGTGCTTCTTTTTTGTTTATAGACTGTTCCACATGCTTTAAAAGATCCTGTTATCCTACAATTTCCATTTTCACTGTCATTTTCAGTAGCCACAATATGGAAAACACTAATGAAACTGCAAGAATGCATGTCGAGTCACGAAGAAAAGTCATGTAGCGACCGTCTGTCTCCATGTTCTGCATGAAATCTCAATCCATTTATTGCCGGCTGGACTAAGTCCTTTGGGGAAAATCACAAATCCACATAATGTTCCTCAGTGTCACATTTTGCATTTGTTATATTTTGGGATTCAGATTTAGCTGACAGACATGAAATAGCACATGTAGCTGGAATTCTCCAGAGATCACACATGCAGCAGTGGTGAGCGCACAGCGAGTTTAGTTATCACTGTCATGGGACTGAATCCTTTTTATTTCTGGACTTTTATTTAAGGAGGGGAGGAAAGAACTTTGTACTGCATTTGAAACCCCCTTCCATTCTGGGAGGTTAGATGATTCCCCTTTTCCTTTCTAGATATTTGCCAACTAAAGAGAGCAGCTCCCATTTAAGTCCATAGTGCTCCTCTGACTTCAGGGTAGCCTCTTCTAACAAAACTGTAGTGTTCCCAGGAGCTCTGGTGTTCTTAAATAGCAAGAATGGAAGTTCTGGTCTGTTCCACCAGAAGATTTGTTCTCATCTATTGAATTATAATTGCAATTAAATATGAAACTCTCTCCTTTCCCAATAATAATTCCTAAACACTTTCCACCTGAGATTCAAGGCATATGTACCTGTAGGTCATCCTATCTCAATTCTACAATTCCAGAGATTCTCATTTGAACTTTCATCCAAGTTTTGATTATGACATTTTCTCTCATTTATTGAGATACAATAATCCATGTCTGGAACAGTATGGTGAAGGGGAGGACCTCAGGAGCAGAGTCATGATGTTTGGTTCTTTCTCTTTCCTTCTACCTTGGAATTGTGATATAAAGGGAACAGTAATACTCTCATTCAACAAATAATTACTGGATGTCTTTCATACACAGCCACTATGTTAAGCAAGTTGTGAGCTATGAAAACGAAAAAAAAAAAAAAGTGTGTGTGTGTTCTTCCTTTTTCTCTTTCATCCATCTATCTACCTAAATATTCATGCGTACACAGCCTTCCCAGTCTAAAAAGGATTCCTGAGGATTAAATGAGAATGACTAGGAAGCCACCCTATAAATCTATAATTTCTAGCAGTATATATTTCTCTTGAAGTATAATAGAAACTTAAAACTTTCTTATCCTGTCCTTGAATAACCCTATTAACAATATTTTGGATATTATCTTTGCTACTTAAATGTGCTATTATGGATGTCTCTGAGTAGGTTTTAAATAAAAAACTATGCTTTTCACACCTCCAGCCCTCTCTCTTATGATCTCTTTGCCCCACACATGCACATCTCTTCATATTTTAGAAGGTCCTTGCTCTCCCTCTCATCAGAATCTTATAAGATGAAATCAAGATCCACCCAAAGCTTTCCTCTCTCAACTTAAATTCCATCAACCTCTTTCTCTGAACTTCTCTAGTATTGTAGCTGCTATCAACACTTTTGATCCATCTGGCATATACAGCTAGCATTCCTTTTACATGTGTGTGTTTTACCTGACCCTACGCTCTGGGAAGTCAGATACAGTACCCTTGCATTCTAGGGTCCCTCTTAGCATCTAGTGCACAGCACACGTAGGAGGTCACCCCTGACATCTCAGCCCTGAGCCCTTTCAAGGTGGACAGATGAAGCAGGGAGATGTCTCTGAAAGGCAAGAAGGGAAGGGAAAGGATTCCCATATCTTATTTATTTCCCTTGCCACTCTCAGGAATTTTCTGCTCCTTCTGAACTTCAGCACCTTTACCTCTACACACAGTCTTGCCACAGGTGATATAAGTCTTCCTTACCTCTCACCAATTCTAATTCCTCTTTACCTCTACTCCTTCATCTAAAAAAATCTTTCTGACTTTTTTCCAAATCTTCTTTTCTTTCTCTAATTACTTTCCAAAGTAATGGCTATAAGGTAATCAGCAAATAACAGTTTGTATCATAGATGCCAACAAAATACAATTATATTAACCTATAGGAAGTAAAAGAGGTTCCAAATTCTATATCTGCAGAGAAAGCAAAGGATAGTGAGGAAGAGTAAGGAGGGGAAATATATGTTTCTAATACAGTCTGTCTCAATAAACAGGAAATACTAATTGTGAGGAAATGAGATAATCTTTGCATGGAAGAGAGACCTTAATGGCATAATTGCCTCTGCGTATTTAAGGGTTCTGGAGGCACAAAGCCTTCTTTTGTAATCAATGAGAATCTTAAGCTTACTTGTAAAGCTCTCTGAATTACCTCTTGATGAAGGTACTAATTTTCTGATTATATTTTCACATAAACATTGCTCTAGAAGATTAAAAAAAAAAGACACAAAAACCCAACCAATCAATTTCCCTGTAAGTTACTTTTAAGTATATCTTGCTGGAAATTGGGTTTTCATAGGAGAAATTTCATTTGCATTTCTCAAAAATCCAATCATTGGGATTACTGAAGGAATAATTTGTTATAAAATAAAATGGAAAATACGTGCAATATCCCACATCTGAAGTTATTCTTGGAGATGTGATGATGTGCTAATAGCATCTGAAGACTGCAATTTTATTAGTACATAAAAATGCTTTGCATCTTAAAAAGTATAGAGACCACTTTTTGTTTATATTTTGCTAACCATGTAAGATTTTTTCAGCTGTAAAATAATTTTCCAAATTATTTTCTTTCAACTTTTGAGATCATAAAATTTATGATCAATTATATTGTATGACTGATGATCTCAGTATTGTAAATGAAATGACAGTTATCAAAATTCATCATTAGCATATTTCTATAAGTATAAAGTAAGCTGAAATATATATGTGAGTCTATCCTGTTGTGGTTTGGAAAGGAAGTGTCCCCCAAAAGCTCCAGTGTTAATGCAGGAATATTCAGAGATAAAATGATTGGATTATGAGAGCTATAACCTAATCCATCCTACTTTAAATGGACTGGGGTGGGGGGCAACTGTAGGCAAGTGGGGCATGGCTGGAGGTGGGGGGGTCACTGGAGGGCATGTCCTGAGGGTTCACTTTCCCTGTCCCCCACCCTCCCTGCACTTCCTGACCCCACAAGGAGCCGAGCAGTTTTCCTCCCCTGGGCCCTTCTTGCATGATGTTCTGCCTCATGTTGGGCCTAGAGCAAAGCAATGGAGTTGGTTGTCTATGGATTGAGAAACCATGTACTTCTGAAACCATGTACTCCAAATAAACTTTCTCTCCTCTAAGTTGTTCTTGTCAGGTATTTTGGTTGCAGTGACAAAAAGCTAACTAAAATATACCCGTACCTGTAAAGAGAGATAAGACAAACTGAATTGCAAGAGACAATACTAGCTAAGTGAGGGTCTGGTTATTCAATTTTTGGATTATAAATGGTCTTTTCTGCTCTGTCACTGCTCCTCTCTTCTTGCTGTGTAGCTACTTTAATGTCATATAACACCCTCCATCAGAGGATACTCAGAGGCAATGAATTCAATCCAGTCAATTTTGTTTCCTGTCAGCGGCTCTGATGAAAGAATTGGATGTGGGAGTAGATAAAAATCTATCTAAAACTAGCTAAAATTCAGGTTTTTAAAAAGCATCCATGGATTTTATGAAGCCGAGCTATACTACAGCACTTTAGAATGGGGTGTCCACTGTATTTCAGCCCTTAATGCTGAGAAAAAGGATGTTAAGGGCTTAAAAAATCTCCTTATAAGGAAAGTAGATGATGTTTGTCCTAAGCATAGTTTCAACATGAGAAGGAACAGAAGGTGACAGTGACAGGTCATCCCTTTTCTTCCACTGTCACCACCTCCAGCCCTTCCACTGTCCCCCTTGCTTATCTCCTGGAGAGCTGCATGCAGAATAAAACTGGGAATCACTCTACAGCCGTTAGAATGACTAAAATAGAAAGGCAGATAATGCCAAGTGGTGGTGAAGACGGAGACGCACTTGAGCCCTGTATTTCAGGTTGGAATATAAAGTGGTAGAGCTGGTTTTGGAAAACTGCCAGTCTCTTGAAAATATGGCTCAGTTTCTGAAAATACAACCCAGCCAAGTCCACACTCCTCACAAGCCATCCAAGAGGAATGAGAACGTATGTCCACACAAAGAGTTATTCATGAATGTTTAAAAAGCATTACTCACAAGAGCTGAAAATCTGAAGCAATCCTATGTCCCATGACCTGGTGAAGAGCTTAGTAAAACATGGCATATTCATGCAATGGCCTATAGCTTATCAATAAAAAGGAATAGACTACAGGTATGTGCTACAGCATGGGTTGACCTTATGCTAAGTCAAGAAGCTAAACACATAGGACTTTGTATTGTATGATTTCATTTATATATTTCTAAAAAATATAAAACTATATAAACAGACCTATAGTTCCCTAGGGTAGGAATGGGAGCAGGGACTGATTACAATGGATGTGAGGAATTTTTTGGAGTGATGAAATTGTTCTAAAATTGTATTGTGTTGATGGCTGGACAGCAGTATAAACTAAAACTTATTGAACTATATGCTGAAGAATGGGCAATGATAATGATCTATAATTATGTTACTATTAGTAAAGCTGTTTTAAAAAAGGAGAATGTGGGGAGAAGGCATTTAGTGCTCAGAAGGCATGGTATAAATTAGGTCATTCCTGAAGGCTATAATTCAGGTTGTTCCAGAGAGATCTCTGTTCTCCTGAAATGTACCCGGTGTCAGATATCCAGTGCATCTCCAGGGAAATGTGACCTACAGGGTCACTTTGTTTTAAGAGCATAGTTCTAATGGATGATTAACATATTCGCTGTCTGTGTACACAATGAATTAGTACTGGCTTCCTATAAGGGTGCATTTTTGTTGTCTTAATTCTCTTGGCCATGACACTTTGGTAAAAATGCTAATACTTCCCAAGGACTTAGAACAAATGGCTTGTGAATGTTTAAAAAGAGTGTAGTCATCACTGAGTGCCAACATGGGTTCTTTCTGTAGGGGGAACAGGTGATGATAATGGGGCGACCCTTAAGATCTAGAATAAGGTTGCATTCTAGGGACTAAATGAATCACATTCAACAGAGCAAATGGAGTCATAATGACTTCCTGGCCCAGAAAAAAGCCAAGGAATAGGCTGGAGATCTGACTACAGTTTAATCAGTGACACTGAAACCCAGGACATTCCTGAAGGCTATAATTCAGGTTGTTCCAGAGAGATCTCTGTTCTCCTGAAATGTACCCGGTGTCAGATATCCAGTGCATCTCCAGGGAAATGTGACCTACAGGGTCACTTTGTTTTAAGAGCATAGTTCTAATGGATGACTAACATATTCGCTGTCTGTGTACACAATGAATTAGTACTGGCTTCCTATAAGGGTGCATTTTTGTTGTCTTAATTCTCTTGGCCATGACACTTTGGTAAAAATGCTAATACTTCCCAAGGACTTAGAACAAATGGCTTGTGAATGTTTAAAAAGAGTGTAGTCATCACTGAGTGCCAACATGGGTTCTTTCTGTAGGGGGAACAGGTGATGATAATGGGGCGACCCTTAAGATCTAGAATAAGGTTGCATTCTAGGGACTAAATGAATCACATTCAACAGAGCAAATGGAGTCATAATGACTTCCTGGCCCAGAAAAAAGCCAAGGAATAGGCTGGAGATCTGACTACAGTTTAATCAGTGACACTGAAACCCAGTTACACAAAGGTATGTGTCAGGGTGGGAAAGTGGAGCAAGGTGGGGTGGGAGTGGGCAGATCCAGTCAATGAAACAATGGATAAAAGAGAATTAGAATGCCTAGCTTTGGCAGTGTCCCTGGAAAGAAAGACTGCATCTGAAGTAAGCAAATTCCCTGACCACTTGTGAGGTTCTCTCTGCCACAAGGCAGGGGTTATTTCATTAGGGCTTGTATTGATCCCAACAAAACAACTCTTAAAATCTCATTTCCTACAGTGCTATTGGGGTCAGGAAGCAGCAATCACTGAGTCAGCTTTTAGGGTGATTTCCCACCTGGACACTGGGAAAGCGTGTGTTGAAGATGTGGGTGGTGGTGGAGTACTTGGTCAGTGAGTAAATCCTTCCCAGCATACATTAACAGACTGGAAATCTTAGTATGCTGATCTATCCTCAATTAAATTAAATCAACACCCCTTAGGCACAGGATCCGCTCCGGAGGGCACAGTGATTAAGAGCAGGGCTTGGTGTGACTTGGATGTGAGTCTGGGCCCTGCCACTAACTTCTAAGACTTTTGCTCAATTATTTAAGGCCTCACCTAAACACATCCAAATTCATAGTGTTAAAAAACAATACTTGGGGCTGGGGTTGTGGCTCAGTGGCAGAGTACTTGCCTAGTATGTGTGAAGCACTGGGTTGGATTCTTAGCACCACATATAAATAAATAAAAAATAAAGGTACATCAACTAAAAAATATTTAAAAAAATACTTATTTCTTAGTGTTATCTTCAGAATTAAATGAGACATATGCAAAGAACTTAGCATAGTGCCTAGGATAAAATTAGTCTTAAAAAATTGTTAACTTCTTTCAGTGTTTGGAACTGGGAGAGCTGAGCCCACCCCTGGAACACGGTCAGCTCATCAGCATAACACACAACCAGCCAAAAGCAGCTCAGTGGCAGTCTGGGTGCCTTTCCTCTGCCCACAATCCCTGTGCCATCAGCCACTCTTCTTTTCTAACTTCAGTGGTCTCATTAAAAGTAAGTTTTTGCCAAACTATATTAATTTCCTTTTTTTGACAGGGTTATTAGTATGAGGTTGACAGACCAGGAGAATGCCATAGACGTAGTGTCTTTGATTCCAATAAAGCACTTGATGAAATCTTTCATTATCTGTAAGATGGTGGGCTCTATGAGTGAAAAATTAAGTGGATTTGCAGCTGGTTGTACATCTATACCCAAGAAGCTTGATGAATGGCTCTGTCACAACCTGTAGGGGGACCACTGATTGAATGCCAGAGGCTCTGCCCCTGGATCCTGCTCTCTTCAATATTTTTATTAATGGCATCAAAGTAGACAGGAGATGAACACTTATCAGATCTTTCAATGACATAAAATGGTGAAGGATATTTAATACGATAATAAGGCACAATGCAGAATTCAAAATCCCTTCAACAGGCTGAGAAGCAAAGATGGTTCCAGAAAGATGCAATTTAACAGGGACAAATGTAATGTCCTACATTAAGGTTCCAAAAGAAATCAATTGTGCAATTTGGAAATGGGGAAGACAGTGGCTTTGCCAATGGTATGAAAAAAATATCTAGAGTTTTAGCTGAATACAGGAAGAAATTTAGTGGGAATAGGGAAAGTCTTGCGTCAGCTGGGAAGGGAACACACTCATCAGATGATGTATAAAATGAATTGTCTTGTTTACCTCACTATTTCAACATTACAAGGTTAGTAATTATCTCCACTTTAGAAATGAATAAGTTGAGGCTCAGGAAATGTAAGGAATTTGTCAGAGCAGTGATACAGTCAGGATATGACTACAAATTCTGACTCCAAAATTAATGCTGTTTATATTCATCATATCATGTTGCCATTTCTCTCCCAAGTTGCTGTGGCTCAAGGGAGAGAATTTTAATGGAAGTACCTAACACTGTGCCTGACTTCTGCTCCAAAGTGTTGGTTTCTTCTTAGAGTCTCATTTAGATGTAAAACTGGGTACTTATCCAAGCTGGCACTTTATGTATTATAATATGAACCCTGCAGTCTATTCTAAGTATTTTCAAGTTTATTGATGTAACTATCACAGAAATGATTCTGTTGATTTTTCTTCTTCTGCTTACCATTATTCCAAAATCCTTACAGCCACAGTAGGAAACCCTGGCTAAGAAGAGGCTGGGAGATTAGAGGACAATATGTAATCTCTGTCAGTCAGTAATGATACCCAGATAATTAAAACTTTTTTTTTTTTTAAATTAAGGCACTTTTCAAGGGCTGCATTAGTGATTCAATGTTGCATATTTCCATGATAAAACCGCAATTACCTTTGGATAATGAGGTAGTATGTTAAGTAATCTAGTATAATGATATACTTATAGAATGCATGAAATTTTTGCTTAATTTGATTATTTAATTAGTTTATCTTTTGGTTAAAATGATACATTTTGTTGTCGTTGCATCCTTATTGGAATTCTTCCTAGAAATGTGCGCATATTTTTTCCTCTCCTGTCTTTGTGCAGTTTATTGATGCACTTCTTTCCCGGGTATTTGGAGGGCTGCACCGCATCTGAGTCATGCTCTGGGAAGGCCGTTTATCACTGGGCCATAGTGCTGCCGCAGAAGGGACTTGAGGAATGCACACAGGCACCAGCAGTATCCTGGAAGATTGTGCTCCTTTTAATAAACAAATTCCTAGGAAAAGTTGGTTGTCATTGTCTCTTGCTCTAAAAGCAAAGGCTGTTCTAAGATTTTCTTGGTTGGTTGACCCAGCTATCCCACCCCTTGGTTTATACCCAAAGGACTTAAGAACAGCATACTACACGGACACAGTCACATCAATGTTTATAGCAGCAGAATTCACAATAGCTAAATTGTGGAACCAACATAGATGTCCTTCAGTAGGTGAATGGATAAAGAAACTATGGTATATATATATACACAATGGAATATTACTCAGTATTAAAAGAGAATAAAATCAGGTAAATGGATGGATTTGGAGAATATCATGCTAAGTGAAATAAGCCAATCCCCCCAAACCAAAGACTGAATATTTTTTCTGATATGTGGATGCTGATGCATATTGGAGGGGGGCATGGGAGGAATGGAGGAACTTTAGATAGGGCAAAGGGGAGGGAGGGGAAGGAAGAGAGTATGGGGGAAGGAAAGATGGTGGAACGAGATGGACATCATTACCTTAAATACATGTATGAAGACACGAATGCCATGACTCTACTTTGTGTACAACCAGAGAAATAAAAATTTGTGCTCTATATGTGTACTATGAATTGAAATGTATTCTGCTGTCATGTATAACAAATTAGAATAAATAATAATAATAATAATAATAACAATAAAGCAAAGGCTGACATTAGCTAGCTAAAAGTCCAGTTCATAGAGGTTTCATCATAGATAATCCCAGGGCCGGGGATGTGTAAGCTGATCTTTATTTTTTTCTCCCTCTTTCTCTTTACTAGGCCAGCTGTGATTCACAAAGCTGGAGAATGGAGTCACTAAAAAGACAGGAAGTCACGAGCTTCTGACAGTGCTGGTCATCCCATCCTGGTGTGGAGAGGGGCAGTTGCAGCAGGTTACCAGGTTGACCAATGGAAGGGATGAGCTGGGAACCTCTGCTGCCAACTGTCTTGTAGAGGTATGGAGAGAAGTGATGATTCTGGGAGTGGAGGGTGATCTGAAGGCCAGAACAGTTAATCTTCAGTAACCTGGGTTATTTCCTTCATGTTCTTAAGCCCAGGTGTGCACCCCCAGTACACTTTCACATGAGCTGCGCCTATTTTCTGGAATGTTCTTTATCTTTTCTCCATCTGGTGAACCCCCACTCAATTTCCAATACATTTCAAGAGATCAAATACTACTTTTGTGAAAAGTGAAATGTCCACCAACCCCTTTTCCACCACTCCTGCTGTCTATCGCGCATGCTTCCTTCTCTAGGCCAACATCTCCTTCCAGGGAGAAGTAAACCTTATTCTTGTGTTCCTAGCATGTAGCATAGTAGAAGGTGGCGTGAAACCAAACCAAACTGGACTGAAACAAGGTATCTCAAAACAAACCAGCAACCGAATTTTTGAATGATGGTATCAAACTAGTTATGCTCCATGAAAAAACATTAACTTGGGATACCATATGAAAAATCATGTATATATTTCCCCTAAATGACCTTATTGGGATATGACTGACATGTAAAAAGCTGCAAATACTTAATGTCTACAGCTTGATGAGTTTGGGGATAAGTATACACTCATGAATTCATCACCATTATCAAAGGCCATAAAGATATTCATCTCCTCCCAAAGCTTCCTTCTGTCCCTTTTTATTATTATTATTCTTATCTTTTTTTGTTTATGAGTTTGTTTATATTTATTATTATTATTATTACCTTTTTTTTGTTTTTGTGGTATGAGTACCTAACACAAGATGTTATAGTTTGGATATGAAATGCTTATCCCACCCCCCTGCAAACTTCTGTGTTAATGCAGGAATATTCAGAGGTAAAAGGATTAGATTGTGCCAGCTGTAACCTAATCAGTACATTCTAGTTTGAATGGACTAACTGGGTAGTCACTGTAGGCAGGGCGCTTGACTAGACAGGTATGTCTCTGGGGGTGTGCCCTGGAAGGGCTTATCTTCCCTAAGGCCCCTCTCTTCTGTCTTTGGGTCTCCTGGTTGCCACCTAGGGGAACAGCTTCCCTCTGTCCAGCCCTTCCCTCAGGTTGTTCTGCCTCTCTCTAGGTCCAGAGCAATGGAGTCAGCTGACCATGGAATGCACCTCTGAAACTGTGAGCCAGAATGAATAAACTTTTTCTCCTCTAAGTTTTCTTGTTAGGTATTTTGGTCCCAGCAACCCAAAGCTGACTAACATGTAAGATCTACCCTCTCTGCAAATTTTAAGCACACAACACAGTGTCGTTAGCTATTGGCACTATGCTGTGTGGCTCTCCAGTAACTCTAGTGTAACTGAAACTTTGCACCCTTTGTCATCACATACCCATTTCTTCCTCCTCCATTAAACTTTCTGCTTCTATGAAACTGACTATTTTAGATTCCACTTGTAAGTGAGATCATACAGCAACTACTGTCTGTGCCTGGCTTATGTAGTAAGCATAATGTCCTCCAGGTCCACACATGTTGTTGTAAATGGTAGGATTCCCTTCTTTTGTTAAGGCTGAATAATATTCCATTGTATGTATATGACACATTTTCTTTATCCATTTATGGACATGGCTGCTTCCGTGTCTTGGCTATCATGACTAATGCTGCCACGAATAAGGGAGTGCAAGTATCTCTCCAAGATTCTGACTTAAATTCCTTTGGATAAATAACCAGAAGTAGGATTTCTGGATCAAAATTATGAGCTTCAGATGGAAATGTAACAGAAAGAGCATTGACTTCTAAGAAGTAGCTGCTGAACTATCAAATGGAAAAATAATATCACTTGCCAAGATAATTCATCATAATTTACAAATTTCCAATGAAAACAGTACAATAGACAATGATCTAGTGTTTGATAGAAAACAAGACTTAATCTCTAATTGTCACTAAACTCATGACTTATATATGCCATTCACACTGTGAGGAATTATTCATTTCTCACTTGAAGATAACTGTCAAATTCAACTGGACTGAGCAACAACATATGATGAAAAATTGGTGAACTATTCTTATATTGCCCAAGAATGATGATAGTGTGGAGCATGTCATTAATTAAAAAATATAATGTCACTCACACAGTGGGCACTCGACATCCATGAAATGTGTAATTAACGACGAACATCCCATAGTGTAAATATCATGCTTACTGATCATATCACATTTTTTTTCCACTCATGATTAAATGAAATCTTCCTGAAATCCCTGGTTCGATTTTCATGAGATTCTAATAATTTGTGGTTTTTCATGAAGAATTTATATTTCAAAGTCCATTCCCATATATGAAAAATGATCTTTTAATGTTTGGCCATAGAATTATTCTAATCTCAATTATTTAAATAATTTACTAAAACATCACTTCAATGTCTCAAATGTTGAAATCTTATATTTTAATTGTTTGAGATGTAAGTGGCTTCCTTTCCCAAGCCTTTCTTTGTTTTTATTTATCTCTCATCAAAGTTCATTTTAAAAATGATATTCCCATCTCATGAACATGACAGAATGTGTTGAAGGCTCCCTGTGGGAAGGTGAGGAGTGGGGTAGAAATCCTTGCAGGATCCTTGGCTAGAGTGTTGTCTCTATTGCTTTGCTGCAGATGAGAAATGCTAATTAAGGAGGCTGGGAGAAGAGATGCTACCTTCCCAAACAGCATTTTAAAACCATTAAAAAAAAAAAAAAGATTGCATTTGGGGAAACCAAAAACTGAATAGCATAAATTGTGAATTTGAGATTTAAAAAATTCTGCATGTAGCTAGGAATTTAATAAAACACAACTTTTCAAACATTTTTTTCCTATCTTATAACCATTTACATGGCTGTCTACAAAATCTCTAGTCCCTGTAGAAGCTGAATAAGGTCTAAATCTTAGAAGAGTACATGACACTCATTTACAAGGATATTACAGGGAAAGAGATTTCTTTTATCACCTTTTTATTCATTTTAGTATAAAAGGGCCTAAAGTCAAGTATGTTTAAACCTAGACTGTCCCCATGGCTAATATTTTGTCTATATACAAGGTCAAATAGATGTATAACTCTGGTTAATTTGGACTGCCGAGCAATTTATTAGGAAGCTAGAGAATCAGAACTGATGTTGAAGACCACAGAACAAATGGGTTTTGCCTGACTGGTTCAGTTTACTTGATAATTAAATCATCATGACTGTAGAAAATTTCCTGGACTTGCAAAAGAGACAGATGAAGAAAAAAGCCAATCTTGAGAAGCTGAGAATCAAATATCTTTTGTTCCTTATATAGTTGTTGAATTTTGTTTCAGGAAGTGGGAGGACTTCTGGTTGCCATAGTTCATGACCTGCTGTTTTATTCCCCATACCTGGAGACCTTAGGAGGATGAGTAATTTGAATTTTTAAAAATATTTTATTAGTTGTTGATGGACCTTTATTTATCTGTGGTGCCGAGAATCGAACCCAGTGCCTCACACATGCTAGGCAAGCACTCTACCACTGAGCCATGACCCCAGCCCCAGGTAATTAGAATTTTAAATATCAGAAATTACAAGTGTCTGGTCTTCCTTACCGGATACCGCTTTTCCAAGTGTTTGGATGGATCTTAGATGAAAATTTAGGCAGAAGGCTACCTTTGGAGGCTACAAGTTATTTTCCACATAATGCAGATGATGGAGATCAGAGATGTAATATTTAAGGAGGAAAAAATTCTCTTCACTCTCTCTGCCCTGCTTACCAACACTCTCATTTTTACCATACCCAGGCCAGCCAAGACAGAATGCAAAACGCTGAAAGAAGAGAGCTTGTTGAAAAGCCATAGCAGGTTGTGTAAAAGTTGGTTACTGTGTCCTTGACAGAACTGTTACCATCCTACAGTTTCCAGTCTCCACAGGCAGCTTCTATTCTGAGAGCCGTGCCATGCTGGGGAGCAGAGAGAAGGAGCCAGGAGTAGTATGCATTCATTCACTCACAGATCCGCCTAGAGCGGTAACTGTGTGGGTCCTTGTGAGGTTGCTTAGGGTGCACAGAAATGAATGGGACAAAATTATTGTCTCAAGGAGCTCCTGGCCTAGGGGAAAAGATGAAGTGACAGATGCACATGGGGAATAGGTTCAGAGTGGCATGAAAGCACTGGAAGGAAGGGACGCTCTTTTCCTGGGGAGCTGCAGATGGCCTCACAGAGTGGGAGATGGGCTTCAGGGATGAGTAGGAGTTTCCCAGGTTGAGAAGAAAGGGAAGGAACTTACAGGCAGAGGCGAGATCATGTGTAAAGCCTTAAAAGTGGGAAGAACAGAAGATCATGATATGTTTGCTATTGTTTCAAAAGTTTATCTGGTTTCCAATTAATTTTGGCAAGGAGGGGACCATGTGTGTGAGTGGCAGGACAGGAGGCTGTGAAGGTGGGTGACAGCTGGATGGTTAAAGGATTTTGGTCTTCAGCTTAATCAGACAAGATGTTTAAGTGCTTGGAACCGTGCCTGGCACACAGTGCATGCTCAGTAAATATAAGCAGTTTTTGTCACGTTGCAGTCCATGGGGACCAAATAAAGTTTTAAAGAAGTTAGATTAGAACAATAATTCTGATTTCAATATTGGGAATTGATTGGAAAGAAAAGACATCCACAGGTCAATAAATGGAAAACATTCTAGTGAGTGAGGATGAGAGTCAGGAATAGTTCTTGGTCACTATTTATGTCCTGCATAGTGGCTGCATACAATAGTGTTCAATAAATAGTTGCTGAATGAATAAATGAATGGCAATGAGAAGAGAAAGAAGATCTGAGAGCTATCTAGGAGGAGAAGGGCAGGGTGGGTGAGTATCGGATGTAGGAGGGAAAGGAGGGGGAGTTCTGTTTAAGGATGACTGAAAAATTGGGCTTGGGAGGACAGTGTTGCCAAATACTACAATCATGCAGAAAGGAGGAACAGGGTTGGCGGGGACGGAGAGGCTGCATGAGTAGTACTCTCTATGCATCTGTCAAATTCAGGTTTTCTAGAGCATTGAGAAAAAGTGTCCAAAGGCAGGCTGAGGACTCTCTCTATAGGTGCTTTGACTGCCACAGTTGAGGTGCTGGGCTTGGTGTTTTCCTTGTTTCCCCATAAACTCTGAATTTGGTACTGTTATCCCTGTTTACAGGGAGGAAAACTGAGGCCTAAGATGACAAATTACCTACATGGTAGAGACCAGATTGAGAACACATATCTTGGGCTAGGCATGTAGCTTGGTGGTAGAATGCTTGCCTAGCATGAATGAGGCCCTGGGTTCAATTCTCAGCACTGCAACAAACAAATAAAAACCAACCAACCAAACAAACAAAAAAGCCTCATGTGCTTTTCTACTTGTACTTTGAAAAATTCCCTCAACAAAATGAACATTTGGAACATGGTGTATTCCATATTACGAAAGCTCAGGGGTTGGGGAGAGGGTACTTTGTAAAGAAACCAAAGCATAATTTCCATTAACTTTTTGCTTCATCAATACTCCAAACCTGTCCTTTGCATTGACAAAGTTATTATGAGGAACCAAAAGATACAAAACAAAAAAATGTTAAAAATTTTGACAAATATAAAACATTCTGGAAAAACAAGGTGATATAAGAAATGCGAGGAAAATAGGTTCAGAGTCTGGGTTAAGGAATTCTAGAAGATGCAAAGTGGTTGAGGTTTTTTCTGTCTTCATGTGTCAATTTTCCTAAGACATGAAAACATGATTGCAGGTATGGATAAGGAATGATTTTGCTTTCCAAAGCCAGAGAGTTTACAACTATTGTTTTCACTCCTCTTTCAAAAAGAAACCTATATTCCTATCAAATGTGTTAACAGTTCCATCAGGTACTGGGAGGAGAGGCTGCAGAATGGGGAGCAAGAATGTCATGTGTTTTCTCTTGATGCTGGGCAAAGCCTCTGAACATCACTGAGGGTCTTTGAAGGGAGTGGTGATGTGTCTCAGCTCTGTCACAGCGTAAGTGCCCTGAGCAGAAGTTGTACCCATATCCTCATACTTGTCACAGTACCCAACAAGATAGGGGCTCACTACACGTAACCAAAAGAATGGATATTATTTAGTCTTCTTGATGCTCTTCAAATGGCTGGCTCAGTCTCCCCACACAGGTCTCAGCTTACATAACACCCCCGGAGAGGTGTTCAGTGGCTCCCCTCTTTACTTAAGTCCCTTCTGCTCCTTTTTATTACTGCAATCTGTCTACTTCTCACATGGTTATTTTTAGAATTTTCAATCACACATTTGCTTATTTGCTTACCTGTGCCTCTCCCTTAGACTAGACTGTCGACCCCATGAGGGCAGGGCTCAGGTCTACAGAACTCAGTTCAGCACCCAGCATGGGCCCAGCATGGAGCAGGCATCAGGACTGATTTGTTTTAATGAACAAATGGTGCTAAATCCGAGATGATAAGACAAGTGACAAGAAAGCAGAAGGGCCACTCAACACTTGGGGGATTTTGTTCCACAGCCAAGCTTAGTTATGTTGCACCAGGAATGGAGTAGTGGATGGCTCACATGTGGACTGAGGCCATCCCTCTGTTCTATCAGCAAGACATGCCAACCAAATGAGCTGACTGGCCCACACACAGCCCCAAGAGAGAACAACACGAACATCACTATTCCTCAACTCTGGAGTAGGTTCCTTGTTCTCCTAGTTAAATATGCATAGTTCATAAAAATAATTGTGCAGACAGAAGGATTCACAGTTGCTCAAAGTAGACCAGGGAAGTGTTTGAACCATTCAGTGGGTGGTGCAACTGCTAGGGGAACCAGGAATGTTCCAGGGGTGGGAATAGGAACTACTCCAGGAAATGGTACTGTATGAAACAATTTGCATATCTGAGGGCATGGGAGGTTCTGGAACTGCATTTGTTTCACTCTGTTTCTACCATTGAAATTAACTGTTGAAACCTAAAATGAATAGATGATATGTAGTGATATGGCTGAAAAGTCACATAAGACTAGTTGATGGGCCAGGCTTTCTGCATAGTTTATCACATTAGATTCTTCCAACCTGAAGGAAAGTAATAAAATCCTGTTTTACAAATGAGGCAACCGGTTCAAAGAGGTTATGCAAGCAACTGAATGTGTTAGATTTAACACTTGCATCTCTTCACCATTGAACCAAAGCCCAGAGAATTTAACTGTTTAGAATATGATTCTAAATTGCTTTTGGTGATGTCATTTCTTATACACCTTGTATGTATGAGGGATATATTTCTGATGGAGGCTAGCATGGTAAAGATGGGAGCTTTCAAGAGATGGTGTATATTTCCATTTGGATATGGAATTAGGGGAAGGGTCGTTTCATTTCCTTGGTGTCAACTAACATGGCAATCATTCAAGCTTCCACCTATTTCCCATTTAATTCAAATAAACAGGACTCTCTTTTGAAACTATCACCTTACAAATCCTATCCTTGCAAAATACTTGTTTTACAAGCATTTTGAAAGATAACACCTTTTGGGGGGGCAATTCTACAGAAGGTATTTGAATTCAACATCCTGACTATGGTGGTTGGAGTTGAAAGACGCAGTAGCTGTATTTATAGCACCAAAACCTGTTCTTTTGGTGCTGCATTTTGCTGATCTGTTCATCCTAAAGGTGCTTTAAATATGCCCACATATTATTTATTGCTGCCTAATGCACTTACTTGTCAATTTTTAAAAATAGAAGCATATCTGGAACCTATTTTATTTTCTGATGTTGAAAACGATCACTTCTGCTTCTCCACCAAAACTGCATGGAGCACCTGGCATATAACAAATATCCAGCAAGTAGAGAACTAGCGAAGGAAGAAAATATGCAGCCTAAAACAAATTGTTCTTTTCTTAATTTTACCCATCCACAGTGTGGAGGGATGCATTGGCTTTAAACCTGGAACAGCCTATATAAATACATAATCAATGTGAAAAGTTGGGAAATGGAGATGCAAAATTCAAAGCTGGCTCTTGGCTATGTTTTTTTTTTTAAAAAAAACAAGGTCTTCAAATATTTGTGAAATGAAAAATGCTTTTGCTGTCTTTCCCATCCCCTTTTTATGAATGGTACTGTCATATCAACTTGGTGACCCTTCCAATTTAGTCAGTTGTTTGGGATCCTTAATTATACGGGGTGTCAACTCTGCTCCCACAAGACAAACAGTTGATGGACTCTTTCTTGTCAAGCTTAATGGTCAGACTCATACTCTGAGGTCCACAATGGGGTTGTGCTCTGAACTAGATCCTTCCGACTTTCCAGAAGTGTTTGTTTTTCTCTGGTCCCTCATTTGCTCATCTGAATTATGAGTGTCCTCTGTCTCAGATGGAAGGTTGCAAATAGAAATAATTCCATTGTGAACTATGTTCTTCTGTGAGTTGCATATTCAGTGGTTAGGAACGTATTTTAGGCCTAATAAATCAACAACTTGTAGTTTCACGATGTATGCACAGTACAGTTATGAACCATCTACCACAACTTATACCTATAAGCCATGTAATCATTAAGGCTAATCAATTCTCCCTATTTTTGAAGCAATATGAATAATAGAAAGTGTATTAGCTTTTATGTAGGCTGACCAAAGTTTGAATTCTAGCTCTACTTCCTAGAGGCTGGATCAGAGGGAAGGGAGTCATATTTCTCAGCTCTTGATTTTTCATTTGTAAAATGGAGATGGTAAAAATGCTAACTTTGTATATTTACTGAAAACATTTAATGCATCAATGGTATGTTGCTATGATTTGAATGTGTCCCTCAAATTCACATGTTGAAAACATCTTAATCCCCAAATTCATATGCTATTGGTATTTGCAGGTGGGACCTTGGGGAATTGATTGGGTCACGAGGGCTCTGTCCTCATGAATAGATAAATCTATTTGTGGATTAATGTGTTATAGTAAGAGTGGCCTTGTTGTAACAGTGAGCTCTCTCTGGAAAGCCTGTTCTGTCTCATGTGATATACTCTGCCATGTTATGACACAGAAAGGAGGCTTTCACAAGATGCCAGTACTATGTTCTTGGACTTCCAAGCCTCCAACACTGTGCTAAATAAACCTCTATTCTTTATTTAATTTCCCAGCATCAGGTATTTTGTTATGACAACAGAAAATGGATTAAGATGTATATATACACACACATACACACACACATACATAGGTATACATACATATACATACAGACACACCTATGTTAACAAAATGAGATGATTTTAGGTATGCATGTGTGCCCATGTGGGTGTGCATGTGTCTGGTATGGCCTTAACATAAGTTGCCCTTTCCTCATGTTTTATTATATAATGGGATGATGAGAAGGATGGTCAGGAGTGTTATTTGCTTCTTCCCTGTACAGGTTGGATAGGGTGGTGTAAGATGTAAGCTACTGAATGCCCTCTGTGAGTCTAGGAGAACTAGTTAGGAACAAAAGAAGAAAAGCCAAAAGAGTTTTAAAAGCATATTCTCTTCCACATCTAGAAGAATCCACAGGAAGGTGCATCATTAAAGGAAGGTTTCTATTAGAGAATAAAAAATGACATGATGCAAGTGTTTACTTTTATCAAGTCCTAGTTGGTAAGAGGGGGAAAAACTGAATTATGGAACAACACTTGTTAAAATACCAACTATGTGTGACAGCTACACAAGGGAGGTAATGATTCCAAGACAATCCCTGCACACAAGTGCTCGATCTAATGAGGAAGCATGAGTATGTAACAAAGTAAGGAAGCACCCTGTTGGGTGGGAATTGGTCGTATGTGACAAGATAGTGTGCTGTGGCTCACAGAAGAGGAAGTAGGTACTTGTAAGAGGACAAGGTATTTTTAAGGATTGAGGATATTTTATGCTGTTTTGAAGGACATATGGGAAGTTCTCAGGGAAGGGAGCATAAAAGGTGTTACAGGCCAACTCACTTGCATAACAGGATCCTGCAAGCCATGCTTGAAAACTCATAGGTATTCTGATATTCCTGGGCACAGTGATTTCAGAAGCCAGGATCTGGGTGCCATTTCAGGGGCACTTGAGGCTGAAAGAAAGAGGCCTGATGGAGCTTCAAGAGGGAAGGTAGGCACGGATCCAGAGCACAGAGCCATTAGAGCCCAGGAAAGAAGAGGGGCACGTATTTCCCTGGGTCTTACTTTGTAAGTCTAGAGAAGAGATGCTAGGAGAACATGCCTAGTTTACCTTCATGCTCTTGATATGGTGGGAGGCAATGTCATTGGTTGGTTGAATCAATGAATGAAGTTGGTTAGGGTAGAGGCTGAAGAAGCATTAAATAAAGGTTTGAAGAACTCTTTATGGGGTTCAGTAAACATAGCTTCTGAATACAGGGTATTTATAAGTTAGCTGAGGGACATCACACATCTTTTAAATGTAGAGAAAGTTAAATGGATAATTCACAAAGTCAGCATATTCAGAGGGAAGGGTATGCTTATGAACTTCTTAAGAAATAAGTTTGTAGTTACATCTTGAATAATTTACTATGCTGTATCCTAATCTTTTGTGGGGCATGTGTTCCCATCCTGTTTCATAGGCTATGTGACAATAGTTATTTTGTTTGTTTGTTTTATTCCAGTCTGGGACACAGATCTGTGTACCAGTTTTAATAATCCCATGCATTCTCTACCTCTCTCCATCCCCTCTCCTCTCCCCAGACTCTTTAGGTCATAGTGGGGACTAACTGTAGCCATAAACAATTTGGGTGATTTCACTGAGAAGGCAACACTAGATTGTAGTCCTGAAAAAGAAGCCTCTTGAATCAGTAAAAAACCATGGTTCAGAGTAGAAGAGAGGGGCTGAGACCCACACAATTGTTCAGAGGGAAGGTTGGCTGGCTGGGTAGAAGATAAGGCTGGAGGGACAGGCTGGGTTCACACTGTGTCTAAGGAAGCACAATCCATGCCACCAGGAGCCATGGATGGGACATTTTTCTTGCACTGCGGGAAACTGTGATGTCTGACTTAGGTTCTTTGGAAGACCTAACTAAACACAACCTTAGCATTCTCCCAATTTTCCTTGAGGGCACAAATCTTGTGAGCCATCTGCTTTCTGTGAGATGAGAGAAGATCATGCATTATCCATTTATATTAAGATTTCTGGCTCCCCTCAGGGATATTGTCTCATTCTGGGATCTCGGGCAAGTGAGTAAATGCTTATTTTCATGGAGTTTCTATTTGCTGAAGAATGCTATGTCTAGTTTGTGGGGATATTTCCCCACAAGACGAATAAAACATGGGCTGGGTTCCAGAAGAGCTTTTGGTCTAACACCAGGACTTCTGACCCACAGTTAAGAATAGACAATCATGGGAGCTAAAGCTACCCCAAACGACTTTAGTACAACTTTCACATATGTGGTGGTATCAGAGCCCAAGACTTAAAAGAGAAATATTTTGAAAATTCTGACTGGTTTTTGGCAAGAGAAGGAAATCTTGATTTTTCAGTTCTTTATAAAAATAAGAAAAGGCTAACAATTTTAAACCTGGGCATTAATCAACAATTTAATAATGCCAACAAATGAGTTGAGTTCTACTGTAATTCACTGTGGGGAGATTAAAGGAAACCTAAGAGCTACAAATAAGCCATTATGAACAGTTTACGGTGATTGAACACATGAGCTGTGATTAATAATGATTCAGAAGTAAAGCTATGAATGACAACAAACAGAAAGGACTTGTTAGATGAAGAGTTTTATTGGAAAAGTACAATTTGGTTGTTGACTCAATGTTTTCAGTGGTAACAATAGGGAAAATAAATTATCTTTTTTGCAATGTACTTTCAAATTGATAATGTATGAGATATTTAAATCAATACAATCCAGGAGATGTAAAAGTATAGGGCCTGTGTGGTTTTTTAAACAACTGAAATTTATATATTCTATTTTTTTTAGAGTTATTGTAAGCAAAATAGAAAAAGTTCCTTTTTGGACTTGTTCATATTTGGGTCAACATACTGACATTTTGATTTGTGACAAGAACATTTTCACATCCATATTTTGGGCCCATATTTTCTTTATTACACAGAAAATACTTTATTGCACGGAGAAACAGAAGCCAAACTGAATTGATTTTGTAAGCTGCAATAAGTACAGCTCCCAGAAACAAATGCAAATGGAATGAACAGCTCTTACCATATGCTTCACGTAGGCTATTCACGTTTTCTCTCAACCTAAGATGATTTTAAAAACCTGTTCTGTTAATGTATGCAACTCTGCAATCTTAAAATTTTAAAAACCTGTGTGTTTTCAGTCCCGAATATCCTAATATACATCATTTTCACACCTGGATGCTAAACACAGACACTGAAATATTTTCTACGAACAAAAGAATTTGAAAGGGACCCTGAGTTTCTCATCACATGCCAAAGCTGTCCTCTGTCAGCTCTTCACATAAAGGCCAAGAGGAAGATGCCCAGGGCCTCTGAATTTTAAGACAGGATGCTATACTTTTGTTTCAGTAAGTTTGACCCTTTGTTGTCTATCTCTGCTCCTTAGAGATACAAATGTGCCTAGTGCTAGTGAATGAATACAAATGTCTTAATTAAACCTTCATGGAGAAGCACACTCTAGTCCTCATTTAAAATATGCTCAAGATCAGAGGTGAGGGAACTAGCAGGACACGTGGACCAGGATGTTGTTGGCCCCTCAAAGGAGGAAGAGAACTGCACTGTCAATGGTAAACTGAAATGGATTTCCTCAGAGAGCTCTTTCCTCTAAAGACACTACAGAGAAAATTATCTCATTCCTCTCATCGAACAAATCTGTTAGTGGTTTTAAGTCAATAATAAAAAGATTATTGACAGATTTGTGGCAATCTGAAAGACTCATTTCAAGGTTCATCTATTCATCTATTTGGCACATCCCCTCCCTCCCAGAATTAGAAAGGCGAGAAGACCCCACATTCTCATAGGAGATTGTCTTAAAGTAGATTAAGACAGCTTCTCCTCCAGGGTTTATGCTTCTCTTTCATGATCTCCAGCTCTCAGTGAGGGTCTTGTTAATAGATGGATCAGCCTCCATATCTTGATCTTAGCACTTCTCTTATCAAGTTTCTAGATAATGAGAAAATCAATTTAGTGTCTCTGAAAAAACAGGAGCAGAAGAAAGAGGGGAGAGGAGGAGGAGGAGGAGGAGGAGGAGGAAGAGGAGGAGGAGGAGGAGGAGGAGGAGAAAGAGGAGAAAGCAAGGGTGTTGTTGATTTAGCAGTTCGTCCTTGTTGTTCTAACAGTTCCATGTGGCTTTATACTACCAGGATGAGATCCCACAGCATCTTCTCGGGAATAAATACACTTTAGCTGCCTCAGCAAATGGCCAAAGATCAACCGCGATGATGGAGTTAATGCGATCAACTACCAATGTTTGAAGAAAAATGATGTTTGCCCAGCTGTTGGTCTCATCAAGGGGAAAAAAAACCCTCACAATAATCATCTTAGAAAAGAGCTTAATTAGTTTTGATTCTAAGATTCTAAGATAGCATGTGAAAGTTCTACACGCATTTCTACTCTGAAGATATTTATAAATTATTAGAGCTGGCAACAACTCTAGTGATTTAGTATTTACTTCATCTAGTGAAGAAAAAAGGTCTTAATTTTTTTGGAAACTGAGACTCAGAGAGTGAAGTGCTCAAGGTCACCCCGCGTGAACAGGAAAGTCAGGTCTAAATCCTGGGACTTCTGAGTTCTGATAAGCTATTTTTTTTTTCCACTGCAAATCAGTTTTTGAGATTCAGCCTTTGAAAAAGAATGTGACAAAGTAATGCTGCCTTTTCTTTTGGGGTTAGTTTCCTCTTATGAGAGATGATTTAAAAAAAAAATCTTGACCTTCCTGTTTTCACAAGTTTAAAATGTTCTTTATATTTCAAATCCCATTTTCTTTTGTTTTTTACATTCAGTAATGGTTTTTGAGAGATGAATTTGCTATATCAAATTTCTAAAGGTAAGGTCAATTAGGTCAGTTCTCTCTTTATCTGAATTGTTTTAGCTGTGCTTCAGTGTAATAAGATTTTGGTCTGGTTATGCTGACATTAAAGTTTCCTTTTCTTAAAGTAAAGCTAATGACTTGACCTTGACATAGTATAAGAGCACAGGCCCTGAGGTCAGCTGGCTCCAGATAAGAATTCATCCTGCACTACCCAGCAGTGCATCGTGGAGAGAATCACTTAAACTTCTTGGCATTTCAGTGTTCTCATCTGTAAAATGAGACTAATAAATCTTTTCTCAAAGGGTGGGAATGAAAAGGCTGATAAATGCCAAGTACTTACGTATTGACTGGTACATAGTAAGTATAGCAAGTACTCAATATAGTTAGCAACTATTATTATTATAAAAATTGAAAAATAATTTTATATAGTTGCTATTTATATGAGAAGTGGGAACTCAGCTTTACAACACACTGAAAATGTAAAATTTCATCATTTAATCTGAATAGACCTTTTTTTACATAAAACCCTTTACTCAAATAATGTAACTTAGCAATGACTGGCTTTTAGATATTGGGGAAATGTATTAATATGAACCAGTATAGCATTCTGAAAATGTGTTCCTTTGGGGAAAAAAAAGCCAAGCATATTAATAAGCTTTCACTTTCCACTTTCAAGCAGAAATCAATAATGCACATCCTCTTTGTGTCCCTGCAAAAGCTGTTCAGGACAAACTTACTTTATCTATTATACACATTTTTAGTATTCTGAAATGTGGAGTGCAAAGTGTGCATTTCTATAGGGATATGTTCCTAAGTAATTTTTCCCAGTATAAAATAATAAATCTCTACTATAGACAGTTGCATTTAATGGTCCAATATAGTCCCTGCATGAAAACCAGAAGATCACTGGACATGACATCCAAGGCATGAACCCCATATGCTCTATCTGAAATCCATTCACATCACTGGGGGTTCTCACTACCTCTCAGGTCCTGCGCTTCTCTGTGACTGGGAGATACCTTCATCACAGACATGCTTTTCCAGGTACTTTCAGGGACACCAGCAATTCCAGTCTTGCCCTGCATAATACAGTTTTTACACTCAGTATGTGGAGTCACCCTTCTAACCTATTGGTAAATGTTTATTATTAATAATGACTAATTAATAAAGAGGTTCTGGCCTCTCTCACCTGAGAAGAACAAAACAACAGGTTTTTTCTGCAGCTCTGCTGGACCTGGGCTCCTGTGACCTCTGCTGCTGACAGGCTCTCCACAGGCAATGAACAGAGTACATCAGCTATGCAAATTAGCACCTAATGTTCCGTGTCAGCTGCAAAACCCACAGGACCCGAAGTGTGGCCCACACGATGCTTCTGTGCTCCATGCCTGGTTAGATGGAGACCTGATCGGTATGATTATGGCAGCACATTTTTAATTCCTTTATGGGGTTTGTGGAAATTATGTTTTAATCTCCTTTTTTTTTTTTCTAAAGGAGGCACTGAGTAAGTATATAGGTTGTACAGGTTCAGTGTTGCAGGGAGGAGGGTATTTTTATATGTAAAAATAAAATCTGTTACTTTTCATGTTAGTTTGATTGATAAGATATTAAACAAAACATGTTATTATCTTATTTTAGTATAGATCACTGACAACTAGTTAGAACAACAACAACAACAAAAAAAGCAAAATAAAACAAAACTTATACATTAGCCAATAGAAAATAAAATCTAAAGATGTAACCAGATAACTTGAGGAGGTGGAAAAGTCCACAAATATTAGTGAATTCTTTTCTCATGGCTATCTTGATAGAAAGCTAATTGCAATGTAGGTAATACAGCAGGGTTCAATGTTTTGGTAATATATTTTTTTTTACTCACAAATATACATGCATACATGGTATCAGGTTTATCCTCAACATAAAGACGAGTTTACGTTTTTGGAGGTGGCCTAAAAGCAGACTGATTGTCATGCTATTTACTTCAGTGTCCACAGAGCTCATACACTCCTTGAGACTCCACACTCCTCAAAAGAAGGAATTCTCTTGCCCTAGCTGTCCCTTAGTTAGACCTGGCCCTCTACAGGTATTTGTGACAGTTAATTTTGTGTGTCAACTTGGCGGGGGCCATGATGCCCAGAAATGTGATCAAATATCAATGATGCTTCTGTGAGGGTGTTTCTGAATGAGATTAACATTTAAATTAGTAGATTTCAATAAAGCAGGTTACCCTTCCTAATGGGCCTCATCCAATTAGCTGAAGACCAGAATAGCACAGAAGACTGACTTCCCTGGAGTGGACCAGCAGAAGCCTTTGGGACTCAAGTGCAGAGTTAGGCCTTGCCAGCCTCCATCATCACATGGGCCAATTCCTTAAAACAAATCTTTCTGTGTCTATACGCAGAACCTATTGGTCCATTTCTCTGGAGAATCCTTACTACAACAGTGTCCAATAAGAAGTGGGTGACTGAGGACTGAACAGTGACTGGTCACTTTCTTCCATCCTTCCAACACTCACATAGGTCTTCGCCACTCGTGTGCCTTGACCTCGCTGACCTTCACCCCTGTGTTTCTCCTGTATTCCACTCAGGATTCCCTGTCCCTGTGTATCCAGGATGAGCTGCAGGGCGCCGTTTACATCTTCAGCATCCTACTGCCCTCATCTTTCCTCTGCTTGCCTTCCACATCCTCAGCCCCTATCAAATCATGCATCTTCCTGCCCGACATTGTTTTCTGCTGCCAGCCACTACATAGCCACGAGGGTTAACTGTAGCTGGGCCCTCAGATACTCAGAACACCTCACCAACATCCTTAGCCAGGACAAAAGCACTCCTGCTCTCGTGAAGCTTATATTCTAGAAGGGAGAAAGATCATGAACATAACGTAATCAAACTTACAGAGAATGTCAGTAGATGAATAAATGAAACAGTGAAAATTTGAACATGACAGGGGATGCAGGAATCAGGTTCATGGGAGCGTAGCTCTAAGCAGGGTGGTGTGAGGATGGCATTAGGCCTGAGCCTAAGCAACTTCATTTTAAAACTACAGTTTGAAACCTGCAGTCTCACCAGGCACACCTAACGGAGCCCTCCAGTATGGCCCTCAGGCACAAACAAGTCACTTCTCCTCAGCCTGATAAACTCTCTGAAAGGCAAAAAGGAAGGGCAAAAGATCAGGGTGGGGGCCACTAGACCAGATGTTTTAACCCCAGGGTAAATGACATCACTGAGAGACCCTGTGGCAGCTGATGGGGATTGAAAGGGGGGTGGGGCAAAAGTCCTAGAATTTAGTGTAAATGAAGGAACAGATGAACAGACATTCAGCCAGCCGACACTGATGTGCACAAGCCTGAGAGCATGAGGAGGACCTGGACTGACATCCCAACTCTTCTCATCTGCCGGATCCTCTGCGTTGTTCTCACTGCTCTCAAATTCTACAGCAGCCTCTTGACTCTGGTGAGACAAGGACTTCCCCCTAAGACAGCCTCCTCAACCGGCTGTCAGCTCTACTCCAGGAGAAGTCTGCCTTGATTCCTCATCATCATGGTCTGAGTGAGTGTGAGTCTGCTGGACTTAAAGCCTAAGGCTTGAGACTTTTGATCTGACACTTGAACTTAGCATGCAGAGGGAATGTCTGTCAAGAGCCTGTCATGATTAAGTGTGTTTGCAGTGCTTAGAATTAATCTAGAATTGTTTGTGTGAATTGATTTGTTGAGAGCCACAGCCGAAGGGGCCCCAGCAAACTTTCAGACTGCCAGCTGATGATTGGCTCACAGCGGCCCCAGCAACTTCTAGCTGATTGGCTCCTCTGCGGTGATGCTCATTGGGCTGTTTCCCTGCCCTTTCAGACCACGGAGCTGCTCATTGGGGGACTTTTTTGGCTCCGCCCACATGACCCAGCCAATCGGCCTCAAGAGCAGGAGGAGTGGGGGAGGTTGAGAGGCTTGTGGGAAGCCAGTGGTGGCAGTTGGGCTCTGAGGGTTTTTCCTGAGGAGCTGTTTTGTTTGGCTTGTGTGGTTCTAAAAATAAAGTTAGTTTCTTTTGACAAGTGGCTCCTGAATTGTGCCCAGCCAGACTGCGGCATTGATTTATGTCTATTGAAGTGCCTAGCATTAAGGATTGTCATTTCCTTGATTCAGAACCTATAGAGTAAAATTGTATTAAATGATTTGAGTGAATAAAACATTGAAAAGGGCAGAAATGTGTGGATATTCTTTATCTCTCCCTTCAACTGCAGATGTCGCACCTTTTGCCCCTCATGACAACTGGTCAGCATGGGCTTCATGGGTGGTATTGGAGCCCAGATTCGAAAATCTCTGTGGAGAGGCCACAGAGATCTCTGAGGGCAAATCACTGGAGTCAGAGGCAACAACAGGTGCTAAGGTCCTGCCTTAGTCCATTCTGGCTCCTGTAATGGAATACCATAGACTGGTGGCTTATAAACCAGAAATCCAAGGTCAAGATGCCAGCAGATTCCGTGTCTGTGGAGTCCTGTTTCTCCTAGACCATGGTCTTCTCATGGCCATGGTGGAAAGGGTGAGGGAGTCTCTAGGTTGTTTGTTTGTCTTAAAGTACTAATCACCTTTCAAAGGCCCCACTTCCTAACATGAGCACTTTAGAATTTGAAATGAATTTGTGGGCAGGGGGGACAAAAACATTCAGACCATAGCAGGTCCTAGGGCAGAGGTGTCCTTGATATGGTTATAGAACAGCAAAGAGGCCAGTGTGGCTTTAGCAGCGTCATGGTGTCCTCCAGTTACAGCACTTCAGTGAATTCCAATCTGTCCACTTCACCACAACCATCCCTGACCACACTCTTGTCTTTTCTCATCCACAATACAGTGATTTTTGAAGTGGTTTTCTTTTGTCTTGTCTTGACCTTCCGACATCTATTTCCTATACTCCACTAAAATGAGCCTTCAAAACTATTGATGTCTCCTGATCACATTCTTCCAAGGCTCCCCCTGCCTACACGCTGGTGTGTACTCACGAGCAGGGCTTAGCCCTCTCCCACTTGGCTCCAGCTACTGCTGTGTCCTGTCTCCCATCCTTGGTGCATGGCCAAGGGGCCCCACATGAGGCTTTCTGAACACATGGAGCTTTCTTCTCCCTGGTCCCGGTGCCTTTGTGGGTGCTGCTTCCTCTTTGTGAGACACTTCCTTCAACTCTCCTCCGTCACTTACTGCAACCTTCCTCACACTAAGAAGAATGGCCCCAGCTAAGTTTCATCTCCTTTCCGGATATAACATCACTTCCTACTCCGAGTTTCCCCTGACCTTCTTTCTGGCTTAGCTTCCTCCTCATCCCTCCACTGCGCTTCCACCAGAGCTGCGGCATCACTCCCCAGCTCTCTTTCAGACTGTCTCTGTATCACTTGGCCTCCCCCACTGGGTCTCTGAGTAAAGATGGAACAGAGCTTTTTTAAAATCTCCCAGCATCTAGCACCTCATTTGATACACAGGAGATACTACATAAATACTGACTGACTGAATGAATACACGAAAAAAATCCCCATGGGGAAAGTTGAGGATTGCAGAGGTGAAGAAGATAGTGGTGGATAGGGGGAAGAGGTAAGTGGGGGGGAATGTAAGCTCCTTGAAAAAGAATTTCATACAGAAGCAGAATCTGTAACCATGAGGCAGCCATCCAAAGGAGCAGAGTAATGATCTGCCCTGGCTCCGGTCACTACCGGTTAGAGCGAGCTTTCAGGTCAACTGCATTACCCTAATCCCTCTTTAGAGTGGTTATGATAAAGCTCATCTCTGAGGACAGACTACTCCGGTACCTGATCTCTTTTGTACTCTCTGGTCCACACAGTGTGAGACCCTCTCCAAACAAAACAATCTCTTTGGTTTCACAGACAAGAAGAATGTAATCCATTTCCTACATGTGACAACAAAAGAAAATCTAAAATGGCATAAAAATGTAATGGTGATATTATACCGACAGGAAAGAGCTGAATCAAAATGAAATATGACCAAATGCAATCAGCGGATAACCGTAGGAAAAAGGCAGCTGTCATCTTCATTTCTATCATACACTTCTTAAAGAAAATTAGGTCTTTTAGAATATAAATCAGTTTTCTTTCTGAATATTACTTTTCTTTTTTTGCACTACTATGGACTAAACCCAGGGCCTTGCACAAGCAAGGCAAGCATGCCACCACTGATATCCTAGCCCTGGGTATTACTTCTCAATGCTTCTGCCATTTATGGGAGGTAAAGCATCCTCTGTGTCCCTGGATCCCACTTAGGTGTTTTCTTCATTACAGCCCACTCCCCCTTAGCACTCCTTCTCACAGCCTTCTCCTTCAGTCTCCCATCAAAGCCCTGATTAAATTGCTTTGCACATTGATGGATTAATAAATATGTTTCAGCAGCTCTGGGTGCTCAGAGACCGGAGGGAAAAGGCCTAGAGTCAGACACATGAAACTGTGATTCAAGGCAGAGTGCACCCAGCCAAGGGGCTGGAGGAAGGTGCCAAGTGTGGGTTGCACAGGAACGGGAACACTGGTGTTGGGTGTGGGCTGCTGGGAACGTCCCAGGAGCGGCTTGCCTCATGTTACAGACTAGGAATCCAGCCTTCTGGAGGTGGAAGAATCCATGGATGGTGCACATTGCAGAGACACGGTTTCAAAATCTTTTGCAGTATGCATACATTAGGGAAGAAACCTCAAAAGAAAGCCACACTCATGACTCTATGGAGCACTGAACACTCAGGTGACAGTCTGTAGCTATGTAGATAAGGTGTTCCTAAATGTTCTCAGATACATGGCTAATCGTCCCCTTAAAAAGAGTATCAACGTCATGAAAAACAAAACTCCCTGAAAGGGCTGATTATCTCTGAAAAGAAAGGGAAGAATCTGGATTGAGCTGAAATCAAAAAGGAGATCTACAAAGTGGGACGACATGGCTAACACTGGCCCCTGAGACCTAAGCCTATCTGATAATATTCACAGACAGGAGCTTATTTTATTATGATCTATTACTATTTATCCGATCTACTGGCAGGGCCCTGGGATGGGAAAGTGCCTGAACCAAGGGGCGGGGTGGGGTGGGCACTTTGTGGCAGAGAACTAATCTTTATTCGGTTCCTTACAGGCACTGTTACAGGCACTGTTAGCTGCTTAGTGTGCTGGTCTCATTTCCTCTCTTATACAGTTCTTTTAGAGGCATTTTATACACATTTTTTAAGAAGAAAAACTCAAGGCTCTAAAGATGTAAGATGCACCTAAGTGCATGAAGATGATTGGTGGAGAGAGATGACAACTGTGGATACACAGATGGCAAGCTGTGGACAGGGCCCCTAGGCGTCCCCCTCCATGGGTCCAGAGCACCTGTTGTTACACAGCAGCCCTTGAGCCTTCTTTTCTCTTGCAGTGTGTCCCCCAAAATGCTCAGACTGCAAGCTCCATGAGGAGAGAGGTTTTTATGCTTTTCTTCACCATTAATTATGTCTCCAGTGTCTCCCACAGACCCTGATGCATGCTCAATGCTCAATGTCTACTGAGAAATAAGACTCAGGCCTGGGAGGAGTTTCTGCCTCCACCCCCCTTCTGCTCCTAAGTTAGAGTCCCACAGCAGGGCTGGTCACAGCCAGGTACTCCTGGAAGAAAGGAGGTCGTGTATGTGACTGTCAGGTTCAGGACTCTTGGGTCAGGATATGACTTGCACTGACCCAGGTGACAAAGGAACTGTGGGTCCCTGGATGAAGCCGAGACCTAAAGATCTGGTGCTGTCTTTTAGCATTAATTCCCAGTTCTGGTAAAACTAAAAGAGCTAAAATCCCATAATTCTAGATGGTTGTGACAACCATCTTGGATAAATTTTTGCAATATTCTTATTTTGAGCTTTGTACAATGGTACAAATTGCACAAAATTTACTTGCACATGTGTAAATATATATAAACAGTTTTGTCCTGAGGGGGAAGTTGAGTTTTAAAACTAAAAGAAACCATGTCCATGACCCTTTCCTAATAATTTGGTTATTCAATCACTGACTGTCACTGTGAGTTCATTTCTGTAAAATGGGTAATAAAATCTTGTGTTTCACATGAAAAGGTCATGATGAAATTAGGGTAACATGTCCTGAAAACTGAATGTTCTTTTGTCAATGACAGGGTCTGGCCTACCTTCTGTACTTTGGGTAAAGTAGCTGAGAGGGATGTTCTGGACCCCAACCCTGGCTCGCCCACCAGGGAGTTTAGGAGGGCTAGAGCCTCAGTTTCTTTTTCTGTAATGGGAGAGCAGTAATTTACCCAGATCCTATAACTATTAGGAAGATGAGAATTCAGTGATTTAACACATCATAAGTACTTAGGAGAGGCCCAGCACATGGACAAGGCTGAAAAAAAAAAAAAAAAAAAACCTTCTCTGTGATGATTTCTTTGCTTTCAGGATCAGTGTACAGAGGAGAACACTGGTCAGCTGCATGCCCCCAGAGCAGGGGAAGGATCTGTTCAGTTGCCCTCAGGAACATGCCTGGAGTGTGGGGCCAATAAAGATGGTAGTCCCAGAGGCTGTTTTTCTAGACAGAAGCAGAGAGAAGACAAGAGCTTTCTGGAGTAAGTTCTTCCCTTCCTCTGTCCTTCCTTCCTCTTTTTATTTTCTTTCCTATTAAAACATGCCACAGGATCCAGGACTCCCTGGGAGAAGAGGTGACAGCAGCTGGAGGTCTGGCTGCGAGCTGATGTGGAAACAGGCTCAGCCCCTGCTGTCCACTCAATCTTCCCCAATTAACCGCATGTGAGGTGGCAGTCCCCTGACCATATTTCACTCCCAGCACCGCAGCTTGCACAATACGTGGAAATGTGCAGGGCCTGGATATCCATCTCACCCTCTGCATCTGTGATGGCATCTGGGAGGCAGGACCACGACAGACCTCCTTTGTGCTATCCTCAGTGCTGTACCAGGCTCTGATGGTGCCTACAAAATGCTTTTGCATAACAAAACAGGACAAGTCCCTCATGGGTGATTTTGTAAGAAAAGATATATTCTGTTCAGGCCCGTGTCATGCCTTTGATTATTCAGACTTGGGGTAGGGGCAGGAAGATGTCACTATTTCATTTTGTCCTTTCTCATCTAATCGAAATTTCCTCCCACTTCTTTGAACTGGGTCTAGGTCTTTTCCCTTTTTAAAATTTGCCTCAAAGACATCTTTTTCATTTTACCTTAAGAATGACTTTAATGGTCTATATTTTAACCTCTTCCTCATGTAATGTAAGTGATCTGCAAGGTTTCTTATATCTTACACCTTTTGAATTTCAAATTTCTTTTTTTCTAATCAGTTCTACCTTGGCAAGACATTATTACTTTCTGCTCATATAAATACTATCATTCACCCTTTTCTCTCTTCCATCATAAAGTGTGGTTCATATACTCTGGTTGTATATAAAGTATATTCACACTAATTCGTGTCTCTATACATATACTTTGGATAATAATGTCCATCACATTTCACCATCATTTCCAACCCCAGGCCCCCCCTTCCCCTCCAAAAACTCTGCCCTATCTAGAGTTCATCTATTCCTCCCACGCTCCCCCTCTCTACCCCATGATGAATCAGCCTCCTTATATCAGAGAAAACATTTGGCATTTGGTTTTTGGGATTGGCTAACTTCAATTAGCATTATTTTCTCTTAACTCCATCCATTTACCTGCAAATGCCATGATTTTATTCTCTTTTATTGCTGAGTAATATTCCATTGTGTATATATGCCACATTTTTTAAAAATCCATTCATCTATTGAAGGGCATCTAGGTTGATTCCACAGTTTAGCTAATGTGAATTGTGCTGCTATAAACATTGATGTGGCTGTGTCCCTGTAGTATGCTGTTTTTAAGTTCTTTGGGTATTTAGGAGAGGGATAGTTGGGTCAAATGATGGTTCCACTCCCAATTTTCCAAGAAATCTCCATACTGCTTTCCATATTGGCTGCATCAATTTGCAGCCCCACCAGCAGTGTATTAGTGTATCTTTCCCCACATCCTGGCCAACACTTAACTGTTGTTTGTCTTCTATAATAGCTGCCATTCTGACTGGAGTGAGATGAAATCTTAGAGTGGGGTTTGATTTGCATTTCTCTAATTGCTAGGGATGATGAACATTTTTTCATATATTTGTTGATTGATTGGATATCATCTTCTGAGAAGTGTCTGTTCAAGTCCTGGCCCATTTATTGATTAGGTTATTAGTTTTGGTATTGGCACCAAAACAGACTGATAGACCAATGGCACAGAATAGAGGACCCAGAGACTAACCTACAAAATTACAATTATCTTATATTAGACAAAGATGCCAAGAACATGCATTGAAGAAAAGAAAGCATCTTCAACAAATGGAGCTGGGAAAACTGGAAATCCATATGCAACAAAATGAAATTAAAGCTCTATCTCTCATCATGCACAAAACTCAACTTAAAATGTATCAAGGACCTAGGAATAAAACCAGAGACCCTGCATCTAATAGAATAAAAATAGGCCCAGATCTCCATCATGTAGGATTAGGCACCAACTTCCTTAATAAGATTCCTGTGGCACAAGAATTAAAATCAAGAATCAATAAATGGAATGGACTCAAACTAAAAAGCTTCTTCTCAGCAAAAGAAACAATCTGTGAGGTGAATAGAGAGCCTACATCTTGGGAGCAAATCTTTACCCCTCACACATAAGATATAGCACTAATCTCTAGGGTATATAAAGAACTCAAAAAGCTAAGCACACTCAAAAAACATATTGCTATTTAAAAATAAATTCTGGTATTTAAAAATATAAGTACTATCTTGCATATTAATGCAGTAACAATTTCTACAGTGGAAAAGCACACCAGTATAAAATATGAAATAAGTATGTGTGTATATATACACACACACACACACATAAAACTGCATTTAACCAATGAGGAAACAGAAGCTCAAGAAAATTAAAAGTTTTGTGCAAATCACAAAGAAGCAAGTGGCTCAGCTGAAATTAGGATTGACATCTTCTGATCATTACACAAGTTTACCAGCCAGACACACTAAACACACTAGAAAAATTATAAATGGCTGAGAATACAAAGACACTTCAAACTCTCATACTTAACAATGACAAAAAAAATTTCCCATACAGAACATCCAAGAAGCAGTTATTCCTTTTAAGGAGTTTTTTTTTTAAACTATATTTTAAATCTACATTTAAATTCTATAAAATGATCTCTCTAAATTAAGATAAATGAACTTTTCTCTAGAGTGGGAACAAGTTACTGGTGTTTAAGCAACTTAAAGACTAATCCTTTCCCTAGTGATAATGAATGTGGTGTAGCATTCACTGTAGCACAGAAGAGGTGCACCTATTGTCACATGTCCTGGGACTCCAGGAATAAAGCTTAGCCTTTAATAAGTAGTGAGTTCTATAATATTTCAGTTCTAAACAGAGCTACATAGGAAATCTAGGATATTTACAATAATATTTAGTATAAATTATTTTAATATAAAACACTGAAGAGCCTAGCTGGGCACATAAGAGCTCATCATGTATACTTCCAGTTGAGTGACATTAAAGTCCAGTTAAGCCATTAGTTCAAATACTACCAGAGACTAAATACAAAATATGAGCTGAGTTGTGTCCCCTAAAATGGTTCTGTTGAAGCCCTAACTCCCAGTATCTCTAAATGAGACTGTATTTGGAGGTAGAGCCTTAAAGAACTATTTAAGTGTAGGTGAAGTCATGAGGGTAGGCCCCAACCCAATGGGACCTATGTCCTTAGAAGATCAGGACACAGGCCTCACAGACAGTGTTGACCTTGTAAGGATACAGGAGAAGGTGGCCCTCTGCAAGCCAAGGAGAGAGGCCTCAGAAGACACAACCCTGCCAACATCCTGAACTTTGACTTCCAGCTTCCAGAACCATGGGAATGAATTTCTGTTGTTCAAGGCACTGCATCCCTGGTACTTCGTTATGCTAGACAAAGCAAACTCTTAACATACCTAATACTAGTTTTCTCCTTCCAACCTCTGGGCCTCTTTTCTATAGACTTAGCTTCTCCTTAATCTGCCAGTAATACAAAGACAGGCAGATCTGGAAAGAGGACTGAGGTTATCCTAGGTTGAGTATCTATTTCTCATGCCATTTCCCCTGGGAGCTACTCATTTAATGTTTGTTGAGTGAATACATGGGGAGACAAAAAGATCTCCATTTCCCCTGGAATAAATCTGTTAATACTGAAGTCTCTGACATAGTTTTAAGTATAGTCATATTTGTTTGTTGAGGAAGAAATGTATTAAGCAATATAAAGCTTAGAAAAGATAATAAAATCCAATGAAAAAAAAGTGCCTATTGATAGGTTTATTAACAGAGAAGAAAGTAATTGAGGATGAGATAATAGAAAAAATAGAAGCAGAGACCTTTACAAAATTGAAAGGATTGTATCCTGGTGCAGCTTTGGCTAGAGGAATGCTCACTTGAGGGAAGGAACCACAGGGCCAATTGCTCTGAATCAGGCCCTGGAGAACTCTGAGAACTCTGCCCTCTTGGTGAAGTTCAAGAACCAAAGACTCAATGAATACTCCCTGTGAAATTGAAGAAACACAGTCCTAGTCCTAGAGGTAAAAATAACTACATCAATAAACAGAATCATGAGAGCCTGGGGATAAGCAAAGAGAAATGAAGTACATGAGTGCTCTCTTCTAAAGGACAGCAAAAAGCAGGTGAGTTGATGTGAATGGTTTGTGTGAGGGAGAAGGATATTAGAAACCACAGAACCCTGGGGTAGAGCAGAGCCCCAGCAAGAAAGTGCCCATGAGGTCAGGCTGACTTGGCAATGACATGAGAAGAGGGTTTCACATGATGGATAGCAGGGGGACTACCTTCTCCTCACACCACCATCCTCATAAATAACGAATCTGGCTAACGTAAGACAATGCAATCAACAGGAACCCAAATATTTAGGCACGACAGAATGAGGCAAAAGGAAGACAGCCTCTATGTTCAAAACAATGAAAGTGACCCTGGAAATCGTAATTTGGCGAGTTTGCAATATTGTGAGTAATAAAAATCTGTTAACATCTAGAGGGAATAAACCCAAAAGTAATAAGAAACTGAGCTTTATGAAGGAAAAAAAAAGGCACACCAAATTTGATTGCTTTTCTGATGGAATTACAAGATTACTAGTTTAAGGGAGTGGAGCAGATGTGATAGATTTGAATTTTATTAGAGCATTTGGAGGAATGTCTCACACAATTTCCTTCACAAAACTAAGTGAGTTTGGCTTGAGCATGGGCTGAGGAGATAATAAACCATGGGAAATAATGCACTTCAACCAATCTCACTGGGAGGAAGGTGTTTAAGAGGTGATGGGAGGGCTCCTGATGTTTGCTGTGACTAGAACATTCTTTAAATGGTCTGTAAAAAGGGAAGAACAAGAGTGGGAGGTGGGAAGCACAAAAATTTATTGATCAGAGGGATCAGAAACTTGATTAAGAATATCTGAATTTGGAGGAAAAATGCTAACAAATACACATTTAGGAAAGTAAATATATTTGAAAAAATATTTGCAAAAATTCACACATAAAAGGAGAAAGAAACTAGAAATTAATAACATTCAAACCCATGTAGAGGAAGAAGCTTGCTATAAACTGGACTGTAATACAGTTATAACATGGAGATTTTAATAACATGTCCTAATGAAGGCACATTATATGACTTGCCCCCAAGTGATTTTTTAGGTTTAAACGAGCTGAGTTTTACTCATCTTTGGATTTTATCATTATAAATTTTAACCTTCAAGATCAGCAACAAAACTCTGCAGTTTAAATGAACTATCCTGGGGCAGGAACAAGTCATCCACAGTCCCTCTGAGATACTATCTTTCTTTTTATCTGGTTCTGAGTGAGACAGAGCTCCACAGCAATGATTTCTGGGTAAAGAAACCCTCTCCAGTGCAGTCATGACTGATTCTGAGAGGTCTCTGAGCACCACTGTGGAGGTTTGCTACTTCCTCTGCCTCCAGAAATCTCTTCAAAGTTAAAATCCCTTAAACGAATGCTCCTGAGGAGGTTCCAAAAAAATAATGATTATGTCCTGGACTAGTTTACTCTTAAGGTCACAAAGTTGGAATGAAGTTGTTGTAATCGTTCTTATCACAGTGATGACATTAGGAAGCTCCGAAGCCAGGACGTCTGGGTTCAAACCCTGACTCAATTACCCACTGACTGGGTGAAATTGGGCCAGTGACCTACACTGCAGTGCCTCACCTTTGTCATCCAAAAAGGGGTTAACATAGTGCCTACTCAAAGGATTAAAGGACAAAATGAATCAATATTATGTGAAGCACATTGTGAGCCATCTATAAATGCTAATTATTAAAATGCTCACTGTGAGCAGCTGGTAAAGTTAAGAGATAAATTTCAGAGAAAAACTTTACATACAGTTCTAGATGTTCATCACTGACTATTTGCTGTAAACCAAAAATCAATTCTACTTCACTAGGATTACATAATCTAACAATGTGTCTTTTAAACAAAATGTGCAGTCTAGAAGCATGAGTTAGGCAGAAGATTCTAATCCTAACCTACCACATTAGCTGTGTGTTTTTGTATACAATTGTCTGTAGCTACAAAGTAAGGATATTACCACTTATACAAGCTTCCTCACAGGTTTTGAAGAGAAAATGTTACAAAAGAGAGAAAAACATAAGGCTTAAAGAGGAGTTTGACTTTTGGACAAGAATATAAAAATGAGTGACAATGCTGGTACCTCTCACTATGACTGCACCATGGCATTCAAATCCACCAGAGGTGTAATTGCCTATAAGAATAGTACCATCGGTGGACTGTGGACTACCTTTTTTCACTCTAGATCCCATCCTTACTCATCTTCACATCCATGGAATCACCCAAACCCTCAATTTTGCCTTCTCACCTCTCATTCAGGTCCATTTCTGGATGCAACTCAGGTCCCTTATTTCTCATTGGCATTCTGCTCAATCCCAGTGTCAAAGAAGAATTTCCTTGTCTCTACCTTGTCCCTCTGCTCTCTCTCCTCCCCATTTAAAACCCTCTGGTGTTTCCTGTGCCCTTCAAGACAGGCCTTGGCACAGGGTACAGATCCTGGAGGGCCTGATCCCCTCCGATCCTTTTACCTTATCTTATCATTCCCTCCTCCTTTCCACTCTCAGGCCTGAAGCACTTCCAGTCCTTAGCATCTCTGCTGCCCTTAACCTTGGTTGTACACCACTTCCACTCTTCAGGACTGTGTGCAGCTGCTATTTCCTGAAAGAAGTCGTTTTCAACCCCCACTTCCTTCTTTCTGCTTTGTTAGTTTCTCTACTGTGGCCTTTATTATACTCCATTGGAATCCTTTACATGTCTGTAAACAGTGGGAGGTGAGCTGTTTTATTCTTCTATGTTGCCAGCCCGGAACCCACAGGCCCACAGGTACATTATGAATGAACAGGCCCAGACCACCACTACATTTGGGGACTGCACCCATTTCAAGACAAGGCTGGGCTTGTGTGCAATACACGCTGGTTCTGAAAGCAGCATGCAGGAGGTAACAAGGGCAAAGGAATGCAGCGATGAAACGTAAACCTCGCTGTTACAGCAGACCACCTGCTTTGGTAGACAAGAGCCTGTGGCTCTTAAATTTAGCCTCTTCAGTTCATCTGGCCTAGAAAATGCTATAGATTGGATCAAGCCCAGTAGGAACTAAAGGAGGGGCTGGTATTTAAGGACAAACAACTCAGCAGAGGATAAGGAATGCAGGGTCACTGTGTGTGTGTGTGTGTGTGTGTGTGTGTGTGTGTGTATACTACTCCTCTGCTTAGAGTTTTTTGAATGGCCTCCCATCACTGGAAGGCCGATGTCTAAGTCTCTCTCTCTCTCTTCTCTTCCTCAGGCTCGTACTATATTTCCAGCAGCTCCACAGGTACCACATGGAGAGCCTCATGCCCCCACACATGCTGTTTTCTCTAACTAAAGTGCCCTTTTTCTTCATCCTTTCCTCTTGATCATTCTTGTAGATGAGTCTCAACTGTCACCTGCTCTGAGAAGTCTCCCATGAGCTGTCCTGTAGGGCTAAGGTGTCTCCCTGTGTCACCAATGCCCCTTGTGATCTGCTCAGTTACACGACGGATCACCAGGTACGCTGGTGTCTATTACCTTCTTGCTCCTCTCCCACATAATGGGACTCACATGTCCTTGCATCCTGGGATTCTAGCATTATGGTGGGTCCAGAGTAAGAATTCAAATGATGTGCTGAATTTCTTGAATTCACAGGGAAGAGGACACTTTATCCAAAGCCTGAATGGCTAAAGTGGTTGATTTCCAGGTTTTGTTGACAATAGGGAGCATAATTGGAATGAACCAAAATAAGCATGAGTATGCAGAAAAAAACTTCAGAATCAATAACTATGGGTATATCAAACTTTTTAGTTGAACAGATCAAAGATAAGAGCAACTACAGAAAATAGTATTTAATGGTCTTAGAGTATAGGGAGAAGTCACATGGTATTTTTTAGCTTGCTTTCTTTAAAAATACATAAAAGCATTATAAAAAGCCAAAAACAATCTTTTAAAAGTGTCATTTTTACACCAGGTACTTAAATTATATTTTCACTGGGAGTTTATTCACAGTAATTATACCATAAAGTACTTGGCTTCAGGTCACTATGCATATATAGCTAAATTATGCAATTAGATGACATGTAATTAACCAGAACAGCAGCACAGCCAACCTAAGGGGGCCAGTTTGGGTCTAAGTGACTCGTAAAAACATTCTGTAGTTAAGTGATGGGCACCTATGAGGACACTGAACTGCAGTCAACCTACAGCCTAATGAGTCCCTCTTGGGAGTAAAGAGATAATGGAAAGAGGTCTCAGAGATGGGGCAGTATCAATGGAAATTCTGTACAAGAAGGAGCTGGGGTGTCATCTTGATTGTTATTATCCAAAACTTCTAATGAGACTGGAAATCTCTCCAAACACATTGCTGCCAACAACATCAGGCTGACCCTGATAACAGGGAAACATTAGTTAAAGATTATTTTAAGTCATGCTGAAGATGCTGATCACTCAGGTAGTATAGCAGACTGAATGTTCAGTAAGTAAAAACTAGAGGCAGAAGTGGTCCTAATTAGTTTTCTTCCTCTTCCTTGAAGGATGTACACAGGGCAAGCATGAATGAATTAATGAAGTCACAGAGAAGAGGTGTTATGACTTTCATGAGGATCAATGGTTTTAGTCACTGCTGTGTTTTGTTCTGGGGGCTAGCTTCGGTTTCATTTGTTTATTTAGATGAGTCACCCTTTAGTTCTGGAAGGATTCAAAATAGGGACAAGAAAGCAGTCTTCAAGAATTTCCCCTGTGGCCCTTTTCTTAAGAGGAGTCTAGCAAAAGTCATATTTCTCTGATGTGGCAACAAATCTTTTATCTTAAAAATTTTAAGTGAGAAAAAAAGTAATCTAGCCATTTAATCACAAACACATCCCTTACTCCCCAACACCATTTATCATTCCATCCATATTTATGTAGTATTAACATACCAGGGCTGACTGAAAACAAAAATGGTGTGCAAGACTCAGGGCCTGCCCTGAAGCCACTTACAGCCTACCTGAGGAATCCAATCTGTCACCTACTCTTACTTTTTTCTTCAAAATGGCTTGGGCATATTCAATATACTCTGATGGTTTAATTAAAATTGACTATGTCTAGGAGGATTACAGTGTTAACTGACAGAAATAACAAATTATTCTTTTTCCTCTCCATTTTCTCCTTTTTTCTTTTTTAAATGATGAGGATGTAAAACTTGTATAAAAAGGAGAAATAAGTTATTTTATAAAAGATGGGGAAAAACCTCCTTCTGGATACGTCTGTATTTTGCCCTACTTTTGAGCACTTACAAAGTCCTATTGCCTAAACTCTGAGGGAGCCAACAGAGGGCTTTGCTGATGGAAAAGTTTAGAATAATTGCTTGTCAACTTCTCTGCTTGTCCCCCAGTGAGGAACTCCTTGTGGAAGCGTCTTGTCCTGTCACTGCAGCTCGGTGCCTAGAGTGGATCAAGCCACTGTCTGAGGTGAGGTGAGTACTGGGGAAGACAGGACAGGACAGCAGGAAGACAGGGGAAAGCTGGAGGCCCAGACACTCCTGAGGCTTTTATTAAAGCAAGGACTTAATGCAATCATGTTGGCAAAACCAAATTGATTAAACAGGTTAGAGGCATAAAGGGGACATAATTGATGTGACTACCAATAATTTTATTCCTCAGCCAACTCTGTTGTTGGCTAGAGTGCCCTGTTAAGAGATAAAGATTCATATGAGGGTGTCTGAGTCAATAAATCTGGGAGCAATTAACTTTCTGCCACCCCCTCTTTTATAAAAGAGGGCTTTCAAAACCTAAGCATTTTAGAACAAAACAAAACGTTTAATGCCTTGATTTTAAGCTTCTTCAAATGCAGAAACTCTAAGGAAATGCAACACACAGGACATCCTATTGGACATCCTATGAGCGGTGCCCCCTGGTATTGTGTAGAGGACAATTTGTGGTGTCATATTCAACCACTTGGGCTTGCTTCAGGTATTAAATTCCCATACTGGCTACAATTCTTCAGATCTGCAAGGTTTGGATATATTGCTTATGGCCCTAACTTTGGGGATGCATTGACCTTTGTTGACTAAATAAGGTCTATAATAAGATTAGACCTTCATAAAATAATAGTAGTATTTATTGAGAACCTACTGTGTATTATATCTAATATAATATATCTAATTTTCAGTCCTCAGAATAAACATGCAAGGTAGATATTATCATTATTTTACTGATAAAAAGGAAGTCCAGGAAAGGTTCAGTTTGATAATTTTCTCCAAAGCAAAAAGATCTAATAAGGAGTGGAGCTAAGATGCAATTCCAGGCTGACAAATGACCCCACCTCATTCTTCTTTCCTTTTCTCTGCAGAAAAGCAGCAACCAGTACTAGATAATCTGTTGATGCTATTAAAATTTAACCTTTAGGTTTGCTCTTCATTTTACTTTATGTGTTTCTCTTGGTTCTTGTCCCATCCCCCAGGCCCCTGCAGTTTCAATTTCCATTCCTCCTATGTTTTTGTGGCATTTAAGAAACCTTCATTGAAAATTCCTTAACAGTTTCTGCAGGTCTTCTGAGAAAAAGTGCCATAAAAATAATATTTAAGCAAAATACCACATGGTATGCATAATTAGATTTAGATTTTTCAGGTACCCGGAATATGGGACAAATAAATTCTCTCATTATCTTCATACTGACCTACACAGACACACATACAAGCACATATGCACACATGATTAGAATAATTTTTTCCATCAGAAGTGACATTTACTTTTAAAATGATTATTCAATATCACTCTCACCCTCAGTCAAGATTTCCATGCCTGAATAAACAAAAAGGGAATTGACTATTGAGATTCATTGGCTTTTCTCTTTTTTGTACAGTGTAAAAAATAATGAATAGAAACATAAAATATATATTAATAATACAGAACTGAAACAATCTCAATGCTCTGCAGAAAGTGATCTTCATATCCCAGGGATGCTGACCTTCTGACAGCTATAAAATCAAACCTACAAGCTTTATTTTTATGGCTGCAGAGTACTTTTAAAGCAAGCAAAGCCTGAAAGTGAGACAATAACAGGTCATATTTAGGATTACCTAGTTTTTCTACAGGCTAAGACAGGTTCAGGCATCAAAAGAGAAAATAAAAAGATGTTCATTAAAAATCATTTAAAATAATTTAGCAAAAACAACAGCAAAAGATACACATGGTAATTTAAAAAAATGACTACAATAAGAGTGCTAATAAAAAGAAAGGCAGCATCACATGGAACTGGGTTTGAGTAATATGACAACAGAAAATAAAAATATAAATTGACCTTAACTGGAATGTACAAAAGTATCCGGCTTCAAAAGATGGACAGGTTCCTTAAAAGTTCTGCATAAATATGGTTTTTCTCCCTAATTTCTAAGGGGAAGACAGGAAAAAGACCTAATGAAATCTTGCAGCAAATTCTAAATTATAAAGAGAAATCATTTTAAATGGCAAACAGATATCTGCTTTGATTCTCTGACTTAAAAATTTTTAAAAAAATTTATAATAAGTGATTTGAATAGCAGGATATTGTCTAAAAACAAGACAAACTTGTATGTCACCATAAATAATTCATAAAATGGAGAAAAAGTCAGAGGGTTGATTTATATTTTATATGTACTATTTAAATGCCACATTAATAACTGAACACTGTGGCATGACGAATCAAATAAATTACTGTTAAATTGTCTTGTAAATTGCTCAGTCCTTTGGTCCATATTCAATAAAATATATGCCTTGCCTGTGGTTTACTCAAGACTACAGCAATTGAGAATAATCAATCATTCCAGGTGGCTTTTATAGCTTTCCAGGCAGCAAGGGCTATATTTTATTGAGTGTAAGCATTTAATTAGTAGGTATTATCAAAGTGCAAGATTCCATGCTAAACTATTTTCTATGTAAACTAGCTTCCTAGTATGCTGACTTATAAAGACAGGGTTATCTTGAGTTCACCTAGCAGACAGGTAATAACTCATCTCTGTCTGTTTTCTGATTCTTCAGAATGCATTCTTTCTGTAGTCATAAAAAAAATAGTTTCAAAACAAATATTCTCCACAATTTCTCATGCGCTATTGTTCTATAAACTAAATCTTTTCAGATAAACCTACATGCTAGCATTACATATTGTGATATTTCTTATGTTATAAAGAAAATTATGCTACAATATATAATTATTCAATTGTTGATGATTAGTTGCAGCTGTGGTACCACAAAAAGGTGATGTTCAATAGACACCTTTTCTTATCACAGTCCAAAACACCATTTTGGCCTTTTATGCAAAAAAAGACTGTAACAAATAATTATTACTCTAATACATAAATTCTGTCCAATAATGATCTAGATTTACCAACATAAATGACAAGGACAAAATCAATTTCGAGCAAATATGTATTTCACATAGTTTGTGACACATATGAAGCAGCTTTGGAGCAAATGAATCCATCTGATCAAAGGCAAGTATTTTGGAGAAAATCCAGATCAGTGGAAAGAGATTTTTTTCCCTTTTCTTACTATAGATATTCACTGATTGTAATATTTAAGTCACAGATCTCTTCTTTAATGGTAACATTTGTTAAAAGATCTCTAACAAGACACCATTGCTGATTATGTAACACTGGTGTTATGTTGCTGTGATTTTTTCAGTTCTGTACCAAAAGATTAAAAAAAAAAAAAAAACCCAAAACAATAAATTCAGTTAATGTCTTCAAACAAGAATATCTTCCAAATCAATTGCTACTTCCAGGTGTAGGGCTATAATTCTTAAAGGATTATAGTATTAGTCATGATAAGTGATACAAAGAATAATTATCAATTTTCAAAAATTCAAACTTTGTAACATTTGCCTGGATACCATGGCAAACAAACATCCATTTCCATAGGATATGTCCTACAGTTTGTTGGAAAGGTAAGGCAAAGCTCTTGATTGTGACCAACCAGTTGGAAGAATTAACAAATAAACAACTTAGCTATTGCGGCTTTGCTGGAAAACTGGTCATTCTTAGTGACAAAGATTAATAATTGCTTTTAAAAAAGATTAGAACAAAAACTAGCTTTGTGAATTGCTGCATGCTTACTTGTGAATGCAGACTCAGGGCACCCACAATTTGTCTAATCATTATCAATATGGCATACTTTAATATATTGGATATAAATAATTGTCACTGAAAAATCATCTGCTGTGTGTTCAGATAAAGCTATAGAGATCTGCCTTGTTACCTAGCAACTGGGCAAGTAACTGCCATACTGCAAAAAAGAAAAAAAAATCCTTATTTATTTATTTATTTTTTAGGTAGAAAGAATGTTCATAAACTGCACATTAAGATTTTAATTAAGCCAAAGTATATATTAAGGTACAATTGCTAACGATTTTAGATGCATCTATCACCTATGTTTTGAAAAACCATGCAGTAATAAATTGTCATTATTTAGAGCTATTATTTGAGCTGGTCACAAACAATAATATTTCAAATAGATTTAGTGTTTTATTATTTTTTTTAAGAATCGCCACCTTTACTAAATTTTTATTTGTACCGTTTCACAGACAAAGGAATTCCAACAGGATCTTACACACTGACTTCTATTTATTGAAGGGGTGATGCTGACTTGTTTAAATACAACATAACCGTTCTGAGTAATTAGTTCACTGTAAGGGATCCCAAATTAGTTCTTACATTCAAAAAACAGCTTAATGCATTAAATTTATAACATCTGGGGGAATCCAGAAGAGAACTAATCTAAGTTCTCTTTCAATTTTGCTAAAAATCTGATTTCCAATATTGTGCATAAAATCTCTTTAAAAGGTCAATAGGTGATTGAAGCAATTATATAATTTGACTTCTGAGATCCAAAATTCAGCATGTGGCCAGTCTTCAAGTCCCAATCTGAAAGCAATTCCTTCTGGTGTGTGATGCAGGCTACAGCCCTGGCCCACATGATGATGGTCACAAATCAGGAAAGCATTCATTGTTCAGCAACAAACACAGATTGCTTCATGGACATATTCAGCTGTGCTTGACAACTTGACAAGTTCTTCACAGCAATCCAAACCTATCACTTCAATGGCACAACCGATACCCACCTACCTCAACACTTCTGTGTTGACATAATATGTATTACTTTTATTTATAATTGTTTACAGTGTAGAGATGCAATTCAAAAAAAGCTCTTCGAATTAGTGCATGGAATTAATATAAAGAAATCTAGAAAAGAACTAAGCTGGAAATGAATACTTAAATTTACCACATTGTTTTCACTCATTCTCACATTACTGCCAAGCCCATGCTCTTATATTTGAAAGTAATCTTTATTAAATATGATAAATAAATCAGATTTATTCTAAAGTGATAGGAGGATAGAAAACAACCTGTTTGAGTTGGGGGTGTGGGTTTTAGGAGAAGGCAGCAGTTTACACACCCAAGTCTCTAAGAATCAATTAGAGATTGGTCACGTGCCCCACTTGTTAAGAGGAATGGGAATGTTTTCTATGGTTATAGTGTTTTTCTTTTAAATAAGAACTTCAGATACATGATCTCATTTGGCCTCATGCTCTATAGCCCAGGAAATACTCAAATAGTTACTGCCATTTGACTGACAAGGAACTCCAGCCAGACTGTGGCCGGGCTGAAGGTCATACCCATTGGCAAACAACAGTGAAAAGGACTCAAGTCTTGATGCCCAGTTCAATTTATAAATTATTATATTTTGGGATTTGAATAAAACTATTTCATTTAACAGGAAAGTCCAAATTTAATTTGCTCTAGGTACTCTGAATATATAAATACATGTGAATTTAAAAACTGACGGCCATGCCTCCTTATGTGCCAGGGACTTTCAGAGTGAAGCAGCAAAGGTTATAGTCCCTGCCTTCAAGTAGCTGACAGTCCAAGAATCTAAACATGTGCATGCAGATACCAAAACAAAGGCACAAAAAGCTACAGCAGTTCAGGGTAGGGGTAGAATAGTTCCAGGGTTACTTAAAAGCCTCAGAGGAAAGGATAAGGTCTGAAATTGCGTGAGCTGAAAGCAGGAGGGAAGACGTGTGTGTGTGATGTTGTCCGAATGGACCCAAACCTCTATCATTTGCCCCTTGTGTCAGATGCTTTGCTATGTAATGATTCTTCTACCCCCAACTACAAAAGGGTATATTTCTACATGCTTTACTAAGTAAGGTCATTAAGACATTTTTAAGCTTTTTGATAAAACTGTACAATTTAAGATAAATTATCCTGAAATTTAAAGTTGGAGGGAAGACTGGATAATTCATACCAAACATTAACCTGATTTGTTTATACTGAAAGACTTCAGATATTTGTTGGATTAAGAACAGTTTACTTGGAGCCTATGGAGTTCATAAGTACAGACATCTTTATTACTGTATAATTCATTATACACTTCCCTATATTTATTCTACGCCTCAGTGGGCCTTTGATACTACCTATAAAGGGAGCCACCCAGATGTGTGTCCAGCAACCTGATTTTCCCATGAGCTCCACAGTAGTAGACCCGACTACCTGCTTAACACTTCCACATCAGTGTCAAGTTTCTCAAACTTAAAATGCTTACAACAGAACTCTTAATTCCTCTTCCCACCTAAAAGCCTCATCTATTCATCAACCATCAGTAGCTTTGGCAAAAACTTAAGGAGTCACCCATAACTCTGCCCTTTTCCTCGCCTTTAAAATAAATTCATTAGCAAGATCTCTAAATTCTTGCTCCAATATTCCAGTCTGATTTAAGATGGCAATTTAAATAGTTTCACAGAAAGTTCCTTCCTCAATGCCTAACAAAATGAGAAAAAAAATTAGTAAGCATTAGAGAAAAAGAGAAGGAAAGAGAACTGACAGTAACCACTCAAGAAAAGGAACATAAACAAATATAATAAGCTTCAAAAATGGCTGCCAAGGAAAGGGAGAAGATTCTAGATCAGTTAAAAAGGCATATAGTGTTGTTTCATTCTTAACCCTGTTCTTACTCCCTAGGGAGCTGAGGCAACAAAATTCTGACAATTCTCACTAATAATTCTAAATTTAGAGAAAAGCACACTCAGTGAATATCCTTATATGTTTCCTTTCTCTACCAAGGAGTAATGGAAACATGTGAAATGAGAGAAAAAGAGCAAAGGGCTGACTCAGTGCCAACTGAGGACTCCTGGGCTGCCCACTGTACAGGAGAAACCCACAAAGTCCCAGGGTATCTGCAGGTTAGCTATGAGCTTGCATGGACCTTCAGGAAGCACAAAAGGCCTCCTTGCTATCGCCTCTCTTCCTTCTCAGTTTGGTGCAAGGAGGCATTTAACAAAATCTAAGAAAGCACAGCCCAGGAAATCTGACCACACAGCTTGAACTGAGCTCCCTCTATAACTTCTTTAGACTATGTAAGAGTGGAGGGGTCCAAGCAATAAACCATAACTCAAAGAAGCAGCAAAATGGTCCCCCAGAATGTGGGAAGAGATCAAAGAAGTTATACTATGTCTGGGCAAAGCTGCCCAAGGACCAGAAAGGTGGAAAGAAAAAGCATGACATAAGCATTCTAAGGGGAAGGAGGAAGGGGAAGAGGAGGGGAGAAGGGAGGAGGGCGTGGGGGAAGAAAAGGAGAAAGGAAAATATATAAACTGCAAGACTCACAGCATCATGGAGTTAAATCTAGACTCTATAGATAAACAGAAGGAAACCCTCACACAAACTCCCACTACAGAGGAATGTTTTCAATAAAAACTGAAGCTTAAAGGCAGAATCATAAAACAATTTGAATGAAAGAAAAGAGATATTAGGGACCTAATGATACAAATTAAGGACCAAAGAACATCAATTTAGACTCAATAAACCCATTAGAAACATCAAGAAACAGAGTAGACACTTCTGAAAATTGAATTCCTGACACAGAAACTAATAGATGGGGAAGAAATTCAAAGATGAACCAAAAGAAGGATAATTGATGGTCCTGAGGAGGCAACAATATAAATGGAATAAAAGGAAGGTTCAAGAAACCCACGATTATGATACCCTAGAATTTAAAGAGTATTGTAGATTTTAGACATAGCCTAGCTATGTTACTGAGCTGTGTGGATAAAGAAAGAATTCTTTGGAATTCAGACAGAAAAAGCAAATCACCTACAAAGGGTGGTCTCAGATGGCAGAGTGAATATTAAATGCTATTAAACAATGGTGTGGTGGCTGCAAAATTATAAGGGAAAGAAAACGTGGCATAAGAACATTATATCAGCCATGATATTGTTCAATTACAAAAGCAATGGGAAGACATCCTCAGATATCAAAAAATAAAACTCAGAAATGCAGGGTCTATGAGTCTTTCTTGAAATAAGCACAAAAACAGTTGAAAATGAAATCTGGGCAATTAAGAGATGAGCACAAGAACTCTGTCAGAAATGGTGAAGATGTACAGAAGGACTGGGCAGCACTGGGTCCACTTCAACATAAGAATTTATACTAAATAGGGAGAGTGATTATGACTAAAGACTTGAAAGTAAATGTTATGACATGGTCAATTTATATTAAAATAAATTTGTTGGTTGGAGAGGGGAGATGGGCAATAGCAAATCTCCTAGCAAGGAAAGAATCTAATGTGTTTAAAATTGGGATATGTGGTTTCAAATCTAACCCTGAGGTAGGTTTACTATGAAGCTAAGGAGGCTTGACCATCATGTCCCTTATCCTCATAGGCAATGTGCTTGTCCCCACACTCTGGAAAGGGGTCACACAATGCATTCACATGGCCATGATTTTGTAAAATTTGTAAAATGTACTCCATTTTCCTAAAGAGGGCTCCTAGAATGTATCACCTTCCCACAAATTCTCTATTCCTGCTTAACCCTCTTTTTATCACCATTTTCTTAATTATAAGAAATTATAATTATAATTAATTATAATTATAATTATAATTTTAGAAATAATAACTTACAGTAAAGTGACACTTACTTCAAGTTCAATTATTTAACTTTGTTTACCCTCATTTTCTTCTTCTGTTAAATGCAAGGGAACAAATTTTAATGCATTTTTATTTTTAAAAAGTATCTGCAGTAAGACTCCATTATTATAAAGTATCTTTCTATCCATGCATCCAGTACTGATTCCTTCGTTCACATGCACAAAAAGGCACCTTGAATAATAAGTCTAATGCTAAAGGTGGTTATTTCTGGGACCTAGGATTTGGGGTCATTTAAAAAAATCAACTCTTTTGTTATGTGTTTATTGTAATCATATACCAAATATTTCAAAAATAATAATTATTTTACTCCTTAAAAATGCCAAGATAAGAGATAGTTTTGGAAAATTGTTATTTTCTTATATTCTCTAAAAAATTCTTTGAAATTTGAAATTCTGAATCTTTTCACATCTCCTCTCTTTTGAGGCCACCACTCCAGCAGAACCACTTCAATCCTCACTTAGACTACCTTCAGTCTTCTACCTAGTGTCCCTGTGTCTCTTCTTGCCCTGGTATTATCCAGTCTTCACACAGCAGTCATGTGTTCTTTTCAAAGGTAAAGTGATCACACCTCTTGCTTTAAATTTTCCAATTGCTTCACAGTGTTTTTAGAATAAAGTCCAAACTCTTGGGCATGGCCAACAGGGCTGACCTTAGGTGACCAGGATGCAGACACCAGATGCTCCCTGTTCCTCAAACACACTGTACTTGTTTCTGAGAGTTTTACCTCGAGCTGTTTCCTTGGCGTGGAGTGCTTGTTCCTCAGTGTCTATGGACAGCTGGTCCCTCCTCACTGTTCAGGTCACTCTTTAAGGAGCACTTTTACAGGGAGAACTTCTAAGAGGGATTTCTGAAAGCAGTACCCTTTTCTCCCTCCACCTCACTCTCGGCTTGCTGTCTGGGTTTCAAGGCACCTATCACTATCTGAAATTATCTTCCCCTTTATTTATTTGTTTTGTATAAACCCTCCCCCACTAAACATCTGCTCTAAAAAACAAGGACCTTTGTCTTTTTCACCATGATGTCTCTGCTTGAAGAATATGCCTAGAAGAGAGCACACATTCAATAAACATTTTTCCAGTGAGTGCAGACACACAAAGAGTGTTCCTCGGGTTGAAAAGGCGGGTTGTGTTTGCAAAGTTATATTTTAAGTCAGTTGTTAAGAATTCAGAATGCACATTCTTTTAAATAAGCCACAGAATAGATAACACATATCAAGGCTAGCCCACAGAAATCCACTGGACACATAATGGGCTAAAAGTCTGCAAAGCTGCAACAAAAATATTAGAAAATCAACATGATGAATCATCATTGGGAAAATTGAGAATTAAGAAGAAATACAACAACTTATCTGTGATATTTTGTTTGTTTATATGTGGTGCTAGGATTGAACACAAGGCCTTGCACATTCTAAGCACATGCTTTATCACTGAGCTATATCCCTAGTCCCTTTAACTTATCTAAATAGAAACTTATCTAAATTACAATTATTATTAATCTTTCATTCTGGCAGAGACTTTGTGAATATTTTGAAGGGAATTTCAGAGCATTTTTAAGAGCTGCAGAAGTTTCTGGTGCTGGTTTTCACTAGGTATAACTTCACTTTAAACTTTATAGCTTTTGGCTCCTTACTAATGGACACATCACTAGCAACACTGTTTTATCCGTCATGACTTGAGTCATTGTTTGTATCCAAAATGCAAGAGAGGAAAGATGGAGTTGATGTGCAGGTTCAGGGAGAGAGGAGATTAAGAAGCAAAGTTTTACCCAGAATATGATTTGGAAGCTCTACCTGAGCTAAGAGCAGGGAGTAGTAGGAGGAAAATTAGTGATGAATGGTCAGGGAAAGATGGAGGGAAAGCTTCTCCTGCTAGCTATGGGAAAATTTCACCTTCCACGATAGTCTGGTTCTTGTCGGGAGTAGCTCTGAGTGGATACAAGGAGGGAGAGCTAGTTTGTCAATAATTTTGAAATTTAGGAAGGACTATATATTTCTAATCTGAGGCTCTGTCCCAAATTTGGTTTGGCATGAGTTTTCATGACTAATCTACCAGTAGGATGAAATAAATAGCATCATTCATATCAGGAGTACCAACCAGCCCCTAGGAGAAATTGAGGAGGCAATGCCAAACCTTCCATTCTGGAGGGAATACTATAGTGTAAGAAAACAATTTGAACCAATTATTTTTATTTAAGATGACAGCTAAGACACACACACACACACACACACACACACACACACATACACAAATATATTAAGAGCCGAGAGAAACTGCATATGGTCTGCAAGTCTTTTCTGGAGAAATGAATCATGGAGATGAGGAGCAGCAGATTATTTTTACAGTTACATTTTATATCTCTAGAAAAATAACTACAACATGGTCTTGATTCTTAAACATAGAGAAATGAGACTTTAATGAACATTACACAACATAAAACATACCACCTGTTGTAGTTACAACTACATGCAAGTCATTCTCAGGCTTTAATTAAAACAAAAACAGATCATAAAGCTTATGGTTATGAAAAAATATTCGAGATAAATTTGTACCTTAAATATGACAAGATGTTCAAATATTCTTAAAATATAATTTTCGTTGGCAAGAAAAATTCTTGGTTTTTCACTGGCCACAAAACCTAACCCTGTCTAATGTCTAATCTAAACATAAGGCCAAATAGTGCTGGGGGTTCCTAATGACTCTAGTGGTCTTCCCATGCATCTCAGAGGCTGCTCTCTACCATGGTAGGATGTCAAAAGGTGGCAATCTTTGGTATCTAGGGAGATCTTAATATAGTCATTGATTTTCCAGAGCATGTTCTTACGTGCATCTTCTGAGGTTAGTTTTTAGTTACACTTTTTCCTAATGATATGTATCCATAATAGTAACATATAAGACTTTGGAGATTTACCTAAAACAAAACCAGAAATCAGAACATGCATGTCTGCTTCTTCTAATTCCAATTTTGCTTTGATATTTTCTATATTTCTTCCAATTGCCATATGAGAAAACTACTAGTAAGTCTTTGTTCTGTAAATATAAGAATTGAGAGAGGGGTTAACCATAAAGATTTCTAGAGAATTAATCTTAGATTTCCATCTAAATAAACCAATATACCTCCACTTTTTTAAAGAAAAAAAATGACTCAGCTTAATCATATTTTCACTTCTAAAAAACTATCTTATGATTCCAAGGGGGAAAAAAGCAAAAATCAGATGAACAGAAATGGTTTTCATCTCATACTAGAATTATAAGAAAGGTTAATTTTTACATGATTATATCTACATAAAAATAGAGATCTGGAACAATGCATTATTGACAGTTCTGTGGGAAGATAAATGAACTTATGTAAATGTTCTTTCTCAAGGAAATTATTAAGTATATTGACAATACTGCACTTTGAAAATAATCATTTTAAAGGAACAAAATATTAATTAATTAAAAAGTAAAGACATTATAGTTAATGTTCTCTTTTACTCAAAGAAATATGCATACAACAATTTTTTTCAGTTTACTACATATACACTACTATCAAATTCAATAGCAAGCATTTATATTTCATTACTGGCTGCTGCCCACAGAAGGTAAACAAACAAACAAATAACAACAACAACAACAACAACAAAAATCAGGTAGCCAACTGATAAATTTAAATTCGGTGCACACTTCTGTTGATTACTGGTGGCCTACAGGAGACCTTACACTTTGACTGCTGGTATTGGCACCTGTAAATACTAACCAAGTCTAAGCTACTGCTATAAAACCCAAAAGGTGTAAAAACCAAATACATTTATGGAAATGTTTCATTCATGGTCATCAATGACTTTAATCAGGCAGACCTCCTAATTAATTTTCTAATTGTTCATTCTTCCCAAGACATTTACTGGATTGATGAATATCATTGTGACATGTTGACACCAGTGTTTGGTCAACAACAAGGACGTCAATAAACTCTACTTGGGACTGCCAATGCTACAATCAGTAACACCACCAAAGCACTTAGTTTAATGTACTAGTTTGAGAACATGTCTGCCTTTCATTTGGGGAACGATTAACCTGCTTTCAAACACATGGTGCTCAAAAATACTTATCCAATGAATGGTGCAATGAGAATGACTTGATAATGAACTGGAAAATATTTGCCATCATTTAAAATAGGATAATAACATCATAAATGATTATTAAGGATGCCTTTCCTGTACAATGAAGTGTCTGCTAATTTAGATCCTATTTAGGATACATAGAGTAACTTTAAACAAATACTACTATTTTAAAGAAAGCAAGCCTATAATATTTCTCATCAGATGTTCCACATGCAGTAAATTACTAGACAAGAAATGCTATTTAAATTTAACTCATGTATACAAATTTGATTAAACTTGCAAACTTGTAGATTGCTAATAACTGCTCAGAGATTATCATTTTGGATTGCTGACAAATGAATAGAATCATACAATTTTTAAAAAACTATTTAATTACCACAAGTATCTTATTAAGTAGCATTCCATGCTGCATCTGTATTTTGAAATTATTTTAATGGCAATTTACTTTCTAAGTAGAGAAAAAACATTCCCCCTTGGGGAAATGTAACAATATGTGGTTTCTCATTTCTGATATATGAATCTATTGTCACTCTACTGTCATTGATCAAGAAAAAATATTGCTTCCACTAAAATTACAAAAGTGCAAAATAACTTCAATGCAGTAAAATGAAGTCTGGCAATTAGCAACTAAAGAGCAAAGATCCCATCCTAAGCAAGAAGCACTGATTCTTCTCTTCTTTTTCCAACAATATACTTCCCCCCACATCCAGAAGTTTTAAAAGAAAAGTTTTTGTAGCAATGTTTTTGTATGGCACTGTCAGGAAGCCTTCCTGGATAGCATGTATCTGTTTTGATTTCATTTGTACTCTTTACTCCTTTCTCCTGCATCTGAATCCAAGAAGATCACTGCCATGATGCCAAGTGCTACTCGGGTCTGATGCGACAGAACACTTTTGAAGGAGCCTTTACCATAGCATAATGCCAGCTCCAGTCATTACATTCTAATTTGTTACAGAGCCATCAACACTAAGAACTCAAATAATCCAGACACCACGCAACTCCTCGCATATGCTCATCTGCTGAGTACCAAAAACACAGGAACCTCTGGGGTTTTTGTAATCCTCTCCTTCCTTTGGCTCAGAACTTTAACTGTGATCTACCTTATTGTAAAGACTCCTAGAGAGAATTAGATTCCTTCCGTAACTGGTGCCAACATTCAGATGTGTCTTACAATGGACTAAATTCCTCACGCTGCCATTCCAACACTATTTCCTATAGTTCTGTCTTTCCAGATGCAGAAAGCCACATTATCCTAAAAAGCGTTTAAGAATAGTCAAGGACCCCAAAGTTCACATGCCTCCCATCTACTTATACAATATGTTCGGTGCACATCTGCAACCCGAGAACTGAAATTTTAGTCCTCAAACTAATATCTCAGTTGCTCAGAGACAAGAAATGATAACTGCAGCGAGGGCTAGCCTTTCCCGGCAATCGCTGAAAATGCAAAGCCTTCCTGAGCCGCCCATTTGTTTTAGGGACTCTTGTTTATAAAGGGCTGGTTTTCTTGAAGAAATAAATAAAGCAACAGTGGAGGCATCCTTATAAAAACAAGACCTTGTTTGGCTTTGGCAAGTTTTAGCCTGGAGTAAGATTACACGCAAGTTCCAAGCACAGAAATTGGCATTTCAATGGAAATGCTGACCCGACCTTCACGAAAGCAGCAAATTGCAGTCTCTGCTGCTCTATTACAGCTCTCCAAGGCGTAGCAATGGAAAGTCCATGCCCACTTCCCTCTCCGATTGATTGATCAGTGTATAAAAAATACGCGGAGTGAGCACACTCAATACCAACCCCTCCACCGGCTGTTCTTCATGCTACTCCTGAACGGTGACTCAAAGCACACCTGGAAATTACATGGGGTTGGCATGGCTTTCTAATATTGAAGACAAAATGACCTCTGAAAAATACAGACTCGTGAAAGTCAAATTATTTGGAAAGACACCCGTCAATTTACCGCTTCAAACTCCTCGAAGCCCCAAGGATGAGGAAAGGAAATAGAAAATGAGCCCAACCCGGGGGTGGTAGTGGAATCAATAATCAAAAGAGGTTTAAAAAAAAAAAAAAAAGCCCACACAGTAGAGACCGCTAGCCAAGGCTGCAACAAATGCCCTGGCAAAACCTTTCCGCAGCCTTCTCGGATTTCTAGACTCGGCTTCCTTTTTCTCTGCCCCGGCTGCAGCACCACTTCTCCGAGCCGCATCTTAGGGAGCGGGGGCCGTGGTCAGAGCGGGAAGCTGTGCCCCGCGCCGCCAGCTGTTACGCTGCTACTCACCCGAGCCGCTGGGCACTAGCGACGGCAGGGGCTGCGGGCTGGCCGCGAGCCGGGATCCGCGAGGGCTGGCGGGCTCCGGCCCCCGAGGACGCGGACATGTGGCTCGAACCTCCGCTCCCCTAGCCTTTGCCTCTGTGCATCTTTCTGGGCGCCCACAGCAAATGCGAGCTCCGAGGCGAGGGCGAGCGCGCCGAGGAGGGCGGGAGAGGCGCGGAGCCTGGCCGCGCCGCGCTGCGCCGCGCCGAGCGCTGGGCTCTCCCGCGAGCTCCCCGGGCCCGCGCGCGCGCCCTCCGCCCTCGCCCCCCGCGCGGCGCGTGCCCCCACCCCCCGCCGCGCGCCCTCGCACGCGCTCTGCCCCACACGGCGCGCGCCAGCCCGGGCGGCGGCGGTGGCTACGGCGGTGGCGGCGGCGCGTCCTCCCCCGAGCGCGGTCTCCAGGGCAGCTGGCGGCGCTCTCCATTGTTCTGCGGCTGCTTCCCGCGGTGGGCGGCGGGCGGGTGGGAGGTGTCGGCTCAGTTGCCGCGGAGGGCTTACCGCTCGGTGGGACCCTAACTGCTGAGCGACGCGGGCCGGGGCTCGGCGCGCGGGGGCTGCGGGCGCCTAGCACCGCGGGCTGCCGGCGCGCGGGGGCTTCCTTCTCCTGCACTCGCTCGCGCTCGGCGCCCCTGGCATCCTCTGTTACTATGGATATCTCGCTCTTCTGCCGCCCCCTCCTAGCACTCGGAGAGACCGCCGGGGCGGTAGCTGCCTGGCAGCTCCGCAGGCGCACAGGTGACCAGCTCGGCAGCGGCAGCAGCGGTGGCAACAGCCGCCACCGCCGCCGTCACTGCCTCTGGGGAGAGGAGGAGGAAGAGGGGGAGAAGGCAGGTCCTGCTGTACCCCAGAGGCCACCTCGGGTTTCCTCCCACTGTCCAAGCTGCTTAGTGTTTATGACGCCGGAGAAACCACCGCAGTCCTCGACTTGTGTGGACCGACAGCCCCATCCCATAAGACTTGTTGTCCTCTATTTTCAGCGGGTAGATGGGACCCCACTAGGCTTCGGCGGTCACGAGTAAGATTTTGATGCTGTTCAGATACCCTTCGCTCTTGCCCCTGGTTTCCACCAAAGTTACCACCGTACTACTACTAACGGTTGTAGAAATTTACTTTAGCAAAGTCTTCTTTGCAACATTACACCAATTAAATCAAGTACCTCTGACCTTAAATGACAAGGGAGCCCCCCCTTTTATCCCAACGTCCCCCCCCATAGATAAATAAAAATAATTTGCGGCTTAGATTGTCTAATATTGTAACAGTTGCAGGAACACAACCGACTATCCACACACCTCAGTTCATTGGCATTTCAGTGTTTCATCTGCACTTGTGAGTTGCCCACTTAGTCTCGGATGAGAGCCTCAGATTCCCACAGAGAATATCTGAGGTCTCAAAACGAGGTAATAGTCCTCAAAGGGTCTGTGAATAGGTTGGAACGAAGACACTTCAAACAAGAGTATTTAAGGAAATGCATAACATTATGTTGAACTCCAAACAGTGCTTGTTCAAGGAACATTCATTTTCTAGACTTTAAGAGTATGCATTTATTGCCTTAAAACCAAAGCAAACAAAGGTTTGATCAGTTGCAAAACTTCAGGCACCAAAATAGAAATATAAATCTTTTCATAAAAAGTAACATTTACTGAGCACTTATGAATTGCCAGGCGTCTGTACATGATTGTTTGATTCTCACATTCTCTGAAGTAGTTTTCTTATTATCCAAACTTTACAGATGGAAGAAAAGGGTGGGGGGACTTAAGTGACTGCAACTAATAGTTTTGGGACAACACTGTCTTCCTTAAAAAGAAAGTCTAAATGTCTACTGTTTTCTCCACCTTCCTATGTGCTTTTGTGAAATTTGTGAAATTCTAAAGCCACCTGACTACCAAGGGGGTAGGTCAGGATGTAAACCCAGGCCTGTCCCATTCTGTGAGTATGATGAGCATTTAACTTATACTGTTATGAGTTTTGGATCTGGAATGTTCCCCAAAGTCTCCTCCATTGAAGGCTTGATCTCCAGTGCAGCAGTGTTCAACGGTTGGGCTTTTATGAAGTGATCTTATCATAGGGTTCTAACTTCATCAATGAATTATCCATTGATGGACTTGTAATTTGATGGCACTATTGGGAGGTGGTAGAAACCATAGAAGGTGGGGGGTTTAGTTGAAGGGAATGGGTCCCTGGAGCCAGCCCCTGTAGACTATATCTTGTTCCTTGTCTCTCTCTTCCTCTTGCTTCCCAGGTTGCCCTCATTGCCTCCAAAATGCCCTTCTGCCATGATGTTCTGCCTCACCTCAGGCCCAAAGCAATGGGGTCAATTGACTATTGATTGAAACATCAGAAACCATGAGCTGAAACAAATCTTTCCTCCTTTGTGTTGTTTTCATCAGGTATTTTATCACAGCAATGAAAAGCTAATGCAGGAATCATTTATCTAAAAAAATCCTAAAGATTTTTGATTTTATATGTTACAATATATAGAGAGAAAAGACCAGTCATGACCTGGCTTCTTGACTGGTGTACTCTGTAAGGAATGTGACCTGACTCCTTGACGGGACAGTTTGGATATCTTTTTTTGAGATTAGTAAATTCTCAGTGGGGTTTAAAGTCAGATCATTTAGTTATATCTTCATTCTGCGATGCAAACTCCTATGACTTGAGGTAAAAATACATGTTTACTTGGTTTCTCAACTATGAAAAATGACATTTCCCCGAGCAATATTCTCTTGTAGATTTTTGTTTTTGAGTAACAATATTGGTTACAGATGTAGAGGAATGGACATTCAATAACTCTTTCATTTGTTTGGTGATAGTGTAATGCAGTAGTTGAGCTCCTAACTTTGGAATCATATCTGTGGGTTCAAGTCTTGGATATTCCACTTTTTTTGTGATCTTTAGTCAGTTACTTAACTTTTTTGTGCCTCATTGTTCCAGTTTGTGAAAGGAATATGATGATGATGGAAGTCACTTCGTAGAATATGGTTAGGAGGAAATGAAATTACCCATATGTGATGGTGTTTTTGATGTGCTAACTTGGCTGGTTTAAAGTTCCCAGTTCAATCAAACATTAGCCTACATGTTGCTGAAAAGATATTTTGTAGATGTAATTAAAGTCCATAATCAGTTGGCTCTAGGGGAGATTATCTTAGATGCTGTGAATAGCAGTTTCCTTCCACTCGCAAGAGTGCCAGCCTATCCTTCCTGAAGGGTTGCCCTACAGATCCCAAACATGCCTGGCCAGTCCCCACTATCACATAAGCCAATTTCTTGCAATAAATCTCACAGAGTATGTCTCCTACTGGTTTTGCTTCTCTAATTGAACCCCAACTGATTTACCATGTAAAACATTAACTATAGTATTTTCTACAAAATAAGCACTCCAAAAATGTTAGCTAAAACATAAAATAAAATGAACCTTTATTGAGCTGGAGATGCAGCTCAGTGGTACAGTGCTTGCCTAGCATGTGTAAGGCCCTTGGTTCAATCCCTAGCATATAAAACCACAATCTTTATTGAATACCCCTCACATCCACAACACTGAGCTATACGTGCTGATAAAGAGAGCTTGAAAATAGAATAGGGATATTTACTGAAACTTCAGTGATAGTTACCCTCCCAGGAAGAAATTTAAGGTAAGATTTCCTGAAGAACAGGGGAAGTGCTAACAGGGGTGATTGTCCTAGCTGTAGCTATGTAGGGGAATTATGCAAATCTAGCATGAGGACAGTTTCCTGGGTTAGGAAGATAATGAACACAAAGACAGACTTCCCTCTCAACAGACCTGAGAGATACCACCTAAAATTAGGTAGATAAAATTCCGTGGATCAAACAGGAAATTCCATGATAGAATACAAATTTATTTATGACTTGGTCTTAAGTCAGCTAGAACTGCATACTTAAGAGAACTGCTTTGAGATTCTTGGAGGAAGAAATACTCTTATAATTGAGTATTACAGCAAAAGATCTTTCTTAATTCAATGTTAGCTCATCTTAGCATTCCACTTTCTTATGTCTTAGATCTTGTCATTTGTTTTGAACATTTTTAAGCAAGGAAGACTTCTTTCAAAGTATCACTAAAAAGCACAAACCTAGTTAGCTAGAACTGCCTCACTCCTTCAGAATTATAATGCCAAACTTACACAACTTAAGGACGGAAATACCTGAAATAAGTAAACAAACCCCAGGAGGTAGTCTCAGATATAAATAGGATTAAAAGATGATGGAGAAGTAAGAGTGAGTGCCTCTTTTGGCTTTATAGTAAAGTTCTGATAATTTAGAGTCAATCTTAGAAATTATGTGTGAGCATATATGTGCATGTGTGTTCAGCACAGAGCTGTCCCATGATTCTTTATACTGTATTAGTGATCTTTCACAGGTGGTGATATAAAAATACTTTTACTCATTATGCAGAGATCTACTGACTGCCTATGATGCCAAATCTTGAGCTGGCTTCTGGAGAATAGGAAGATAATTTAGAGATGGAACTCTAATGTGGAATTCTTTCTCTGGTAATTCCAATTTATCCTTATGGATTTTGACTAACATGTACCTTATTCTAGGAAAATTTTTATATTTCCTTTGCTCTGAACTGACCTAGGCAATACCCTTTTGCACCCATAGTAATTTTTACTCCACTAATATTGCATTTGTCATTTTTTATAATTACTGATTTAGTTATAAATCTCCATATACAACTCATGATGTCTAGGACCTTGATTATGTGATCCTCTAATTATGTTCAACTCCTGATCCTAAATAGGAATAAAGTAAATGTTTGCTGAACAAGTGAAAGAAAGGTTGGGACATGTTGAATGTTGTTCTACAAGAAGAAGCAAGTAGAAATCAGAGAGAATAGCAATCTGGAACTCAGGCAGAAGCATGGGCAAGAGAAACAAATCAGCTCTCAGCTGATTCCTGGTAGCTGGAAGGCCTGGGAGTGGATTATCATCAGCTCACAAGTAGAATGAAGGAAAAGGTTTGAGGTCAGAACTTTGGACAGCGACCTCATTTTCCATTAAGCTGTAGGATGAACCTTGGACCACATAGCTAGGTAAGAAAAGCTGTGGCATATCCCAACCCAGAATGAATCTCTGCAACCATGTGAATGAGTTTGTAATAGCTATTTCAGAACTAAGCTGCTGTAGAGACAGAAGCACTATAAATGCGGATTTGTAATCACGATATGTGGAGCTTTACCTTCTAATATGTAGAAAGCAGCATTTTGAATTTTGAAAGAAAAAGTTGGCATGTTTTGATAGAGGGCATGGAAATGAGTCAGAGAGGGTGGGGAGGAAGAGAGCCCACGCTTTGGGACACAGGCTAGAGAGCATGACTCTGTGCGATGAGGATGCAACAGAATCAAGGAGTCCTGGAGAGTTGGGCATTGGAAATGGTGAATGTACATGTGTGGCTATCGATGGTGTACAACTGTCATAGGAGCAGCATGGTTCCCCCTTTTACTCCAGGCAATTAAGGCATAGACCAACTTCCAGCACTCATAGATTTTATTATTTATTTTTATTGCCTGATCAGGCTTTTACTATAGAAAAATCCCTTTGTTTGGATACAAATTTGAAACAACTTATAGACTGCCTATTAACCATGGGCATATTTACAGATCTGAATACCGGAGTGAGCAGTAGGGACTCGCTCTTTCCTGAAGGCAAGCAGGCTTGGAATCCAGGGGGAATGAATGTAAACACTGAGGCCCATCTGCCAGAAATGTTCTGCCCCAGTCTTCTGAATTGCGACCTAGGGACTTCTTTTGGATGTTAACTACATACAGGGCCTGAGCCATATGCAGCTCCACTGAGCCACAGCAGAGCCTTTTGCTTGCAGCCTTTGCTTTCAGTGGGCCCCTATGAGTTAGTGTCAGCTGCATGGCACAGGTGCAAAGTTCCTCACCCTTTAACACCCTTAACCAAGAGAGCAGCTAAACTCAACACTCACAGCAACTTTCAAGGCTAGTAATGAGAGAAGACTCCATAACCTGATCTGTATATCTGCTTCACTTAGTTACTATGCATCCCAAGTTTTCCATAATAGCTATCTTGAAATGAGTCAAACCATAAACTCTGATTTTTTTTGTTGTTGTTGTTCAGGAAAACATGGTTTAAGGCATATTGGAGAACTCTAGTTCTCAAGGATATAACATATCCATGGTCTAAGAACTGGGTTCTAGTCCAGCTCTGTCATTTACTAGTTATAGATCCTGATCAAGTTATTTATTATTTATTATTTTTCAGATTATTTTCTTTAAAGATGTTGTTCAAGGATTAAATAAGTGCCCCAATATAAAAACTAGCGCAATGCTTGTAGCACAATAATTCATCAACTAGAGAATTAACTCACCCTAGTATTAATTCATAAGGCTTCAGAATTGAGAGGTTTCTCCAATTTTTCAACATATCCAAATAACAAAGCTCATTCTCACAGCTCCATCTTGTGTGCTTGTCTGCTGAGTAAGTGAGGAGAAGTTCATGCACCTGGGAGTGGACAGTGACATTTTATATTGTAGACTCATAAAAATAAGGTTTATTTTTTCTCCTCAGTATTTTATGAAGATAAGATAGGCTCTCATTTATTTGTGATTATGTGCATCATTATGACAATGTTTCAGCAATGCACATTAAGGATGTTGAAATATGCTAGAAGAACAAAGTAAGGAAGAATTACATAGTAAATATTAAGAAATAATTTGGGGTTGGAATATTTGAATCTGAGGATAGGAAAGTTGATATCCACATTTTATGCTGTTCAACACTCAGTCCTACTTCTGTTATCAATAGCCTGATTATTCACTGGGTACCAACCTCTCCCACACTCAGCCATGGAATTCTATATAATCCTATAAGAGCTGACCATGGAGTGAAACCCACATCCACTGGGCAATTGGAGATTCCATCACTCAGCCACAATGGTTCATTCAGGGAGGGTTTGTTCAAGGAGGAGCCTCTGCTGGAACTATCGAGAAGGAGGAACACTCTATTCACTGGTGTTTCTGAGTTGATGAACCTGGCTTTGCCAGAGTGCTGAGTTTAATGCATGGAGCTGCCAAGCACATCCTGGGGAGCAGGTATCCTCAGGAGTGAAGCCAGTGCTGAGTAAAGCAGAACAAAGATGGAGTGACAGACTGAGGGACTCCAGAGACTGCTCGGCTACGTCATGCCTGAAACCTCCAGACTTATGTGAGACTTATGTGAGCCAATTCATTTCTCATCTTGCTTTACCCATTTTGTATTGCGTTTCTGCCACATGTAAATGAAAATGTCCTTATTTATTCAGGAAAAAACCTTAAGATATCGCAGCCTCCTATCTGATGTTTCTAATGAAAGAGTCACATAACCAAGACTCAGACTCTTCCAGTGACATGGAGCTCATATCTACTGAAGAAGCCCATTCCATCTTTGAGGCTTTACTACTACAAATTCTTCCTTATACTTACTGAGCATCTATTTTCTAAAACGTTTGTGTAGTTACAACTTATTTTGTACCCACCAGAGGCCAGGGATCATGTACCATGTGACATTTACAAGTGTAAAATGTGTTATCTCATTTAATTTTCAAACAACCTTATGACATGAAAAATATTTTGAAAGCCCTGTGGAAATACAGGTAAGAAAAAATAAGGGACTGAAGAAAGGGCTGTGGAGGTGGGGATAAAGGATGGGTTCAGAGATATGGGTGTGGCATGCAGATAACTGAGTGGGGGGTGAGGGAGAGAGAAGGGGAAGGCTAAGAAGGCCTCCAGAAATTAGAGAGTGGTAGAAAGTGGTGAGCAACCACTGGGTGGTTCTATTCAAGAGGTACAGGAAATCAATAGGGTCAGTTCTTCCCAGGGTACTTGATAACTCTGTATAAATTTCTTTAAAATTTTAACTAAATCTAGTTCAGTGTTAGGAAATCATCAAGAACAGAAACGGATGCACACCAAAAGCAAATATTTTTAAAAGACTTGCAGTTTTTGTACAGACCTTTAATCACATGATGTCGGTCAAAATAACATTTTTGTGGTCAGCCCCCAAAGGTGATTTCTCCCTTCTCTCCTCCTACCAGTGCCCTGGGAAGCAAAGGAAGTCAGCCAGAGCTCAGATAGGAATGCAACAGCATTCCTTGGGGATGGGGGAAGTCCAACCTTGAGGAATATGGCCAGGAGCCAAGGGGAAGTCATACCTGATATCTGTGGAGATGGAAAAGAGGGAGCAAGGGAAGAAACATGTTTCTTATGCACCTACTACGTACCAGGCCCTTTATATGCATGACTTCAAAAACCCTATGGGGTCATTATTATTACTTTAGTACTGTTTTTCCAGATGAAATTCCGGAGAGTCTTAGAAATTAAGTAGATTTCTAAGATCAAACAGCACAAACATTATCTCCTTAAATAATCAGCAGTTGGGGTAGTTTCCCTTTTTCTGCCAGACATAGATTCCAAGACCCCAAGAGTTACCTGAAATCATAGGTAGTACCAAACCATATGTATACTATGGTTTTTTTAATACATACATACCTGTAAAAATTTTTAATTTATAAATGAGGTGTAGTAAGATATTAATAATATTAACTAATAATAAAATAACAATTATAACATGTTATGATGAAAGTTATTTAAAACTTGTGAATTGTTTACTTCTAGAATTTTCCATTTAATATTTTTGGATCGCAGTTGACCACAGGTAACTGGAGCTGAGGAAAGTGAAACCATGAAGGGGGGATCACTGTATAAGATATTTCTAGTTGACAAAATATGTTTGCAGTATATCTCAATTAATCCTTGAAACAATCCAGAAGATTGGTGTTACTGATAATGTTCCCATTATATAGGTGAGGAAATGGAGTTCTTTGGCTCAAGGTCATACGGCTTGGTGAGGAGACCATAACTTGGACTAAAACTTCCTAATTCCTAGAGTCATGCATTTCCCGTGACACTGAAGCTACTACCTGGGCCAGCTGTCAGATGCTGTGCTGTGTCAGAACAGTGACTGACAAAAGCTTTGCTCTAAACTTTCCTTCCCCTGAGGGACAGCACTCCGCCTGATGCCTGGTAATGCCTGCTTTCACTCTCACTGGCTCACAAGTCAAGACCCCTAAGGACCAAAGGAACACAGGGCCCTGGGCTTTCTGACTGTAGGTGGAGGGGATGGGGATGATGCTTAAGGATTCCAATCCCCTTCTGCTGAGCACTAGGGCGGGGGCTGTAGAGTAGGGTTGTGAAAACCCATTCAGTCTTCTAGGGCTATATGCTGTCAAGACCTAGGATAAAATGAGCCAGAGTACCCTGAGGGCAGAAATGGCTCCCTGGGTAGAAATAATGTGGGAAGCCATATTAACTCTTTCAGGCCATCAGGCTATCATTTAGTAAATTACTACTTGCCTCTAAATAGGTCCCTAGTGGGCATGGAGGATGTGAACAGTCTAATTTGCCTTTTCTCCCTTTTCTCTCAGCTTTCTCCAATTATGATGAGGACTGAGACTGCTTAATAATTGCTTTATTCTGAATCACTGGATGCTCTTATAAATATAAAAAATACCCCTACAGATCTACTATATCGACATGTATGGAATCAAGTCTGTGTGTAAGGTGTGTGTGGGGTGAGGGCTGCAGTCCCATCCTCAGAGGACCAAGTAGTGACCCAAAGCACCAGGATGCCCCTGATTTTTGAAATTTGAGTTGATGCCAGGTATGACACAGAGCCCCATGTTCTCGAAGGAAGAAGGGGTTAGGCACTATAGGGAGCCTGCGGAGGGGGTTCTTTCTCCCACTTAGAAGGGAGGACCCACAATTATGATCTGAGAAGGAGTCAGGATCTCTGCCTTGACATACGTATTACAAGAGAGATGCATTTCAAGGGGTAAGGATGTTCCCTTAAGATTGGCTTCACCCTCTCATTCAGAATGTGTGACTTTGGTCAGTTGACCAAGCTAAGAACATTTTTCCTTCCAAAACAAAAGTGTCAGAATTCTCCTTTGCTCTTAAAAACCTATAACTATTAAGTAGATGCTCAATAGAGTTGCTAGGGCCTACTACTATAGTAGTGATTATAGTAATAATGCTTTGCATTTATATAGCACTAAAATATTTTGAGGCACTTGCATATTGATTATTGGTTTTTTTTACAAATTTTGTTTTATTTTTTCAGCTTTACTGAGGTATAATTGACAAATAAAACTTGAATATGTTCAAAGGTGTTCAATATGATTTTTTTTAAATATTTTTTTTTAGTTGTAGATGGACATAATATCTCTATTTAGTATTTTTATGTGGTGCTAGGGATTGAACCCAGTGCCTCATGAGTGCTAGGCAAGTGCTCTCACTGAGCCACAACCCCAGCCCTCAACATGATGTTTTGATGTATTATAAAATGATTTCCATAATTAAACTAATTAACGTCCTCATAGTTACTTTTTTGTGTGTATGGTGAGAATGTTTGAGATCTATTCTCAGTGATTTTCAAATACTTAACACATTATCATTAACTAGAGTCATTATAGTATATATTAGGGCTCCAAAACTTATAACTGCAAATTTGTCCCCTTTGACAGACATCTTGCATTCGCATATTCATTGTTGATCAGGACTGGCTTTATACACATACACCAGGGTCATCCCACAGGCCTAACTCTCAGAAGGGCCCAAAGCTTGGTTTAAAGCTCTGCAGTCACAGTTTTGCATTTCTAAATAATTCTCAGATTATTTAGAAAGTGAAGTCTGATGGGACTATGAAGCATGAGTCAAACTTGGAGCCTCCGGTGACACATGATTCTGCCTTCCTGGTGTGAGTTCTTGGCTGGCTGCTCAACTTCATGCTGCCCAGGGCCCCACCCAGCCTCCTCTGTCTGACTAGACCCCTAACCACTGTTGCTGGGTAGCCATCTGGTGGCCTTGATATGTGTGGGAGATGGACTTTCCTGTACTCACTCCTTTTCCTTCCTCAATCCTTAGGTGATACTAGGAGTTTTCTGGGTGGAAGGTCACCCTCTCATGACTTCCCGGAGTAGGCAAGGCAGTAGCTATCTTTGCCCCTAACTGCAGAAGTATGGCTTGCTCAGGGGGCAACATGGTGGGTGATTTAGCAACAGCTTCTCTCCTACCCCTGGCCCAACTGCCCAGCATACCTCGTCTAGAGATTGTCAACTATTGGTAGTTACTGGTCTGCCACATGTTGGGGTGGCAGGCCTTCAGAAAAAGGTGACTGTCTCCTTTGCCCCTGGTTAGTCTCACATGTTTTCTTGGCAAAGTATATAGCCAGCTCTACAGCTGGCATTCACTATGATATCAGAGCAAGCTGGACAGGACGAGGGTGTGGCTCCCCTAATGTGTACTTCCATTATTCCTACTGCTAGGGGAGGCCACCATTACCTTCACTGTGACTTGCTCTGGGGTAAACACTTAATGTCATCCTCACAACATATGCACAAGATGGGGCCTTATATATTGGGGTGGTTCCTAACTTCTCTGAGTTTTAATTTCCTTATCTATAAAACTGGTATAACACCTATTTCACCAAGTTATTGTGGAAATTCAACATGATGGTGTCTTAAGAGATGGGGAGAATTTTATCTACTTGCATTACTCTGGCACTATATTTGTTTGGAAGAACCATTTCAATAAGCTGCGTGAAGAGGAGGGTGAGACCCTGTGGACATACTCAGGTAAAACAAGTTGCTTAACTTCTGCACTTACAACAAAGTTTGTATTGTTCCCAAGAGAAAGGAGGTCAAAAAAGGAGTCAGCAAGTCTTTGTGGGGGAAGAGTACAGTAACCATACTTTGGCTTAGAGAGTGGAAATGTTGAATGGGGCTTTAAACAAATGTCTGTGTAGGCTTATGCTTTAAACACCCCCACCTTCCCACCTTCATGGATTCTTTAGGAGAGACGAAATGACTACTGGCCTTATGTGTGACAATTTAATGCTATCTGTGTGTATGTGATTAATGGGGGTGTGGCGGAGAGGATCAGTGTCTTAAAGAGGTATTGAGGTTTGTGTCTATGTTGGTGCAAATGAAAATAGATAACGTGCTGGAAGATGAGAATAGAGATGATGGCTATTATGACATAGCTCTTTGTTTCCTCTGCGTGACCTGTTTTTTGTTTGTTTGGGCTGTGCATTTGGATGTGGACTGAGGTATAACAGCAGCTATGTGTATTCTGTTTAGTTTATATTCTGCAAGTCCTACAATCAGGCCCAGCACATATATCAATATAAGTAGTAGCTACTAAGGAAAGAAAATTAATATAATTTTATTCTATCATTTCAATGACCCTACCATGTAGGAATTAGTCTCTCTAGTTTACTGATGAGGTATACGAGGCTCAGAGAAGCTAAGAAACTTGCCTGGGGTCACACAGCTACTAATACAGCAAAATGGAGACACAAACCCATGCCTAATTCACACTGCCTCCCTGGTCATACTGTGCTCTTTACCAGACTAGAGTTTTGGTGTCATATAAACTAGACATTACCAATATATATACATTTTAAAACGCTACTGAAATAAGAAGAAGACAAATTGACTTTAAGCATTCCTAGGGAACAAAAAGCAGAAGAGGAAAGAACAAGATCTTAACAAAGTATACATAGCACAATTCAGTTATCCCTTAGATAACTGTAGGAATGTACTAATATTTGTCACTGCACTGTAATGATACCAAAAAGAGAAAGTGCGCCAGGTAGTTGCAACCTATTGTGCAAGAAAAGGCTGCCTCCAATGCGTCCAAGAGCGTGGTTCTTTCTTCAGCCAAGTCAAGTTCAAAGGAGCACATGAATAATTGGCTACAGCTACCCTTTAAGCAAGTGCCAGCTCTCTCCTCTCAGGTTGATGCATCTCCAAACCTCAGGGAGCCAGGAATCAGCTGCCAGCAGCCAATGGGCTTCTGAGCATTCATAACCAGACCAGGTGCTGATCCATCAAACTAATTAGCAGCCTGTGGGCCACAGTTAGCTGGGAAGGTGGAGGTTTTTAACTCTTCCTGACAGACTGTGTGCCTATCTGTGCTTTTTGAACAATGTTCTATCAGTATATCCACAAAGAAGGAAGCCTTGAAAATTCAAAAGGAAGGAGGCTAAAGGGAAATTCAGGTGGAAATACAGGGTTGCTTTAAATGAGACAAGAAAGACCAACAGAACAGAGGAGTGAACCGTGACTCACAAATATACACAGATTTGTATGTATACACACACATCCTATTTTATATATTTTTATTTTACTTAGAGTGATGCCATCCTTGCAGGGTGGACATTCAACAAATGCTTGCTCTTATTGGTAATGACATAATGATATTTAAAACAAATTGTAAGTAAGAGGAGAAAATAGGGCAGAATTAGAAGAGATATAGCTTTTTGGCACCTGAAATATATTTAATCATCAGGCTTCCAAAACAGCAAACATAATTACCTTTAAATGAAAATATAGAGAACATGTTGAAAGCTCAGAAAAATAGAAAACATACTTTAATTAGGAGATGAAAGAGATGGAATACATCAGAAATGGTGTTACTGCAAATTGCCAGACTTATAAACCAGCATGGAAATCAGTAGAGGAAAGAATCCAGTGAATTTTAGTAAATTGGTAGAAATGTTGTAAATAGTGCATTTAAAATTAGTTTTAATGTGATGATCAACAGTAAAATAGAATCAACAACCAAGCCAACTCCATTCCAAATGTCTTCACTGACACAAGAGAAGCATTCTGTAGCCAATTTGCTCAATATTTATGACTTTAGTAAAATTTTGTTTACCAGGGATCTGGTGATCTCCAATGGAGTAGTACCAATATGATCTGGGAACATGAGATAATGAAGGAGCATCCTAGATTTTGAGGTAGCTAACTCTGAACATCTGAGGGAATGGTAAGGCAGGACATTGGCAGATGTCAGAAGACACAGAGGTAACATTTATGGAGATGTCTGCATGGGCTCTCTGTCAACATATGGAGAATTGAGGAAGGACTTCAGTTGGAAGGGGGATTTCAATGACACCCCATCTTTACCATCTGGAGATAAAAATCCTGTGGTAAAAACTGTGATATCTTACTGATGAACTTCATATTAATGACAAGCTCTGAGCCAAGGTTCCCTTGGACTACTTACTATAAAACTGTTTGCTGCTTGCTTCTGGAGTTAAAAAATGAATTTATGGATTTATGCCTGAATGAGCAACAGCTGTCATTGTATTCCTAAAACTAAAGAACCAAGATGATGAAGCTGAGATGATCCTAGAGTCTCCAGAGACCTATATTCAGCCTGAGATTTGGATGCACTGGCTGTAATGTAAACTGTATTGCCCCAAGAAACTAATCTACATGTTGAGATTATAAGCACGAATCTTTCCCCAAATATTTACTGAGTAAAAGCATAGTGAGTGGTTCTGAGGGAGAGCAGGGGCAGGAGTGGGATTGCTGTTGCTGTAAGAAATTAATGTACTAACCTTAAATTTAGTCAGTTTAGGGTGTGTTCTTTTAAATAGACCATAGTAGGTAATCCAGAGTCAATGAGCCCTTGGATTCATGCCAAATGATAATTCTCCATAATGCTTCCTATGGTATTGTGTGCAAAGCTGATGAGGTACAAGCCAGTTCTCTGGCCACCAGGGATGCTGGTTCAGTTATTGCTGTACCAAAGTTATTCCGTCATCTCTGTACCCCTACAAACTTCCTATGGTTTGGTCAGAACTAACCCTCAAGCTCTCCATGCCTAAGTCATTTATTATTATCAAAGGAAGAAGCATAGTCCTGACCTTACCTACCTCTCTAGACTTCAGACTCTCCTCAGCTGAACACTTTGAAAGCCTCCAGGGAGGCCTTGACTGGGTACCTTTGCCTTCAGAACTCTCTCTGCCTTTAATATCCTCCAATCCGTTCCTTGCCTGCAATATTGTTCTTTCTCTGTGTGTGGTCACCTCCTGAAAATTTTCCTTGATAATAATGGCAAACACATAGCACTTGCTTGGTACCAGAAATGCTTCATTAAATGTGTTTAATTCTCACCAGAACCCTATGAAGTCAGTGCTGATATACACTCAATTTTAGAGACAGAAACTTAAAGGCAGAGTTAATAAGAAATTAACTCAGGGTCTCTGGCAAGTGGCAGAGCTGAGGTTATGAACCAAGGAAGTCTGACTGCAGCCTGTTTGTCCTTCACCACTACTCTGAGCATAGAGATCCCTCAATCTTGACAGAGTAACCTGGGCTCATGCCAGCAGAGACCAGGCCACATTGCTTTGCAATCATGTTTGTAACCTTCCCCTCTTTCTCCTCTCTTTCACCCATAGTAATCCACCAACACTCAGCCCGAGCATCATTTTATTCCCCTATAAACCAGAGGCAGATCCTCCATTGCCCAAGCCATACTGTTGTGCCAGAGAGCTTTCCAAACCATGTGTCTGTTTATCTGTCTCTCCATCAATCTGTGAACTCTTGGAGGTTTTGAAGACAGGGATAGTCTCGTGTGTTATGGTACATACCACAGCATCTGCATACAAAGCTGTTGCTTAATAAATATCTGCTGTTCAATGGATGGATGCTGGGCTAAGAAGTCTTCACTTGGGGCTGGGGTTGTGGCTCAGTGGTAGAGCACTTGCCTAACAATGTGAGGTGCTGGGTTTGATCCTCAGCACCACATACAAATAAATAGGTAAAATTAAGGTATGGCATCCATCTGCAACTAAAAACAAAAACAAAAACAAAAAGCCTTCACTCTGAAACTCTGGCTTCCATGTTTACAAACAGATTTTTAAAAAGGGATTCCATCACAAATCCCTGGAGAATCATGACACAGGCTTAGCTTCAGTTCAGAAAGAACCAAAGCTTTTTATAGCCCAGGCATAGGTTCAGCATGAAATGACCTGGACTTAATTTGTCCTCATAGCTTAGATTTGCCAAACCTTAGACTGGAAGTACCCTGGGGGATCATTTCATCCAGGTATTTCAAAATGGTGACCTAGAGATACTTTTTATTTGACACATGTTGGTTGTTACTATGTTTTACTGGAATACCTTTTTTAGGCAGGACATTTGCTCTTTATTTCTCCAGGATCTATCTACACATACCCAATCAAAATATAGAACCTCACTCTTCTGTAGAATCTTCCTGACCCTTCAAAGTATTTAGTATGAAATGTTTGATTTACTCTGACCCCTTTACAGTAAAGCTCCTTTAGTTTGTACTTATGGTCTCCAATTTTCTCCTTAATTAATTCTGATCAACTGTTCCTCTTGCCCTCTACTGATGAGGCCAGTGAAGATGAAGATGGCCAGTGACTTTTATCTTGCTAAATCTAATTCCTAGCTTTGACTCAGGAACCTCCATGCCCAGAACCACATCTCCTGGTTTTCCTCCTCCTTCTCTGTCTCCTTGGCTGATTCCTCTCATACTCTTTCTTGACCTCTAATTTCAGATGCCTTGCTTGGTACAGCCCTGGCCTGCTTCTTTTTTTCCAATCTACTCTCACCCTCTTTGTGATTGTGACTTTGAACACTGACACAATGTCGATACCTCCTCAATGCACAACTCTAGGCTTGGTTGTCTAGCAGGCCTGTTAAATTTAAGATGTCCCAAAACAAATTCCCAGCTTCCGTCCCAAATCTGCTCTATCTACAGTCTTCTTCATCTCAGCTAAGAGTATACCTAGCCTGTCAGATGATTATGCCCAAACCTGTGGAATCCCCAACTGGTCCCTATCATCTGCCATATCCAAATCCTAGCAATTATTCCTCCAACCTAATCCTCCAGTATCTCCCCACTTTTTTTTTTTTTCAGAGTAAAAGCCAGAGAAAGTCTTTAGACTGGTCTATATGAGCCTTGCTCTTCTACTTCTCATCCCCCTATGTTTATTGGTCCCTGTAGATTCCTTTTTCTACCATGGTTCCCTTTACTAAACTGCTTGAACCACACTGGTCTACCTGCTGGTCTTGAATATTCCAGGCATGCCCTTACCTCGGGGTGTTTGCATTGTGCTGTTCCATCTGCCTGGACCATCCCCAGCCCAGCTTACCCCTTCCCCAGCTACCTGCATGTATCTGCATGGATTGCTCCCTTATTTCTTCCATTGCTACTAGAGTGAACCTTCTAAGTGAGGCTTTTCTTAACTGCCCTATTTAAAATGAATTCCCCTACACTAGGATGATTTGATCCTGTTTGAGTGTGCTTTTTCACTGCTGTAACCTAACAAGAACAATTAGAGGAAGAAAGTTTATTTAGGGGCTCCTGGTTTCAGAGGTCTCAGTCCATAGATAGCTGACTCCATTCCTCAGGCAGGACATCATGGTGGAAGAGGGTGGTGGAGGAATGCAGCCGGGAGTGTGGCACCAGAAAGCAGCGAGAAACTACATTCAACTCAAAATATATATGCCAAAGGCATGCCACCAGTGACCCAGCTCCTCCAGCCACACCCTACCGGCCTACAGTTACCACCCAGTTAATCCCATCAGAGGACTGATGGACTGATTGGGTCAAGGTTCTCATAATCCAATCATTTCATCTCTAACCCTTCTTGCATTGTCTCACATACCAGCTTTTGGAGGACACTTCACTCCAAACCACAACAGTTCTCCTTCCCCTTTTCTGTATTACTTTTCTCAAAAGCACATTATCATCCTCTAATATACTATATATTTTTACTGTATTTGTTGGCCTCACTTTATCTACTAGAATGTAAACTTGTTAAAGAAGTTTTCCTTTTTTTTTTTTTTTTGGTTTTCCTTGTTTACTGCTCAAAATAGTAGGTACCTGTTGTGGGTTGAATTATGACTCGGTCTCTCCCCAAATCCATATGTTGAAGTTCCTGTGACCCTTTTTGGAAATAGGGTCATTGCAGAAATAATTAGTTAACACGAGGTCATGCTGGAGTAGGGTGGACCCCTAATCTAATGTGACTAGTGTCCTTAAAGAGAGAGCATCATGTGAAGAGAAAGAGACATGTGCAGAAGGAAAATGATATGAAGAGACACAGGGAGAAGATGGCCATCGATGAGCCGCGGAGAGAGGCCTGGAGCACATCCTTCCCTCCCAGCTCTCAGAAGGAACCAGTCCTGCCAACACCTTGATTTTAGACTTCCTGCCTCTGGATCCCTGAGACAATAAGTTTCTATGGTTCAGGCCAGCCAGTCTGTGGTGCCTTGTGATGCCATCCTGAGCAAGCTAATTCAGCACTCCGGAATATTCTCAGGAAAAAATGTATGAATGAATAAATGAGTAAATACTTTTTTCAAGGAAGCCTAGTGAAGTTGAGCAACTTGCCAGAAACACCCAGTCTTGGTTCATGGACAGAACCAAGACAAAACTCCAGCTCTCCTTCCTCCTACTACTCTTAGCCTCCACATTTGAGGCAGCGTCTGCCCAACTCACAAGCACTGAACAGTGCTGGGCCGAGGGTGAGCGGATCTCTAGGGTCTCACCTTACAGGCCTTCCCACTTACTCCTGCCCCAATCACATACCCTGGGTATGTTGTGGCTGGACAATTATTGACATACGTTTGCTATGTTCTGATCGCTCAGAGAAAAGCCCTGTGTATGAGTCTTCCATTATTCAGGAAGTAATAAAAGTTATAGTCATAATATAAAGGAAAAAAAAAAAAAAGAATGATTCACTGCTGAGCCACTGAGCCGCAGGGAGCAATCCAAGGTTTAGAGCAGACAATCAGCTAAGATAAGTCACGATGATGTCACAGCGGAATATACAAATGCCTCAGTGGGCTGATCCAAAAGAACATCCCAATTAAATCAGCTTACTGCTGAGCACTCTTCTACATCCGTGAAGAGCTGCTCTCCATTCTGACAGCCACATTAAGGCGAGGCGATAAAAGGAGGAGGCAGGAAGCAGCAGTTTATCCAACATATTCCATGAGGGAAGAAATGATTTTGAACTGTTACCGAGTAAATGAACACCATTCACCTCAGAGAGGTCAGACATGTTTGGATGCTTACCAAGCAGGTCAGGAACAGAGTTTTCCCTTCAGAATGGAATTACAGTATGACATTGGGCAGGACAGATTGACAAGATCCACCAGAGGTGATATCCAAAATATTTAACAAAATACTGACACTGACTGCCCACACCGTCTTATCAGGGCATAGTGATTGGACACGGCCATGCTGAAGTTCCCTTGGTCAGAGTACTAGGGATGCCCCTCAGCACTCTGATCGTTGGCATTTTCATCACAGAGTTACACATCACCATTAATTTAAGTGTTACAAAGATTAAGAGAGCATGTGTGTGATAACGGCTGGTGCATATCAGGTCCTCCATGATACTAGCAACCTTCTCAAGGTCATTATTATATGATAGGTATTGGCAAATGCTAATTTACCTAATCCGTACAACAACTCTAAAATTTAACTACTGCTGTTACCATTCGACAAATGGAAAACCTAATGTAGGGAGAAGTTCAGCAACCCTCTCAGTCACACACCTGGCAGTCTGGATCCAGAGGCTCAATCCCCACCCTATATCACCCTCAGTAAGTGTCAGGGACTTACTCTCCCCCTCTATGCCCTAGAGAGCCAAAGTCCCTGAAAATCCAATGTTTTATTGCCTCAAAACCAGTAAAGGACAGTGGGAAGGACATCACTGGTGCTCAGTGGTTTAGTGCTTCTATGTAGGTTCAGTTTCCATTCACATGAAGAGAGGATAAAGATAAACAAACTGGAACAAATGGTAAGAACACAAATTTGGAAAGCCTTTGTTCTTTTTCTTTTTAGTTCACAATAGTAATTTTACATATTTATGGGGTACAGTGTGATATATTAATATACATGTATACAGTGTGTACTGTCCAGATCAGGGCAATTAGCATTTCTGTCTCCTTGTCAGTTTTTTTTTTTTGTGTGTGTGTTTGCAGCCTTCAAGCTCCTTTCTTGCATCTTCTCATAAAATAGCATGCTGTTGTGAACCACAGTCATCCCATTGTGTTATGAAACACAAGAATGCATTCCTTCTATCTAATTGTATTTTGTTTTTTAATTTTTTTATCAGCTGAGCTACTCAAAGCATTCAGTTATTTATCTTAGTTAATGAATCTCATGGTCATGGTAACAAAAATGTTCTGGGATTAGTGAGTGGACTTTGTCTGGGGACCACTTAGTGAAATAAATTCTGCGTGAATAAAGGAGAAATGGGACTGGGAAAATGAGAAGAGTGGAGAAAAGAAACAAACATTTGTTGAGCAGCTACCTTATGCCAGATATGACGGTAGGGCCCAACCATCATTATTTCTTTTAATTCTTCTAACAATTGAGTTGTTTAACAAATACCTATTGAGTGCCAGAACCATAATAAGTACTGGGTTTACAAAATGAATACATAATGGCTCCTACCCTTTTAAACAAAATGGAAAAAGAAAAGCAGGGGAATAATTTGAGCTCAATGTGATGTTATTTTGATATGAGAATACGGAGGCACTGGAACTATGCTGTATAGGCCAAGATGGTACTTACTGATGAAGCAAAGGGAGATCAGCAGAATGGAGGAAAGAGACCAGGGGATGGGAAGACGGGAGGGAGGAGAAAAGTTTTGGGGAGGGATATTGGCCAAATTACATGGTTATATTGTGTGCACGTACAAATGAGTAATAGCAAGTCCCACCATTATGTACAACTATAATGCACCAATAGAAATGTGGAGGAAACACAAAGAAAGACTGATGACATAGAGGAGGCTAAGTGGACCACGTATCAGCAGAAGCCGTTTGTAAGCAGAAGCTGTGAATCAACAAGCCATGTGGCATGGAAAACCGGGAGTAGCCAGCGAGGAAGCAAGGCAGCAGCAGGAGGGGAAATGAGTAGAAGAGAGGATACGTCAACTCATGTACGTACCATAGTGTTTCTGAGTCACCTCCCTGATGTTAGATCATTTCAATTTTTTTTCTGTATTACAAGGAATCCCATGATGATCATCCTTGTGTATCAATATTTGTGGCATTTATGATGAGTTTTTAAAATATATTCTTGGATTAAAGAGTATGCATATTTTAAAGCTCTTGAGATAAGGATTCGTCTTTATTTTCAGGCGTGGACTGCTGCTTTCCACTTCCTTTAGTTTATGAGAGGAGCTATTTCAACTGACCATGCTGTCTTGGTCAGTTAAATAGGGAAAGGTAGGAACTACTATTTAAATTTTTGTTTTCTCAGTTGCTTGCATATTTTACATATGTTATGGGATATGTATATGTTTCTTCTTTTTTTTTTTACATTTAGCCTTTTTTTTTTTTAGTTTTTGATAGACCTTTATTTTATTTATGTATTTGTATGTGTTGCTGAGAATCAAACCCACTGCCTCACATATGCCAGGCAAGTGTGCTACTGCTGAGCCCCAGGTTTCTTTTTCTGTGAATTGAATTGGTTCATGTCTTTTGTCCATTTGTCTCTAGGGCTATTTACATTTTTCTTATGGATTTATAAGAACACTATATAACAATGTTCAACATCTGTAGCAGTGAGAGAAATGCAATTTAAAACTATACTGAGATTTTACCTCACTCCAGTCAGAATGACAACTATCAAGGATACAAGTGACAATAAATGTTAGTGAGGATGTGGGGAAAAGGGTACACTCATACATTGTTGGTAGGACTGCAAATTGATGCAACCACTCTGGAAAGAAATATGAAGATTCCTCAAAAAACTAGTAATGGAATAACCATTTGGCCCACTTTTATCACTCCTAGATATATAACCAAAGGAGTTAAAATTGGCATACTACAGTGATGCAGCCACATCAATGTTTGTAGCAGCACAATTCACAGAAGGTAAGCTATGAAACCAACCTAGGTGCCCTTCAGCAGATGAATGGAAAAAGAAAACGTGGTTTGTATACACAGTGAAATATTACTCAGCCATGAAGAAGAATGACTTTATGACATAAGCTGGTAAATGGATGAATTTGGAGACTCTCATGCTAAGTGAAATAAGCCAGTCTCAGAAAACCCGAGGTCAATTGTTCTCTCTGATATGTGGATGTTAACTCATAATGGGGAGGGGTGGAGCAGAAGAGTAGAAGTTCAGTGGATTAGACAGAGGAGAATGAAGGGGAGGGAGAATAGGAATAGGAAAGAGAATGAAATTAATCTGACATACTTTCCTATGTACATATGTGAATACATCACATGAATCTCACCATCGTGTACATCCACAAGACTGAGATCCTAATTAGGATAAGATACATTCAATGTTTGTATAAATATAGATTCCACTGTCATGTAAAAAAAAACAAATAGAAGTTCAAAAAAGACTGATGCTCATCAATATATTTTGAAAATATTCCCCATAATTTGTTGCTTCTCTTTTCATTTTTATTTGAGGTAAAGTTTCATATTTTTCAATATAATGATTGATCTTCTCCTTTGTAATTTGTTCAAAAGTTTTTTTTCTTTAACATATGACCCAGGTATCGCACTCCTTGGTGTTTATACAAAAGAACTAAAATCAGCATATCATAGTGATATAGACACATCAATGTTCATAGCAGTGCAAGTCACAACAGCCAAGTTATGGAACCAGCCCAGGTGCCCATCAAGAGATGAGTGGATTAAGAAAATGTGGTATATATAAACAATGATATTTTACTCAGCCGTAAAGAAGAATGAAATTATGGTATTTACTGGTAAATGGATGGATCTAGAGAACATTGTGCTAAATGAAATAAGCCAGACTCAGGAAATCAAGGGTCAAATATTTTCTCTCAAATGTGAAAGCTAGAAAGCAAAGTAAAGGAAAAAAGATGAATGTGAAGGAACAGAGATAGATCAGCAGAGCAGAGGAGGGAAGTTGAGGTGGGAGGGGAGACAGGAGAGGGAAGGAAATGGAGAGTGAATTTGAAAAACTTATGCTATGTACATGTATAAATATACCACAGTGAGTTCCACCTTTACATATGCCTATAGAGTACCAATTTTTAAAAACCCAATAAATAAATAGAATAAAGACCAGCAGAGTAGAGGATGGTGAACAGGGATGGAGAGAAGGGGATGGGAAGAGGAGGCACTGGAAGTTAAGTGGAGCAAAGGAAATCCCATGCACATATGATTAGATAAAAACAAAACAAAAAAAGGGGATGTTTTCTTTTCCCTGAAAAAATCCTGTTCTGATTTCTAGATTGGGAAAATATTTGGCTTTGTTTACTTCCTCTAAGTTTCAAAACAATTTTTTTTTACATCTAATTCATAGATCATTTAGAATTCATTTTGATGTATTTGAATTTTTGTGAAGGAAGATTTTGTACAAAAGAAATCGCAGGATTGTGTGATCCTATTCCAGAAATAGCTAATCTGTGATAATGCCTGTTCCCAGTAGAGCCAACATTAATGACTTCCAATAAGCATTGCAATGGATCCAGCACACACAGATCCATTTAAGTACGTAACGAGAGAGGTAAGATCCAGGGCGGGGAGGCCATCATTGTGTACTCTGTACAGAACATACTCTTACTAAGTGGAAATTATGGTTACTGCATAATTCAATCTACTTAAACTCTCACACAGAATCAGAAGCCCTCAATTCTTAAGCTGGAGCTGTACTGATTTGCAATGGGACTCTTAAACACATTGTACCTCTTTGATCCCAACACCCACTTTCCAATTGCCTGTCTTTCAAAACTATCTAAGTAGATTCCTTTAAAAAGAGAACACTTTGTCATTTGGGAGAGATTTTTCTTTTGAATTGTGCTTATTTAAACTCCAGGGAAACATCAACTTTATATTATCACAGGGTCTCTTTCAAAGTGGAATGACCGAATGGAAGCTGTGTGGTTGGTGAAGTACTCAGCTGTATTTCCCAAAATCTGCAATTGTGAGTGTAGAATAAATGCAAAAACAAGTTCCAGGAGACAGTAAAAGGCAGGAGGCACACTAACAAGTGACCCCACTCTAGACTTCTATTTCAATAACTTCAGGAATTGGGAAAAGCCCACTAACCAATAGCCAATTATCTGAAAGCTATACTTGTTAGTGAGGGTTGTGGTACCTGGGTGGCTTACACAGGAGAAACTTACTGTCTCACAGTTGTGGAGGCTAGAAGTACAAGGTAAAGGTACATTGGTAAGGTTGGGGAGGAAGTCTGTTCTGTGTCTCTTGCTGGCAAACTTTGTCACTCCTGGGCTTATAGAAACACCATTCAACTCTGCCTTTGTTACTATCTGGCATTATCCCAAATGCCACGGACCAAAGCCCTGCCTCCAACTTTTTTTTTTAAATAAGGAGACAAGTTATAGTGAGGTAGAATCCATACTAATTACCTCATTTTAACTTGATCTCCTGTCAAAAGACCCTAGCTTCAAGTAACATCACATTCTGAAGTACTGGAGTTAGGACTTCAACAAATGATATTTTGGGAGGATACCCTTCAGCTCAAACCAGATGGACACACTCAATTATTGGGCCAATTACTCTGACATAATGGACAGAGTATGAGTATCTTAGTAGACAAACCAGGTTTCAATCCTGGCTCTTGTTAGATCTGGAACATTGGAAACCTCCCTCAATCTGTTTCTTCAACTGTGAAAACGAGGTAAAGATAGTAAAAATCTATCCATCAATTCAACGAATGACTGCTCACTAAGGGTCAGCTGTATGGAAAATGCATGACATATGTCTTTATCTTTCCTTGTACATGCTTATGACATAAGAATACTCTGAGGAATATTAATGTATTGCTATCTTAAATATTACTAAATGAAATTAAAATGTAAAGGGAGAATTTTATTTAGATGGTTTTTATTCATCTACTTTAGGATGTATCTATTTTTATGAGATAACCACTTGTATATGACAGGTTTTTGGAGTATTTCTGGTTTGGTACCATATTTTGCTTGTTGTAGAGAGATAAGGGTTGAAAATCCCCGTATCCTTCACCACTTAGTGACTTTTCCAATTTAAAGAGAAATTAAAAATAGCCTGGACATGTAAAATGATTAAAAATGGAGTGGAATCAAAGGATCGATCAATGTTTCCTCCCTAATATAGATGCACTGTAACTATAATCTGTTTATGTGAACCTACATTTACTCTTTAGACTATGTGGCCCACTTTGAAACCAAGTAAGAAAATCATGAATTGATACTTCAAGAGGATTTGTAATATTTCACTGTTCAGTAAATTTGATGTTTTATTCACTGGACCATGTTCCCTGAAATATTGCATTAAAAAGAAATATCTTGCTTGATTTGCCATGGTAGGCTGGGAAATATGCCAGGGAGAAAACTCATTGCTTAGATGCCTCTCAAAATCTCCTTCTGCCAGGCATTTGCATTTCCCGGGAGCAGGGAATCATGGTCTTGCTGCAAGATGCTTCTTAGAAGAATCTCTAAGGCAATGGATTTAAAACTTAAACATTATTGTTAACTTTTACAGAGGAGTATTCAGTTTTAAAGAAATCATATATAAATCTCCACATTTTTGGTCATTATAGGGCAGAGGTTCTGGAGTTCCTCTCTTAGTCCAAGTTCCATGCTACTTACAGCAGATTGGGCCCAAGGAATGTTTGTAGAACCCCAGGGCTCAATGCAATGCAGCCTGAAAGCCACTGTGTTAGAGAGCTTGGTCTACAGAGGAGATGAAGGCATCATGCTAAGCAGGTCTTCTACACCCTACTTGATATTATAAAGTAAGAATTACAGGAAGTATCTTTCCAGGAAGAGAAAGGGAACCATATATGTCCTGTGATTCATCTGGCAAATTTTAGCAGACAGTGATATCTGATGACCACACATAGGTTTCTCTTCCACCAGGGAGGAAGGACTTAATTACAGAAACTTACTTTAGGCCACATACGTCCTATCTTTAGGGAACACTCACTGATTCCACCAAATGTGTTGTGAAGCACCTGCTTTTACTTCCATAGTCACCTGTTGTTGCACTAATATTACATTCATGTTATAATTGCCAATATAACTTAAGTGGGACTCTCCACTAAGAAAACTCATTGAGGGTAGGGCCCATGTCTTTTTTATTTTTGTATGCCTAGGGCTTAGTCCAGTGGCTTACTAATGCTATTACTACTGTTATTATTACTTTAAAAGCAACTAGCATTTGGGGAGTATTGACTGTTCTCAGTAGTTCACTTATGGTATTTTATTTAATCCTCACATTGCTATAATAAAGTAGATTCTATTAGTGCTATCCCATTTCATAGATAAGAAAACTGTGGCACAGAGAGGTGGAATAGCTTGCCCTCAGGTCATGAGGTTAAGAAGTAGAGGGGCTGGATGTCAAATCCATGCAGTCTATTTTCCCACTGTATAATGTATTAGGCAGCTTTTTGTTGCTGTGACAAAATTCCAGAGAAAAACAACTTAAAGGAGAAAAAAATTATTTTGACTCATGTTTTCAGAGGATTCCGTTCCTAGTGGGCTGATTCCATTACTCTTAGGCCTGTGGTAATGCAGGGTATCATGATGGAGAGGGTGTGATGGAGCAGAACTGCCCACCTCATGGAAGCTGGGAAGGGTGAAGAGGGAGAGAGAAATAGGAAGGAGCCAAGGACAAGATATACCCTTCCGGGCACACCGTAGAGACCTACTTCTTTCAACTAGACCTTACCTCCTACAGTTTCCACCACCTCCTAATAGTCCATCCAGTTATGAATTCATCAATGGATTAATACTTTGATGAGGTCAGAACCCTCATGATCCAATCATGTCCCCAGAGCAAAAGCTCTACCTCTAAACACTGCTGCATTGAAGACCAAGACTTCCACACATGGGCCTTTGGGGGACATTCCAGATCCAAACCATAACAACTAGATAACATGGTTTAACGATAATTCTGGAGGACTCTCCATGTGCCATACAGTGTTCTACACACTTAGAATATGTGGTGACCCAAAGTTCTTTTTCTTTTGGGTATTTGTAGCTGAAATGCTCTCTCAATATGTACACAGCATATGAGTGAATTAAAAAATGAATTAAAAGATTAGATTTTATCTTAACTTGTATTTTCAGGTGAGGAGTCTGAATCTCTGGGGGCCAATGAACTCTTTCAAGGTAACACAGCTGATCTGTACCAGAGTCATAGCCTGATTCAAATTCAGTTCTGTCATCTCTGGTTCTTTGCCTTCAAGCCAATCTATCTAAACAATCCAGAGCAATCTACATTAGTGGGTGGCTTCTAATTTTAGAAGATTCTCAGAGATAGAGATTTCAGAGCATCTGCTTTGCCTCTAACCAAACTTTTGCTTAGGTAATTTCTTTCTGTTTGATGTTATGTGGTTCATGATTTCTAACATAGGCATTAACTTGGCCCAAGTTCTAGATGGATAAATGAAAGTTGTAATTTGATGTACACCAGAAAATATAGTGAGTTACAGCTTGCCTGTGAGTTCTTACTCTGTTTTAACCTCCCTACAAGTTTCACATCTTACATAACAGAGGAATAAAGACACAATGTTCATTTAGATTGTTTGAAAAAAAGCCCTTTCAGATGTGTTTCAAGGGCTGAGCATCTGAATCCAGATAAAACTGCTAGCTGTTGGTTGAGGGTGGGATGTACTTACTCTCCAAAGCCAAGAGTGTTACTGAGCACAGAATGCTTCACAAGTCCTGGTCCACCTACCTCGTCAACTGCTTGCAGCCAGAAATGAGTGGCTGACTTGTAGTGCACTCTCCTGAGAGGTGTAGCTTCAACCAACATCTCAACACATAGCTTATAGTGGAAAACTTGCTGTTCTACTAAGTGCTTGGTATATTAGACTTAATAAGAATTAGAGAGTAATTTCATTAGTTGATGGAAGCTATGGATAGAAGCAAGTTAATGAAAGCTTCAATTTTCAAACAAGATTGAGTACACACACACACACACACACAATTTACTTGGTGTTACAAGGAGAGAGAATAATTTCTAGGTCTTGTTAAAAGCATTTCTTTTTTCCTTCCTCTGCTATTTTTTCTTTTCTTTCTTCTTGAAATTCTCTTCCTCTCCTTCCTTCCTTTTCTTTCTTCTTGAAATCCCCTTCCTCTTTCCCTCTGTCTTTCCTTTCCTTCCTCTATTTTCATGTTCTACATTTATTCAGCAAACATTTAGGGAACACTTGCCACATGTCAGAGTGTAGACCATATGCCAAGGATGTTCCCCAAATGCCAAGGTAATAAACATAGTTCCTGCTCTCGACAAACTTGTGATCTAATAGAATTGCAAAGTTACTTGAAAGGGCGAGTGGAGGGGGCTGTAGTACACCTTCAATAATATTGAGGTCAGAGGAATCATCTCAGATCTCATGCATGCTGCATTCCATGGTTCTCCTTTTTTTTTGCAGCTGGGATTCACCTTAATAGCCATAACATCATACCACTTGTTCGAGTAGCTCAGCATGTTTTCTATAGACCCTGTCAATTATTGCCATGTTCTAATGAGGTTTCAAAGAAAATGCTTGACACTTTGGGCACCATTTAATTATATAAGGAACATCACCCCATTCCCATGCCTGTCTTCTATTTGTTGCATGAAGAGCAGAGGAGAGAAGAATGAACTTAAGGGTCCCCAGATGGCCCACTGCTGTGCTCTGTTGGCTTTGATTATAAGGCATATGCTCTCTGAGGAAATCACTTTGAGGAAAGTGATTGTAAATGAAAATGGAAACCCACCTCTCAAGATGGTAGCTATAAGGATTAATTTGAAGGGATTTTTGGACATTTAGTATAGAACCTTACTTCCAGAGAGTTTCAAGTCTTAAATATTAATAAATTATACAGTCTGAGCTAAATTTTTATACCTTTCAAAATGGTATCTTAAAGAAAAGAAATCTACAGCACAAAAATATTTTCCTCTTATAACCTCAAGCAAATGTGAGGTCTATCTGCTCTTGCAATTTTTACTACTGCATGACATCAACAAGGAAACCATGATTCAGTTTGTCCTTTTCCCTCACACATTCAGAATTACTCTACAATTGTTCAGTGCTGGTTATCTGCCCTCAAGTGGCAGCTCTGCTTGAGAATGGTATTTTTCATTATTTAGAGTTTTCTGTAATTTTATTGTGTGATATTAATATTTGATAATATCATAGCCCCAGAGGCATCTTGGTGCAACTTTAAAATACAGACATTTTATCCCTTTTTACAACTTTTAACCGCTTATTACTCTGAATATAAGGGAATCCATATGCTTTTGAGTAAGTGCATTTGATCCCTGGTTCAAAACTGGCATTCATTGGTGGCTTTCCTTTGAGGACATAAATCCGTGCTCCCTGTATATTGTTTCTGATTACTTCATCAGAAAGGCAAACCTAATTATGTTACTGCACAAGAAAAGGAATTAAATTGGTGTAATTCTGTCTTAAGATCATAACATGAATGTTGCAAACACACATTAAGTTCTGATTTATTTGTGGATTTCTGTGTAAAAATAAGATTTCCTTAGAAATTTATAGAAAACATGACAGTTATTATTTTGCACAACAGTTGATTCCCTGAGGGTTCTCTTCCTCAGAGTTTAATAGGGCTGTTTCTATTGAAAGATGATGTACTTGATGTGCAAGGAAGGCTTTGGTTGACTGATATAAAACAATTACAGTTGATAAACCCAAAGCTTCCCAAAGGCTTAGTTTTCAATGACTTTTGTTCTGTAATTCATTAACAAATGCAAAAAGCACACCTCCTATCTGGATGAAGGAGGCACACTATAAATGTATGGTGAATTTGTAGAAATAACTTTTTGGATAACCAATAAATGGGTTTCCCACTACTGTTCCCAACCACCAATCAACAGTAAAAAAAAAAAATAAAAAAGGACATTCCCCACCTAATTTGACAACTAGGGACTTGTTTTGGCATTAAGAGAAAGCACAGCCTGATAGAGTCAACATTCAGTTCCCTAAATCCTAGCCTTTCTAATTTTTCATCTTCCCTTCTTTTCTCAGGGTCATTTATTTTCTTCTAATGCCTCCCTTCTCCTTGCCCCGTTTTGCTCTTAATGTCTCTGGGGATACCAAAGAAACCATTTCTTTTTGCATTCATTAGCAATAGGTTTATGCTTTGCCTTCTTATTCAATTCCCGCTTGAACTGCAAGCAAGCAACCATCATTACAGCAAATGGTGAAGGGGGCATGATGAACTGCAGACATAGATGCTGCCATTTAAGCCTGGACTCTTCATTTCCCCCCATTCTTCCCTCAGGAAAGGAGGAAAAGAAGGCAGCAGCATCTGATTAAAATAGGGACAAGCCACCAAGCCACCACTGCAGGACTGAGATTGTGTGCAGCCTCCATTTCCCAGAAAGGCCTGTAATATCATTCCAAGATTAAAAGTGCCAATATTCCCTCCAGGTGGCTCCTTTTGACACATTATCAGATAGTATCCTTCCCATATCTAAAATAAATGCCATTTTTCATTGTCATTTATTTCTGTTCAATAAGGTGGATAACACAGGTTTTAAGAATATGTATTTCCTCATGAGACAATTTCTTTTTCTAATTCCTTATGTACAAAAAGTCTATATTTAGTTTTGAAAATGCATACTTACTCCAAGTGTTTTAGTGTATCCAATCTCAGGAAACCCAAGTAGATTTCTTCAAGCCACCCTGTCTGTCCTTTCTAATTTTTTCCCCTTGGCCAATTTTACCTTGCTCTTATATACCACCAACCCCAAAACACATCACATCAAGGGCACAAATGTGAAATTGATATACTTAGTTTTATATTGAGGTCATGTAACCCCTTTGCTAGATATAAGAACAACTAATGGTATCAGAAGAAAGTTTCTTTCCTTTGAGAAGGCTTTAAGGGCTTCTGGGAAGGAATTCAGAGTTGAGACAAGTTCCTTCTGTTTCTTAATCAATTCACTAAATAATTTCTATCACATAGGGAAATTAAGCTCCTACCCCAAACTGAGACTTTTTTTTGAACCAGATTATCAAATAATAATGCAGGCTAATTTCCATAGTTCAATGAGTAGGAAGGCAAAGTACATTATTTGCTAATGCAAATGCTGAGCCTGCTCCAAAATTTTTAATATTCAAATTCCAGATGGGACAGGAGACAAAGAAGTATTTGCCTAACAATATTCCAAATGAAAGTGACCTATAACACACAAAATATGGTTCTATTATATGCAATGACACTTTTCTTTGTTAAGAATAATGAACTATAGCAGAATAGCATAATGTAAAACTCCACAGCTGATAAGCTTTCTGCATAAGAACAGAAAGAGAATATTTCTTATACAGTTCTGTGTCCACTGCTTGCCTTGAGGAAGCACTTAACGGCTATTACTGTTAATAGTAGCCGTATGAAGTTAATTGGTTTATAATGAAGCAGCAGAAAATACTGATGGTGAGATTGGGGCACATAAAAGGAGAAATAAAAATTGTACTCAGGTTACACAAAAATGATGCTTAAAACAACTTATCATATTTTACTCATAAATGACAAATTTGTTCACTGCACTCATTCCCTAGGTGCCTCATCAAATTCCAACTCTAAGTTCATGAATCTCAAATTTTTATACCCAGTTATGACTTCTCTCTTGAACACCAATTTCAAATATCTACCTTCCCATCAGACATCTGCATTTGAAAGGCTAAAAGACATCTCAAACTTCACACTTAGTGAGCCTCAGAGAAGCCCTTGGTTCTTCCTCTGCCCCCTTCCTTTCTCCTGTCTCATTCTTTTCCATGATCCACACCATCATACCTTTTGTTTCCTAAGCTCAGAACCTAGGAATCAGGCTCAATATTTTTCTGTCTCCTAATAATTCCTCAGCAGTGTGTGTGTGTGTGTGTGTGTGTGTGTGTGTGTGAGAGAGAGAGAGAGAGAGAGAGAGAGAGAGAGAGAGAGAGAGAGCGGTAATTGAACCCAGGGGCATTTAACTATTTAGGCACATCCCCAGCCCTTATTTCATATTTTATTGAGAGACAGGGTCTTGCTGAGTTGCTTAGGGCCTCAGTAAATTGCTGAGGCTGGCTTTGAACTTGCAATCCTCCTGCCTCAGCCTCCCAAGCTACTGGGATTACAGGCATGCGCCACCAGGTCCAGCTCTTCAGCAAATTTTGTTGCATTGATTCTAAGTAAATGACTTTCAAATCCAAGCACATTTTACCCACCACATTAAACCACCATGCAGGCCACAATAATCTCTCTAATAAACTAGTCCTCTGCTTCCATTTTTGCCTTTTGAACGTGTAGATCAGATAATGATCTATGGCCTCCAGTGGCCTCCCCTATCTTCCCTTCCCATCCCAGTAAAATGAAACTCCTTTCCTTGCCTTATAAAGCCATTTTTCTGACCCATGCTTATTTGTTAGACTTCATCTCTTTCCATCCTTTCCGTCATTCACTCCCCAAACCTCTTATGATTCTTCAGACCTTCCCTCATTCCATCATTCCTAGGAGCAGTCAAGTGCACCTTTGTTCCTCTCCCATTTGCCGCTCCTCAGATCTTCGAGGACATTCTCCCTCACTTATTTCAGTAACTTTCTCCTCTTCAGAGAGGGCTTCCCTTGACTATTCCTACACAGCTTTCTATATTCCTGACTCCCAAGTACTCCCCAACCCTCTCATGCCTTCCCCTGCATTAATACATAGTGCTCATTCCAACCTAAATCTATGTCATATATTTCATATTTTTCTCATTCTGTTTCTTCTCCCCACTGAGAAGATTAACCCCGTGAAGTCAGTACCCTATTACTGATTCCCAATGCTTAGAACAGGCCCAACACACAACAGACACTTTATAAATACCTGTTAAATGAATTAATGACTGGATGATTTCTCTACTTAAAATCTTTACATGAATTTCCATTATGTAAAGACTAATGGTTCTTCCTTCCTTTCTCACAGTCTCACTTTATGTCCTCTTTTCAGTCACAGCTTCCTCCCAGGCATTAGTTACCCCGCACTACCCAATGTCTCAACAATAAAGAGATCCACCTTTACCTGGATCTCTGCTTCTGTTTTGTATTTGGCAAACTACAACCCATCAGTCATTTTCAGCTCTTACATTACCTTCTCTATAAACTTCTCACACTGAATTAATCTCTCCTATCAAAATTTGCTATTACATCTATTATAATAAATACCACATTGTATTACATTGGTTATTTAGGTATTTGTTTTCCTTGTTGATGTGAGTCCACTGTAGGATGTTATAACCTTTTCATTTTGTATACCTCAGACCTATGACAGTAACTGACATACAGTGGACATTAAATCAACATTTCACAAATGAACAGGCTTGTTTAGAACATCATTAATTCTCTTCAGCTTTCCTCCATCACACCTTCTTTAGACATGCTATTTAATGTAGCTTGTTTTCTAGAAACTCTGAAAGATTTAAAAATCAAAAATAATGTGTTTGCGAGAAGCACTTCCAGAATGGCAGAGTGAGGCCTCTGAAAAGTCACTCCTTCGCAAAAAGCAGGAACACTTGCAAAATCGGTCAAAATCAACCTGTTCAGAACTTTGGAAAATAACCAAAATCTTGTAACAATACAACAAGCATTTATTTTAAAAATGGCTATCAGTAAGAACAATAAGCCTCGTGGCATTTTAACTTGCCTTATTACCATCTGCCTTGTCAAAGCTCCACAGTATTCTTGCCACCATGGTAGCTGTGGAAACCAGCAGCCTCGCAGTCATGGAAGAGGCAGAACAGGTTTGGAGCACCCACAACACAACATCTCATTCCTAGAGAACTGTCACTACTTAACCTGTCTGGAAGCTTCTTGAAAAGTTCCATTATCAAGGTTTGGATTTATTTGCCTGTATGAAGAGTTCACTTGAAGGGAACAGACCCTATCCCTGGGGCATTTGTTGAAACATCAGCAGCATTTGTTTAACATCAAAGCTTCCAGAGGCAGTGATGATAGTGAAGACTGCATATGGGATGACTAAAAACTTCATAGAAAAACTCCATAGGGGTTTTGAAAAGCTCTGATACATTTCTGGTAATCTAGATGAACATGCACATGTGCAGGGCTGGGCATACACCCAGGAAAGACCTGATAAGACCCTAATCACTCACTTTTGGCTGATCTTGAGGTTCTGTACGAGTTGGATGTGAAAGCTAAGGCAGAGTCGTGAACTGCTAGAACATTGAAGGTTTACCCCAATACACACACAAAGCCCCTTGGCAATGGCTCAGAGACTTATTGGTTCAAGGTACTTAAGGAAATCTGTCTAATCATTAGCTGTCCACTAATCTAAATGAGCATGTCTTTCTGTTGTTGCACTGAAAGAGAATACAGACTTAATAGCATTAGTATGGGAAAATCATTAAATAAACAGCAGCGGCAAAAACAACAAAGAGCATCAACAATGAATACCAGAGAGGAGGGAGTCATATGGTTTCTATAATTGTCATATATTATTTCAAATATGTAGAGTTCAATGAGAAGTTAGAAGACATGCAAATAAAGAACAAAGTATGGCTTATACACAGGCAAAAAGGAAGTCAATAGCAACAAAGAACTGTCACTATTTAACCTGTCTGGCAGCTATGTATGTTGAACTAGATAGACCAGGACTTTAAACCATCTAACATAAATGTGTTCAAATTACTTAAGGATTATTTAAAGGATTAAAGTATGAAAACAATGTCTCAGCCAATAAAGAGAAACAATCAAAGAGAATAAAATAGGGATTGTGAAGTTGGGCAGTACCGAAATGACATTATTGCTGTGGGTCTCAACAAAAGAAAGAATAAGCAAAAAATATAATCTTAATGGAGATCAATGAATTTGAGGGACAAATGAAAGAAAACAATATTAGAAACCTATAGAGTGTCATTAAGTGTAACTAGACCTGTGTAATGGGAGAATGAGAGAGAGAGAGAGAGAGAGAGAGAGAGAGACAGAGAGAGAGAGAGAAGTTAAAAAAGGGGGATAAAGAATATAAAGAATACTGGAAGAAATAATAGCTGAACAATTTCTCAACCTTCATGAAAAATATTAATTTGCAAATTTAAGAAGTCAAGTGAACTCCTTATCAAACTCAAAGAGATCCACACCTTGATACACCACAGTCAAACTGTTAAAAGCTAAAGTCCAAGAGAGCCAGATTCATTAAGTTCAAGGGATCTTAAGTAAGTTTAACAATCAAAACCTATGGAACTCAGAAGGCATTTATCAAAGTACTGAAAGGAAAAGACTGTCAAGCAAAAACTATCCTTTGGGGGAAAAAAATAAGAAATTAGGATAATCTGTTTTTGTCACTTCTATTCAACATTGTACTGGAGGTGGTGGCCAAGATAACAAGGCAAGAAAAAGAAATCAGTGCATTCCAACTGAAAAGGAAGAAGTAATTTTCTTTACATGATCTGATCTTCTATACAGAAAATCTCAAGAAACATATACATACAAAAACTTAGAGCTAATTAAGTCCATATAAGATCAATATAGCTATCCTCAGTTCTGTGGGAGACTGGTTCCAGAACCCCCGGCATTTGCCAAAATCATGGCTGCTCAAATTCCTTAAACAAAATGAAGTATTTGATGTATTTGTTTATAACCTATGTACATCCTCCCATATAATTTAAAACATCTCTAGTTACTTATAATACCTGATGCAATGTAAAGCTAAGCAAACAGTTGTTATACTGTATTACTGTTTATGGATTAATGACAATGAAAATGTCTTTTATGTGTTCAGCACAGACACAATTTTTTCCCTAATGTTTTCAATCCATAGTTGGTTGAATCTATACGATATGGAAGAGGAGCTATATGTAAACATTAGTTGTAGTTATACATACCAACAATGAACAATTTGGAAATGAAATTAATAAAAAAATCTTTATACAATAACTTCAAGAACAAAATACCTAGGAATAGATTTTAAAACATAAGACTCTCATGCTGAAAACTACCAAACATCATAGCAAGAAATTAAAGAATATGTAGGCAAATGAAAAGACAACTCATGTTTATGTATTAAGAGACTAAATAATGTTAGGCTGTCAATAATCCCCCAATTGATCTACAGATTAGACATAATTCCTGTTAAAATCTCAGCTGCCTCTATTTGCTGCAATCCTAAAATTCACATGGAAATACAAAAGATTCAGGATAGACAAAAACCAAAGTAAACCAAAAACCAAACAGCAACAAAAATGAAACAAAACCTTGAATAAGAAGAACAAAGATGAAGAACTCACACTTTCTGATTTTAAAACTTACTACCAAACTATATTAATCAAGACAGTGGTAATAGTATTAAGATAAACATAGATCAATGGAATAAAATCACTAATTTTCAGAAATGCATGTTTATGGTCAATTAATTTTCAACAAGCGTGCCAAAACCATTCAAAGGAGGGGCAAGAGGCTCCTCAACAAAAAATTCTGGGACAACAGAATATCCACACTCAAAGGAATAAAACTAGATCCACAACTCACACAATATAAAACAACTTAAAATTAATCATAGAGCTAGAAACAGTGGTGTATGCCTTTAATCCCAGTATTTGGGAGACTAAGGCAGGAGGATCATGCATTTGAAGCCTGCCTAGACAACTTAATGAGACCTTAACTCCAAATAGAAGTAAAAAGAGTTGGGTATATAGTCAGTTATAGATTACCCCTAGGCTCCATCCTCAGTATCAAAAACAAAACAATAACATGCCTGAATAAAAGAGCTAATGCTATAAAACACTTAGAAGAGAACATGGAAGAAAATCTTTAGAACCCTGTATTAGGCAATAGCTTCTTCTTCAAAATGACACTAAAGGCACAAGTTACAAAAGCAAAAATATATATCTGGACTTAATCAGAATTAGAAACTTACGATTCAAAGGACATATTTAAGCATATGAAAAGATCACATAAATGAAGAAAATATTTGTAAATCAAACACTGGACAAGAGTTCTATCCAGAATATATAATTATTATAGTTCAACAATAAAAAGATAATTCAACTTAGAAAGTACAATGGATTTGAATAAATATTTCTCAAAAAAAGAAATGCAAATGGCCAATAAACACATGAAAAGTTACTTGACTTCACTAGCTATTTGGGAAATGCAGAATGAAAACTACAACAAAATACTATTTTATTTCCATTAAGATGGCTAAACTAAAACAGACAATAACAAATATTGACGAAGATGTGGGTGAATTTTAACTCTCATATTACTGATAGGATTTCAAAATGGTGCAACCACTTAGGAAAATAGCTTAGCAAAAGTTAAGTTTCGATTAACCATATGAGCCAACAATTCCACTCTTAGAATTGAAAAGAAGAGAATAGAAAACTATGTCCACATAAAATTTTGTAGACGAACATTTCTAGTAATATTTAAAAAAAATTTAGTAATATTTTTAATAGTAAAAAATGTAAATAACCCAATGTTCACCAACTGATGAACTGATAAATAAATAAATCATTGAATGATTAGATGGAATATCCATACAATGGAATAAAATTTTGTTGATAAAATGGAATTAAGTACTAACATATATTTCCATGTGAAAGAACCTTAAAAACATGCTAAATGAAATAAACTAATTTAAAAAGACTAGAGACTACATGATTCTATTTCAATGAAATGACATGGTAGAGTCCTGGGAGATAGAGAAAAAAGCAGGGATAAGAGAGAGCAATGGGGAATGATTGATAATAGGGATGTCACTCCTTTTGGGGATAGTAAATATGTTCTAGAATTTAATCATAGTGATGGTCAAATAATTCAGTGAAAACAGTAAAGACCATGGAACTATATACCTTGAAAGGGTGAATGTGTTGGTAGGTGAATTATATTTCAATAAAGGTTTTATTACAAACAATGTGGAATAATATGGTCCACTCGTGGCTCATCTTCCTTTTTAAAATTATTATTATTATTATTTTTCTTTTTTGTCCTCTATTTGGACAACTCAGAAGCTACCATGCTGTTGGCAGCTCTGGCAGAACATGATGGTGACAGCAAGTGACATTTCAGGGATGGCTTTTAAGGCACCAGGAGCAATAGCCTGAGGATAATCAGAGTTGTTAGGCTACTCTCCTTCCCCAGAAAGAGAAAGCAACCTGATTCTGTCCATCATGGACATTGGTGGCTTGAGTTGTTGATGAAATGCTCTGTAAAGTTTAACATCCCTGTTAATGCTTTCAATATCAAGCCCAATCAACAACATCTTCCAAACAGGTTATTTTGAACATAACTAAAGTAAAACTTTAAAAATGGAAGAATCTGAGGCCTCTGGTTACTGACCAAAGGGAGAAAATTATTTTTGTGTGTGTGATTTGAAATTTTATTTAGTATTATGGAAATAATTTCTTTAGATAAGAATAAGGCACAATAACCAATTTGAGGCTCTGGGTAAATACAATGGAGCAACCAAATAATAGTCTTTTCTTCTAGGATTATAGTGGAGGACTCTATCTCCATGTAGTAATGGCCCTCTCGACTTCTAAGATAAGTGAACTCTTCACATTTGACACAGAACACACTATGTTACTGTTTTATATTAATTTCCTGTTACAACCATGTTTTTTGTCCGTGGAGAAAAAAGTGGAGCCAGACTAATCATGTTATTAAATGTTTCCCAGACACTTTCGTGTGAGATGAAAGAAAATCTGTTAGTACTACTGACAATTCATACTGCCCTTCATCCCTGCATCTACCCGTCCCCAGCCTTCACCTCTGTTTTCTGGTTGGTTTGTCAACATTCCAAGCCACGATTTTATTTAGGCAAAGATAAGGAGGCATTTTTCCAGGAAGAGATTCCTGCCTCTGAATATAATTTCTCAAAGCCTCTGCAAACTGCTGGAAAGGGGCACCTAATCATTTGATCCTAACAAGCCCTGAATCCATATTGTGTTGATCAGTGGCTGCCCAGAAGAGCTCAGGCCAATAGTGGAACCTCAGTTTTCCTGGCTTTCCCTGGCTGCTCCTACCTGTATCTCTTTACACTGTCCCCACTGTGATGTCCTTCTGCATTCCCCAGATCCTGACGGGGGACCACAGGGAATCACAGATGACTACCATGTGCAGCTCTCTGCAGTTTCCCTACTCTGCTAGGCAGCACTCCCCAGCCAGCCTGCAGCACTACCACTGAAAATTCTCTGTAAGGAGCAAATGTTCTTTAGTCATAGCCACTTGTGTAAGAGATGTTTTCTCTTATAAGTTGTTTGGTGTTCAGTACAGTCATTCCTTCTGTTCTGAAAAGCTTACACAAAATGGGATCATTTAATTTCAGGATGTTTAGAGCCACTTAATAATGCCTTTGGTTTTGCCTTTTGCCAAAACAAATTTTGTGTTTGTGAAAGGGACCAAGTATGATGAGTAGCAAGTGATAAAGACTAAAAGCTTATCTGTGGAATTATTGCTGTAGGAAAGAGCCATATAATCTTCCCTGTTCTGTACCTACTAAATCTTACGAAGGGTTAGGAGAACACACTATTTCATTTGTCTTTAGCTTTCTGATAACGCCACAAAATATATCAAATGGAAGTAGTCTTGTGGTTTTTATAGATAAGCATTTCCCAAACTAGTTTTATTAAAAGTTGTTCCTGTGTGATATTAGTATGTATTCCTGGAAAACAGAAAGGTTTGTATGGGCAAATAAATTTGAGAAATTTGAGCTAAGTCAAAACAAATTGATTTCTTTCCTGCAGGGCTTCACAAAATCTTTAATAATAATAATAAAAATGTGGGGTTTTGTGAAAACTCTTAATGTAGCTGTGATAGTCCATCTTTCAAAAAAATGGTTATCATTTTATGTGATTATTTATTTGCCAATCTCCTTAAAATTGGTTTTAATGTTTTTGGTCATGCATTATAATTATACATAATTGTAGGGTTCATTTAGACATATTCGCAAATACATGTTTTTATTTTAAAATTATTTGTGTATGTACTGTACATATTTTATTTTTTAAAGTTCATTTTTATTGTGGTAATAGCATTTAAACTGATATCTGCTCACTTAACAAATTTTTAACTATACAATACATTATTGTTAAACACAGGTGCAATATTGTACAGCAGATCTCTAGAACGTACTCGTGTTTAACTGAAATTCTTTGCCTATTGATTGGCAATTGACCACTTCCCCCTACATCTATCGTGGACACCACTGCATTCTTTGATTCTACAACTTGACCATTTGAGATAACCTCATACAAAATTGGAACAATGCAGCATTTGTCTTTTTGTGACTGACTTATTTTACTTAGTATGAAGTCCTCAAGTTTCATCCATGTTGTCTCATATTGCAGAATTTTCTTCTTTTTAAAGTCTGAATAGTATTCTGCTATATACAACTGTGTGTGTACATGCCATGTTTTCTTTATTCATCTGATAGATATTTAGGTTGTTTCCACATCTTGGCTACTGTGAATAGTGCTGCTATAAACATGGGGATGATAATATCTCTTTGAGTTCCTGATTTCGATGATTTTTAAATAAATATTCAGAAGTGAGATTGCTGAATTATATGGTCGTTCTATTTTTAACTTTTTGGGGAGCCTCAATGCTGTTTTCTATAGTGCTGTACTATTTTGCATTACTACCAACAGTGTTCAAGGGTTACAATTTCTACACATTCTTGAAAACACTTGCTGATTTTTACCTTTTTGATAATAGCCATCCTGACATGTGTGAGGTGATATCTCATGTGGTTTTGATTTGCATATCCTTGATGACTAGTGACAGTGACCATGTTTTTTATACACCTGTGGCCATTTGTACATTACATCTTTGGGGGGATAAATTTCCAGTCAAGTCCTTAGCTCATGGTTAAGATCAGGTTATTAGATTTTTTAAAAAGAAGTATTGAATTGTGGTAGTCATCTACATATTTTTGGAGATTAACCCTGTGTCTGATATATAGTTTACAAATATTTTCTCCCATTCAGTAGGTTGACTTTTCATTCAGCTGATGTTTCCTTTGCTGTAAAAAAGATTTTACATTTGATGTAGTTCCACTCATGTGTTTTTGCATTCTGCAACCTTACTTTGCACATTAGTTGTAATTTTTTTTTAAAGAAAATGTAATCTTTAGGGAGTGCTATATATAAGACCATGTTGTGTGCAAACAGGGACAGTTTTACTTCTTCCTTTCCAATTTGGGTGATTCTCATTTCTTTTTCTTGTTTAAATGTTCTCTAGAACTTTCAGTACTATGTTGAATAGAAGTGGCAAGAATGGGCATCCTTGCCTTGTGTCTGATCTGAGAGGAGAAGCTGTGAGCTTTTCATCATTGAGTTTGATGTTACCTGTGAGCTAATCACAAAAGGCCTTTAGTATGTTAGGGTACTTTACTTCCATTCCTAGTTTGTTGAGAGTTTTGTAATGAAAATGTGCTGAATTTTGTCAAATATTTTTTTCTGCACTTATTGAGATAATTGTGTGATTTTGTCTTTTATTATGATAATATATTCATACTAGCTGACTTTCATATGTTGTTTCTTCCTTGAATCCCAAGGACAAATCCCAGTTGGTTATGGTGTACGATCCTTTTACTATGTTGTTGAATTAAGTTTGCTAGTGTTTGTTGAGGATTTTTGCATCTATGTTTATCAGAGATATTATTTATAGTTTTCTTTTTTTGAGGTGTCTTTGTCTCACTTACGTTAGGGTAAGTCTAGCCTCATAAAATGAGTTTTTGGAAGAAATGGAGAAGAATTGACATTAATTCTTCACTAACTATTTAGTAGGATTCACCAGTGAAGTCATCTGGTCTGGAGAATTTCTTTGTTGGGAGATTTTTGTGATAGACAGTCTTGACTCTCAGGTGAATATTTTTATCTCAAGAAACTAGTGTTCTGTGAAAGAGTTTGTGAAATGAGAGTTTTAGATTCACACCTGTAGCCTAACATAATAGCTAAGAGATAAAGCTGTGGACAAATAGGACTGAATTCTATTTGTGGATCCTCTACTAATTATTTTCACAATAGGGGCTGGGGTCATAGTTTAGCGGTGAGCACTTGCCTTGCATGTGTGGGGCACTGGGTTTGATCCTCGGTACCACATAAAAATAAATAAACAAAATAAAGGTATTGTGTTCATCTATAACTAAAAATATTAAGAAAAAATTATTGTAATAAAATTCTTACTATAAATGGTGTTATGAAAATTAAATGAAATAACATATGTATAGCAACTATAAAATCCTAGCCAGTTAGTAGGCTTTCAATAAATGGCAGTTATTAATGTACATAGAAAAAAGCTAGTTTATTGTATATAGAAAAAGATAGTCAACTCTTTTTCTGTCAAGAAGCAAGCATGTACTTAATTTACAGTAATAACTTGCTGGAATTTTCTAAAATTCCAATATGCTTTCTGTATAGAAAGGAAGGAAGCAATTATATGCAACGTTCAGTCCAATGTTAGTGGTTAGTACACTTCTGGCATTCTATTTGTTGAGGAAAGGAGAAAGAAAAGAACACCTATTGAGTTTATTTAGTATTCACATCAATCTTATGGAATAGAAATTATCCAACTTCACTTCACAGGTGAATAAGCTTAAGTGAATTTTTTAAGTTCAAGCAAAACATAATAAGTGGCAGAGTTAGGATTCTAACACAAATTCCCTGACTCCAAATCTGGTGCTCTCTCCATATTGTTTCCTGCTGTCTTCTTTGAAAATAATAATTCATTCATATAGTAGCTGATAGCTCTCTATTCATTGAGACACTTCCATTCCTCATTTGTTTTTAATAAATTATTTCCCTACTAGATATCAATATAGTGGTGCTAACTCAATGCCACCCTAATGGTCCTTTAGTGGTCCCTTTGTTAGAATTTCTCTCTTGTTCAGGTAAGATGGGGAAAGGCTACATAATTGAACACAAAGCTATACCTTGTCCAGATCCTCTGACTTCATAAGAAATTGTGGTGAGGAGTGTAACTCAGGAGTTGATGTGGGGTAGTGGATGGAACATTGGCCTGAGTCTTAGTTATGAATCCCACCATTCCTATGCTTTAATTAGCTGCATGACCCCAACAAGTCACTCTGTAACTCTGGGGCTCAACTTTCCTACTACAGATGGTCCTTGACTTACAGTGATTTGACTTATGATTTTTTGAAGTTAAAGTGGTGCAAAAATGATATACATTCAGTAGAAACGATACTTCAAATTTTGATGTTTTCCCCAGCTAGTGTTATGACTATGACACTCTCTCAAGATGCTGGGCAGTGGCCGCTAGCTACAGCTCCCAGTCAGCCACATTATGGTGAGAGGACACAAATGACACTCTACAGAATAGTGTTAGGCTATGATGTCTGGCATGTTAGGTGTACCAAATGCACTTTCAACTTATGATACTTTCAATTTACGATGAGTTTATTAGGCTACAACACCATTGTAAGTCAAGAAGCATCCATATTTGTCCTACCACCTCATGGATTTGTTAAATAGTGGCCTCAAAGTGGGATATGCATATTCCAGGGATGAGCAAGATGATTCACAGGGTTGAAGAGGGAGAATATCAGAATTTCCATTTATAGTAACTTGTGTAGAAGTGTATTTCACTTCATTTACAAGTCTGTATGTCTCTGAAGGGCAATTGCTATGTCTTCATCTTTATTGTTGTAGCACCTGCAATGGCTCCTGGTATGTGTTGCATAAATATTGATTAATTATGCAAATAACAAATGAGCTGTGAGAGTACCAAATAATATTAAAATCTCCAGGCAAATGCAAAGAGACATTATTATTACCATATGTTAAATTCCCATGGGTTTTAGTGGAATCTCTTTCTAAAAATATCTCGATCAAGTGACATGAGTATAGCAGTCCTAACCGACTAGGAGCTGGTTCTCAATCTTGCCTGCATGTCTCACCTGGAGCTATCAGAAATACCAATACCCAGGCCCTGCTCACAGGAATTTCTATTCAGTTGGTATGGGATGAGGTCTAGGCATCTGTGACATTTTAAAAGTTCCCTAGATGATTTCTCCCATCAGCCAGGGATTTAGAACTACTGCTTAAATGCCAGGGATGGAAAAAGAGGGCTTCGGAAAACCTGAGGCAGAGTGAGCATTTTTCCTAAAAATGCAACTGTAGTTGTGAAAGATCCTTTAGTCCCCTGTCTTTGTAAGGTTAAAGTCTGTCCTTGAGGGGAAAACACACACAGAAATTGCAGTTATTTATTGAGACCAAACTACTGAGTCACTTATATGAAAACGTGAGAGTCTAAGAGTCCTCAGCAGGGGTTCACTAAGAATAGACCACATTGCAGAAAACTGACAATTTCTTGGAAGGAAGTTCTGAAGACATTGCTAAAAGAAAAGCTAAGGACAAACTTGTCGTAAGGTGTGTGGAGTGTGAGGGTTGGGCAAGCTGAAGATGTGTTGACCAGTTGTAATAAAATGGAAAAGGCCTTGGTGGGAAGGCAGTGGAGTTGAAAGGCAAGAAGTCGTGTTGAATTTTAGCAAGAAAATGTACTGGTAAGCATTTTGAGAATAAATAACTGGTAAATAAGTCATTACTAATTTGTAAAGGATGATACACCTGGAAGGAGTTAATGATTGTGTTAATAAGACAGTGAGATGGGGTGGACTCTATCTAAAACCCAGGGAAACCATGCACTTCAGACTGCATGGATAACAAAAAGGCAAAACGTTCTCAAGTCTGATTCTGCATTTGTAAGGAACACCTTTTCCTCCCCCTCTCTTTTTCACCTAGGGGCTGTTAGCAAGCTGAGTGAGGTGCCAGATTAGGCTCAAACTGCATCTCTGGGTGAAAACTGTGGGTGAGCATCAGCTAATATTAGCCTAGAGTGGTATTCAAATTTGAATTTGAAGTTTCTGTAAGGATGTTTGGAGAAACCTTATTGGGATTAGTTTATATGTTGTCAGCATTGGGTTTTCTAGAGAATCGCAATAAATAACTAGTAAATAAGCCACTATTAATTTTCATCCTGGGCACTGAAGCCTTCTGCACACAAATTGACCATATGCATTACTAATTTGGACACTCCTGCTTTGGAATGGATGTCAGTTTATCTTATAAACTGGTTTAAGTTTCTTTTGTTCTAAGAAAGAATTTTCTAATAAGCAGATGTGTAGTATGCCAAAGTTAATCTTTTTGAGAGAATAAATATTTCCAACTCTTAAGTGCCATATGTTATAAACCATACCACTCATGGGTTAGTTACAAGAGGAGTCTAATAAGTCTGTTGAAGTCGGGTGGGCAGGACCTCTAGTGGCAATGCCTAGTTAATAGTTAGACTTAGTTTTAATGTTTTAGAAAGTGTCCCTATTCCTTGATGTTCAGATTGTCACAAGTTCTTTAATTCTCTCATAGGAAATGGTTTCTAAGATTCCCTGGTCAAGTGGACACTGGGACCTCTTAGCAATGTTTTCTTAAGGCGTGGAATGAGGTCCACTGATAATTTTTAATTGGTTCTTGATTCAATATTACCAACTTGTTCTCAAACTGTATACTGATGCCCCTAAATAACCATTTGAATTCATCTTCCTAACAACAGTAAAGGATGATTTTGAGAGCACCTCTATTGGAGAAAAAGCACAGTGAGAGAGTTTTGACTGCATTTGTGGTGGCCTCAGGCAGTGGTAAGATAACCTCATGGCTGAATTTAGGCCCCACCCTGAAGAGACTTGCAGTTACATTTGACCTCTCTCTTCTACCAGCAGATCCCACTGGTCTAAGGGCTGCTAGTAGAGGACCTCATCCAGGCAGGTGTCCCTCTGCCTGGTCTAACTGCCACTCCTCTTATGCCTTTGCTTTCTCTCTGGTGGAGTGGAAGAAAGGGTGGTTCTGGGTTATTAGCAGGCAGCCAGAGGAGAGCCTTGACCCTGGGGTCACATGCACCCAGAAACTTAGCCCTCTGACTCCTTTGGCTTGTGCTGTGGGGATAGTGGGCAGGGAGAGAGGAGGAAAGAAGAAAAACCCTCCTTCTGCCTCTTACCCAGGACTCTAGAACATTTCAATTTGAGTTCTGTCAGGCTCGGCTGAAAATGTTACTTCAGGAACTCCTCTGTGACCAAGGTCAGGCCCTCAGGACTTCTGTAGCTTCTGGTTCTCCTCTCTACTAGTACTTACTAGCATAACAAATTATTCACATAAATTTTTGTTTATTATCTGTCTCAGTTGGTGATAAGCTTCATGAGGGTGGAGACTGGTGTTTATTATTTGTGTATTCTTATGCAGAGGCCTGAGACATAACAGATGCTCAATAAATATTTGTTAAATAAGTGAATGAATGAATGAAGGAATGAATGAATGAGGCACACAAAAATATGTGTACAGCAATGAGCTGTTAAAACAAGCTAAAGTGTAGTAAGAGAGAAATGAATAAACCATGGACATCCATTTGGTTGAATCCATTATTAAAAGTCATATCTTAAAAATATTTAATGACACTGAAAAATGTTCAGAGCATAAGATTGAGTGAAGAACAAGTAGGATACAAAAATTAACATATGGTGTGATTTCTTTTTCTTTTTTGGGAATAAAGAAAACACTGTCAATTCTTACTATTAATGGTAAAATTATGTTCTGTAAAGTCACTACAAACACCGAAAAGGCAAATGCTGAATCATTGTGCCTAGGGGAAATACAAGGTTAGGTCTGTGAGCCTCTGGTCACAAAATTTTTGTCAAGCAATCAATACATACCTTGTCTTATGTGTGCTTTCTACTTAAAGACACCTTATTTAATATATCTTATTGATCCACTAACATTGAATTCACAACCAACAGCCTTGTAACTCATGCTTGAATGCTGCCTTTCTGACAAATGGACTTTCCCCTGAAGGCACATCCCAGCCTTCTTATGTTTAGGGACATTAGAAGGCCCCTTAGCACTGTACTCACAGGCTATTTTAAACAGGGAAATAAATCACCAACAAAAAGCATGAAATGTAAAAAAGATGGCAGTAAACAGAGAACACCAATGACACTTGTTATCGTATGAGAGAAGAAATAAGAGAGCTGTTGGTCTTGTTGGAGCTGAGCGGGGAAGTGAGCATTGGCCAACTTTTTGCTGCTCTACCCATGTGCACGTCCGCAAATTCCCAAAAAGGATTGAGAGTATTGATTTAGGGCTACAATTAAATTTTAGTGAGTAGGCAAATTCACAGAAATGAATATGAAAATAATGATTTATATGCTTAAAAAATCTGGGCAAATATAGCCCTTGGGTTAGTGGGAGTAGGGTGTCAAAAACATGTTTTTAATTTATACTTTTCTGCAATTTCACAAATTTCTAAAATTGACTTGGATTATTTTATAACTAGAAAAAAAACTCAAATACTGGTTTTCTTATATTAGGAGTAGCAAAATATGACGGGCAGGATATAAAAGTTGGACATAGTAAGTTGGAAAAGGAAAAAATCAAACTACCAGTATGGTAGTTTAAAAAACATATGCAACCATAACTTTGAAAGCTGTTTTGAATTCCCTCTTTACATAACTTTTTGAATGGTTAAGGTGCTGCAGAGTCCAGAACAGGGTATGTGTCTAGGCATGGTCTTCAAGATGAACAGGAAGAGATGTAAGCATGAATAAGACTGGCTCTGCAAACCCAAGTCAGCCCTCTGCTAAAAGCAGTGCAAAAGGGATGGCTTTCTCTAGAAGTCCATGGCTTCTTCTCTTCACCTGCCACCTCCTGCGAAGTCTGGGCTAGGTGCCCCTAGAGGGCCCCTCAGCAGTGGCCCTCTTCTATCATTGCATTCACCACACTGTGTTGTAATTACCTGTGTATATCTGCACTCAACTCGATTTTAAGCTCTGTGAAGGGAAGGGCTGAATGTAGCTTGTTCACCCTTGAATTACATCACCTAGCATATTACTTTGCACACAGTGAAGGTCAAAATAAGTACTTGATGCATGGAGTGATCATGCTTCAAGACAGCAACTTCTGTTGGAATTATCATCTTTAAATATGAAGATCAATGTTCACATTTAACAACATCAAACCTCATCCAAAAACGTTGAAGAGTTCAAATGAGATAATTTCATAGTCTTTAAAAAAGCACAAGATTTCTTATACTCAGGCAAATAGAAGATCATAGAAATGAGAATCTGCGTCTACATGAAAAGCAAATACAATTCTTGTATCCTTTATGTTCTTACAATTGTACACCCTGTTCAGCGGTCTTCTGGCTTGTGATTACTGGGTAGTACACAGCTATTTCTTGAAGTGGCCATAAACACAGATAACAGAGCTCAATTCTCAACATATGCTCCTATTTGATAAGGTGGATTGGACTGGATCTTGTTCAGCCTTTAATCTACTTCTTTAAAGGATCTGAAAATGTTCCAAACTCAAGCCTATTTCAACACTTTTCTATTTGCAATTTGTGAGTCTATGAAATGATAACCAAATTAACTTTCTATGGATGCTGTAACACCTTACTACAGATTAAATGAGTTAAAACATATCTGTCCATCAGAAGTTTGACACAGATCCATGGGGCAAAGATCAAGGTGTTAGCAGGGCATTCTTTCCTGTAGGTTCCAGGAGAGAATTCATTTCCTTGTGTTTTCCATCTTTGGAAGCAGCCTGTTTCCTTGACTCATGCTCACCTTTTTTTCATCTTCAAAATCAGGCTGGGTTATTCTCATGCCATTTTTTTTGGTTCCTCCTTCTGATTCCCTTTTCTACTTTCAAGAACCCCTGCAATTACATTGGGCTCACTGAGATACTCCAGAATTTTAAAAAATGCCTTATTTTAAGGTCAACTGTCTAGCAACCTTAATTTGCCCTTGTTATCTACCCTAACACACTCACAAGTTCCAGGGAAGAGACATCTTTGGTGGCCATTGTCCTGCCTACATGATAACTGTACACACAACTGCATACACATGTAATCTAGGAAATATAGTAAACTATTTAAGAAACTATCTCTGTCCTAAATCTTCTCTCTCAACTCCCAGAACAACAACAACAACAAAAACTACTCAAAGATCAAACCACAGAATGAAATAATTTTGGAGTTAAAAAAAAGTAAAGTTAAAGAATGGATATAGCTCCGTTGGTAGAGTGCTTGCCTAGCTTAAGCAAGGCCCAGCACCACAAAATAAATAAATAAGTATAATAAATAAAAATAAATTAAAAAGTGAAGTTCTTCTTTTGATACATGAATTTAAGAAAATCACCTCCAAAGATACTTGGATACTTATGTGGAAGTCTACGTGTAGGAATCTATCTGCTCTTAATTTATTTCCTTTTAGTCCCTCTCACAGTCCAATAGATTGGATCCTGTTATAATCCAGCCACTGTTGGCCTGAGATCATGTTTATAAATTGTGTCTAAAAAAACGCTTCTTCTTCATCATTCCTCTCAGGAATTTTGTTTCTCTTTCTAATTCAATTAGACCAGGCTTTCCTGTCCCCCGCTGCTTTTTGCAACAGCAAAGAGAGAATCTAGCCAATTCTCAGGAGGAATGATTATTGATTGGAAATCTGAAGGGGTGATAAGCTTTTCTGTAGTTTGTGCATAAGGCAAAACATTGCAGAATGAGAAATATCAGATTCCACGTCCTGTATGTCCCCATCCTATTCAACGTTGCACATTTAACAAATAAAAAATAATAGGGCTAGCAGCATTCCATATTCTAGCCACTGTTCTCTATCTACAAACTGTAAGAGTATGCAACGTTTGTTATATTTGGGTTTGGGGAAAACAGAATCAATTACAAATTTGTTTTGTAGTCATTCCTAAATATATTTACTGTGTGAATGTGGATCAGCAGGGACAATGTGAGACTGCTGCATTAAAGCCACACTATACTTCTGATACTCCCATGCATGGCCAAGGAATCATAAAGGTCACGTGATACTGAATTCAGGTCTTCATCATCAGAAAATCAGTTGAGATGCTTTCAGAGTTTTCAGTCTCTGGCTTCTCTTCTGTCTGTCTGTTTATCTGGCTAGTGTTGAGAACAGGACACTGGGTTTGTCTCCTCTCCATACCCCTCCCTCACTGGGAGGTGACCATGTGATTAGGGTGGACCTTGATGAATCATAGCCAAGGCAATCATGCTTTTTCCATCCTTCACAGTGAGGCAAAGTCATTATTCGCTCAGCAACAAAGACTAGATCAATTTGGGCCAATGAGATGGTAGCAGGTCTTTGATGGGGCTTCAAGGGGAAGTATCCTTAGTCAAATGAGAGTCTCAAAGAGCCATCTTGAACAATCCCAATTGGTCTTAAGACTTTTCCAGCCATCTTGTTATCAGCCCAATGAAGAAATTGACTTAGAAATGTCATAGGGAAGTAGTACTCCCTCCTATCTCCCCTGACTTTCCAGTTATGGGAGAAAATATTTTCTTTGTTTAAGCCTGTTGGAGTTTGATTTTTTGTTATTTCCTCATTCATTCTACAAATAATTACATATGTGTGCTGTGTACCAGGCCCCGATCTTGTAGGAAGAGTTAAATAAGTAAATAATAAATATAATAAAAGAGAAAACAGGTGTGTTAGAAGGAGACAAGAGGAGCAAGATGAAGGAGCTGGGGAGTGACGGGGGCTGCAGGTGGAAGATGGGAATACTGATTACAATTTTAAATAGGTGCTGAGGTTTCATCTCAGGAAAAAGGTGCCATTTCAGTAAACTTTTGAGAAACGAGCACACATGAATATTTAGGGAAGAGCTTTGGAAATAGGGAAACTGCCAGTGCAAATTCTCTAAGATGTAGGCTTTTCTGAAAGTGTTAGAGAAGAAACAAGGCTGATGTGCTGGGAATGGAGACAGGGAGTCCTGTGGGTCCTTTGGCCAGTGCAGGATTTTGGTTTAGACTCTGAGACATGGGTAATTACTGAAGGCATTTGAGCAGAGTAGTGAAAAGCCATCACTCTGGTGGCTGTGTTAGGAGCAGACTCTGGAGGGTTAAAAGGAAGCATGGGAGCCAATTGGCAGAGACCTAATCCAGGCTGGAGCTGCTGTTGTCCTGGCCCAGGGTGGTAATGATGATGGTGGTGAGAAGTGGTTTGGATTCTGAATGTGTTCTGAAGGCAGAGCTGATAGGATTTCCTGGTGTTGTGTGTGTGGGATGTGAGAGAAGGAAAGGAGTTAAGGATGACTCCAGCTGCAAGCCACCTAACTCACTCACTCCCAAGTTTACCTGACTTACCTATCAATGATTTCTAACCAATGAATGTCACAGATCATGGAAAAGTCAAGCTAAACACAAGGTCTACATGCAAACCAGTAATTCAAAGTTTAGGGTTTTATGTTTTCCACCAACCATATCCCTCCACTTGAAATAATTTTCTTGGCTATCTTTTAAGATTAAAGTTCTCCTCCATGGTCTTTGAGTATTAACTCATCACCAAAGTGATGACCGCTGCATCCTGAGTGGGAATATTCTTGCACTTTCTCCTTGAGTGGCACAGTTTCCCATTATCGGTAGCCCAGATGATGACATCCCTTCCTTTTTGATGGACTCAACATCTGAATATGGGATATTTTGACTCTAATTTTGTTGATGTATCATCCTAATTGTCTGATTGTTACTGCCTGTCACTTACCAACCGGTGTGAAATATTATTTAGCTCTTCGTCTGGAACAGAATTACAGCCTCTATCTTTAGAAATGATTTATGCTGAGGATTATTCATGTTTGTAATTACAAATCTTCTAGCAGAAGCACAATTATTAAAAACCTTTGGAAATGACATTTTGTCTTGGACCATAGAACCTGCTGTTAGCAGCTCTTGCTAGTATGACTTTTGTTGCCATAATTTCCACCTGCGCTTCAATTGTAATTTAACATTCTCTCTCTTCCCTGTATCTTTATGCCTGGTTGTAATGGTTAGAACTCCTGCTGTTTACCCTTAAATACCTTCCCCTCTGTTCTAAATCTCACTGGGCTATTTTCTGTGTTTACAGCTTAAGAAATGGCTGCAGGAACACTTGTTGCATTGTAATAACTTAGGGAATTGGTTGGTTTATTTCTAGTCTAAACTAGTGAGGGAAAGAGCTGGAGAGAACTTTGGAGGCCATTTACAGAAAGAAGCCATTTTAAGGATGAAGAAGCTGAGGCTCTGGTGGCTAACTCAATTGCTCATGATCATCTGGGTACTAATGGTGGAGCAATGCTCTGGAGTAGCAGGTATGGGTATATATTCAGGGATGGATATATTCTTTTAAGTCTGAGCAGCTTGAAATTTAAACTGGTTAAACAAGACCTGGAAAATAGGGCTGGGGATGGGAAGGGAATTACACTGAAAGGTTATTCTGAGCCTGACACTTTGAATCCACATTGAAATCCACAATAGGCTGATAAGGGAGGAACACTTATGCCTGTTTCTCTGTCTCTCTGTCTCCCTCTCCACCCCACCCCCAGCTCCCCAATGAGGTTCTTTTGATATTAAGCAGCAGGGCCAAGAGCCCATAGATAGTAAGAACTACTTGACTTCCCATCATTCTTTTTCTACCACATCAGGAACAAAATAGTTTTCTGAGAAAGACAGGTGTGAGTATGAACTACTTTTTGACAAAAGAAGGAGTTCAGGAAAACTTGAAGACATGCCTTAGAGACTGGAACTCACAGCCGCTGCTGTTTCCTCAGATCTGTTCTGGCACCTCCATTCTTTGGTTCTGAGCAAACCTGACCTAGCAAGCAATGTCACCCACCTGTTAAAAAAAAAGAAAGCTCAAAACTAGGAGGTAGGAAGCCAGAGAATTTTCTCAATACTCGTTTTTTATCTTGATTTTTGTGGTTTAGCTCCCTTGGTCCTTAGTGGTCCAAAGTGGCTGAATTTGGCCTGGGGAGGAGAGTGGGAGGAGGAAGGAATTGAAAAAGAAAAGATGCTATCTGCATCTTCAAGAAAAAGGACACTGCCTTAGGTTGCCTGTAGGAAACTAACAGTTTGATTTTGCAATAGGCTGTCTTCCTGAAAAGGAGTGTTGGACAGCAGAAGCATGAATTAATGGCTGCCTTCAGATCCTTAATCCCTTATTCTTTAGCTATTTCCATGATTCCTGCAGAGACAGAGATATTGCAGGAGACCCAAACTAGTATGGAGGTCAAAGATTAGCTAAGAGATACAGCCAAGTTTCTGATCCATGGGTCTTTCTGAATAAGCCCCCTTTAAATTTCAAGAGTTTCATCAGAAACCCCAGTACTGTGTTGGAGAAAATTATATTATATGCATATATAAATATGTCACAATGAACCCCACTATTATATATAATTATAATATACTCAAAAAAATTTGAGTAAAAGACCCAAGTATGTCTCATTTTCAAGATACAGCTTCTAATATTAAGCTCTGGAAAGTCAGGAGCCATAAGAATGATGATGAACTAGAACTAGACAGTGGGAAAAATTGGGATTATGAAAGGCTGAAAGAGGGAGTGTCTGTCTTCCAAGCAGGGATGGTGGCCACACCTAGTAAGGGGTGAAATGAAAGGAGTGAATGAAGATGTAGTGAGATCTCAAAGTCAGGTTCAACTAGTAACTCCCCATAATGACACATCAAAAGATTTCTATGAAGATCTTAAGAAACAGCAGTGTTCCACCTGTCTAGGAAGGGTTAGAGCTGTGGTCAAGAAGAAACTAGGTTAGTGGCTTCAAATCCTGTTTCTCAGCAGAATGACCTTGGTTAATGAAAAATTTTTGAGTCCTGCTTCCAAAAACACTAACTGACCAATGGAAATCATCCCACCAAATACCTGCAAGGAGCCACAGTGGAATCATGTGGCTTCTGTAATTATGGGTTTCTGTTCTGATAGGACTTCTGGGGCAGCTCTTATTTTTTTCCTTTTTTAGCTTAGAGATTCTTAATTAAAGTTTCTGATGGGGTCCAGAGGGTCTAAACCCCATAATATTGAATATGAAATTACACACACACACACACACACACACACACACACACTATGTGCAAAGTCTCAAAGGCATCTGTGACCCCCACAGGGTTCAGAATCACTACTTCAACTGTCCCACCCACTTCCTTTTGGTCCTAATCAGGAGGAGGTGGCACATTGTTCTGTGCTGTAGCTAGTCTTTCTGGCTTTAGTGAACAGTATATTCCTCTTCTATTTAGAAACTTTACATTCAACCATGAAACAGGATGCAACTCATGGGAGGGCATCCCTCCCATGTTTCTATTAAGGATAATTTCCTTTGCAAGGATATACCTGTGACAGTTTTCACAGAATATATGCTCCCCTTTTTTAAATGAGTGACTGAAAAAATAAATTCATTATATTACCCAAATTCTAGTGTCTCCTTTTTCTCCCAGAAGCCTAGCCCCAGCCAAACCACCTTACACATGGCCCCAATTGTGCTTCTTTGCTTCTCCTGGCCCTTTGTTGCCCTCATCATGCAGCACTATCCATAGAATAAAGCCCGGAGTCCTCAGTCTGGCATCTGTGCCCTTTGCAATCTGACTGCCTCCTGCTGCTCCCCTAATTGTTCCATGTTCCAGGCTAACTGTGCTCCTTGTCATTGCCCGAGCCCTGGCAGTGCCCTCTTCCCTCTGGGCTTACATGGCCTACCTTCCCTTTCCTCCCCATCTGTCACAGTTTACCCTTGTTCAAGACCTTCCTCCAATCTAACCCTCAGTCAGAGATTTCCTCTTCTGTGAACATCAACTGTACTTGGTTCTTACGGGTCTTATGGCATTTGTTACATATTGATTTGTTTTATTTTTCATGACTGGTGTTTCTCTTCTTTCTTACTCAGTTCTAAAAGCCCTTTCATAGCAAGGTCCTTGTTGATTTAACTCTATATTTGGTATATTTGCCTGTTAAAGTATCAAGCATAGAGTCCTTAACAGAATCTAGTAAATACCTTTATAAACCTAGATCTGTTTTTTTTTTTTAATTCAGAAAAATAATTCCGTTTGTGTTTTCTCCTTGGAAGTTAAGTTTGACAGTAGTCTGAGAACTGCATATAACCTGCTTTCATTCTTTTTGTTTTTTTAATATTTATTTTTCAGCTTTCAGCGGACACAACATCTTTGTTTGTATGTGGTGCTGAGGATCGAACCCGGGGCCGCACGCATGCCAGGTGAGTGCGCTACCGCTTGAGCCACATCCCCAGCCCCTGCTTTCATTCTTGATGAATTAGAAAAGTAATCTGATGGCTTCACAGAAATTTATGTTTTTAAAAATTATGTATGTGCTTTTACAACATTCTCGTGAAAGTTGTAGAAGTGCAATATTTTTTACCCTTTTTACTGGTAATATACTGTGGTGAGAGATTAAGGGGAAGCAGGCATATGATAAAACTAAAGCTGGAACCTTGGCCTTCTAAGGACCCATTAGCCAAGTATGACCCAAAGTGTGCTAAGAATGGAAAGCAGATGTGCTCACACATTGCCAAAGCCAATCGAGACCATCCCATATATGGGCTAAAGGCTTCATTTACTATGGGCAAGATGGATAATGAGCTATTTGAAACTCTCTCTTTTCAACAGTGTATTTTGGCATTTCAGGCTCATCTTTCTCTTTCTGTCCCCTAAGTAAGAACATGCCTGTAGGTTTGGTCCTCAGTTCTCTGTCTCTGACCCTCCAGTATCCAGGACCCTCAGGGACCTATCCCTGCCTCATGGTTTCATTTATCACCACTTTGAAGACTTACTAACATCTTTGTATATAGTGATGACCCCCTACCTGATCTCCACCTCACACCCCTTACAGTTTACCAGATGTTTCCATTTGGAATTCTGCTATTACTTCAAACGTCACATACTTAAATACAAACTCATCATCTGCTCTCTGAAAAATGCCACCTCTTTCTCAGCCTACATTTTTCTGCCACCATTCTCCAAGTCATCTAAGTTCGAAATCATTGTCATCTTTAACTTCTTTATTTGTTATGTTTTATTAATTCTTCCTTCAAAATACCGATTGTGCCCATTTGAGAATCTTTTGGATAAGAATTACATCTTTCTTCAGAGCCCTCTGTCTCACACACTATTCTAATCCAGGACATCTGTTGTCTCATCCTAAAATCACTATAATAACTGTGCCTAATAATTAATGTTTCTACAATATTGATTCAAAGGTACTCCTTCTCACCACCCTCCCCAAATTCCATAAATGTCCATTTGATTGTAGGATAAAATCCATAGTCTTTAGTCTGGTGTGCCAAATCTCCCAATCTGATGAAAGGATCTTTCCATCTTTACAGTGTAAGCCTCAATGAAGCAATTTTCCTTTTAATCTCAGCCAAATAGTGTTCTCTCTCCTGAGTGCATCTGCTGCTTCCTTACTTTGGTACTCAAGCTACTTCTCCTTTCTCAGTTTAGCTTTTCAGATCCTCCTCATTTTTCAAATTCCAGTTTGGGTCCCATCTCTTTGATGTGGTTATTCCTAAATATTGAAATTCATATCACTGAAGTTCTTTGGCCCTTATCATCTACAGCTTTGCTACTCAAAGTGTCATCCTAAGTTCAGCAGCACTGGCACATCTGGGAGCTGGTGACAAATTCAGAAACTTAGAGCTGTTTGTTATGCCTGCTGAATCTGAATCTGTATTTCAGTATGATCTCTGAAATGCTTTATGAAAGCTGAGAAACCCTGGTCTAACCCATGTAGACACCTGGATAGTACTTAATACAAACACCAACTTAAATACTAAATTGTGCTTTTCAAGATGTTTGAATTCTATTTTATTTTCGTCTGCATCTCTCTCAAACATAAATTCATAGCAAAGTAGGTGATAGTGGATTGATTTTGTTTCTATTCTTTTCTTTGCCTACTAATAAGGGAGAAAAAAACTTCTAAAAAGTTAAAATAATCTGCTATATATTTAGGTGCTGCCAATGTAATAATATTAAGAGGTGGGGCCATTAAGAGGTGACTGGTCACTTTTCCCTTGTGAATGGGAGTAAAGTCTTTAAAAAGAGGCTGCAAACAGCCTCAGAGCTTGCCTTTCTACCTTCTGCCATGTATGGACATAGCATTTTTCCCCTCCAGAAGATGCAGTCCTCACCAGACAAATGAATCTGCCAGGACTTTGATCTTAGAATTCTCAGCCTTTTGAGTTGAGCAATATATTTCTGTTCTTTATAAATTATCCAGTCTGTGGTATTCTGTTACAGAGGCACAAAATGGACAAAGATATATATACCTTGGTTGTTGCTTTGATGAATGGCAGGTCAATTGATTCTGGGTCAAGGTGGCAAAGAAGCAGTAGCAGGTTACTTACAGGTTGATCTCTTCCTGTTTCTGTGGCACCCTGGACTCTCCACTGCTAAAGCACCTTTGTCTTTCCATCACTGCCACGTGCACACCTTTCTTACCACTCAGGCAAGGGTGGAGACTATGTCTTAGTCACTTTTACATCAATAGCATCTCATCCATCATAGATTAGACAATCAAATAAATGCCTATTGATTGTATTACAAATAAATAACTGTTGCATGAATAAATTGTAGAGATAAAGCCTTGGCCTTCACTGGATGGTTCTTTCTATAGACAGTCTACATTCATCTTCATGTTCTATATAGCAGATAAGCTGAGATGATTCTCAAAACCAGAGACCTGCCTCTTTGTTTTTCACTCCATTGTCACCATAGTTCAAGTTTTAAAGGCTAAAGATGAGAAATACTAAGCTTAGAAGTATAAACAAGAAATGTCATAGTTAGAGTGAAGAGTATACCTGACTCTAAACCTAGCCTCAAGTGAAAAAAAAATTTCCAACTGTAAATGCCTACATATTCACATGACAAAATGTTTACCTTTAAGAAGTTCTCTAACAAATAAAGAGTATGATCCTCTAATTGCCTATAGAATGAAGGGGTATTTTTAGAACTTGATGGTATGTGCTATTATACAATTTTTTTATGTGTCTGAAAACCACATGAGATTTTGCTGAACTTAGTAGAGAAATGTCTACTTTGTGGTAATGTTGTCCACCAGTTGACAAAAGAGAAATATGAGAACAGATAGTGCCCCTACAATCTTCTATTAGCTTAGGTTCATAAAGGCTCAAGGAATACAGTACAATGTTCTAGATGACTCAAGCATGGGCTTGTTACTTAACCTTTTTTCTTGGAACATGTCTTATTTTTGCCAACAGACTGCAAGGAGGGCAGGGACATGTATTATACAATTTTGTACATAACTAATAATGCTGAGCAATAGGTCTTCCCTCCTTCTTTCCCTCCCTTCATTTATATATTTATTGAGTGACTGAGATAGAATATTGGGATAGTCTATCTATATAACATAATATCATTCTGATGTTGTTATATATACTGGGGATTAATAACCTATTAAAACAAAAATGCTTATCTTCATGAACATTGTATTACAGTGGATCAATAAATACAAAAGACAAATAAGTTACAAATAAATAATAAATAAATTAAACTGTGATATGTTCTGTAGGAAAACTTACAGAAGGGAGTTTGGGAATTGGCGAAATGTACTTTACTTTTAAGTAAGGAGTTAGAGAAAACCCCCTTTGAGAGGATGAAATTTAAGGAAGGACCTAAATGAGGTAAATGATGTAGTAATGTGGGGAGAGGACACAGGTCAGGAGGTGGGCTTATGCTGAAATGAAGAGCAAGAAAGGTTTCTTGAGTTTGGAGTAAAGGGAGCTTGGAAAAATGATAGGAAAGATGAGGTCAGACCTTATCTTAATAGGATCACTATGGATGCTCTAATGAGAAAGTCCTGAAGGGGGAGAAAGGTCATGGAGGTGGGAAGAACAATTAGAAGGGCCCTGTAATAATATAGACAAGAGGTGATGTTGGCTAGGGAAACAGCAGTGGGGGAGGTGAGAAACAGTTATGTTCTGGATATATTTTGACGGTAGAGCCAACAGGACTTGCTAAAAGATTGGATTTGGAGTATGAGAGACAGAGAGGCATCCAGGATCCAGGCTTTCAAGATTTTTGGCCTGAACAACTACAAAGATGCAGCTGCCATCAAACTACATGGAGGAAAGCTGCAGGAGGAGAAGTTTTTTAGGGAAGATTAGGAACTAGATTTGGCAATGTTGAATTTGACAATTCTTTTAGACAAGTGGAGATGTTGAGGAGGCAGTTGAATATTTGTGGAATGAATGAATAAGCAGGAACTTAATCAAGTGTTTAACTCCCTCACATATAAATCAACACTTCCTTTTACTTCCTAATATGTGAAGCATTTTGAGAAGCAACATTGGAAGTTAGACCCTTCTGACTAAGGCCCAGACCTGCCTGAGCTCCAGGACTGGAGATCTGACAGTCTGCTGGCTGTTTCCCCTTCAATGTTCCCAAGAGACTCAACATGTTTAAAATGGGATTTATTCTTTTCCTTCCAAATCCACTCTCCTTCCTTATGAATGTAGTGACTGGTAACACCTGGCATGTAACTTGAGCATCATACCTCATTCCTTCCATTTGCAGGGCCCTATGTCAACTGGTCACCAAATCTTATGAACCTTACTTCACACCATCTCTAGAACTCATCTCCCTTCTCTACCTCAATTGCTGCTTTTTTTTTGGATTATGTTTTCATAGTCTTTTGCCTGGATTTTATGTCAATCTTCTATTAGCTTATCAATCTCCAATCTGTGTTTCCTATAGCTCTCAGAATAATTTTTCTTAAAATATAAATGTAGCTATATTATTTTCTGCTCAAAATTTTTTCATATACTTCCTTTAGTCCATAAAAATCCCAAATTTTCAGGCTGGCCTACAAGAACCATGATCTAATCTCTGATTATCTCTCAATTTATTGAGATTATTCCTCCAAAACATATCAGTCCTAACACTGGTTATATTGAACTACCTGTAGTTAATGGACTTATCTTCAAATATAGAAGATAAGTGCTTCCTATGTTACAAGCGATATGCTAAGCTCTGGGAATATAAGGCTGGACATAGCAGACTTCCTGCTCTGGTGCAACCATACATTGATTTTCATGTCTTTGATCTTTGCAGTCTGCCTTGAATTCGCTACTACCTCCCCCTCCCTTCACTCCACTGCCTCTTCCTCCACTTAGAGAACACCAACTCACCTTTTAAGATTCAGCTCATACCACTTCCTCCTCTTTGCACTTTTCTTAATCTTGTTACTTCTAAAAATGTTTTCTCCTTCAAAAGGTATTATTGAATAAGTTAATAGTGCTAGAAGTGAGTGCATCTCTAAATATACTTCAGATGTAGTCCAGAATATGATATCTTATCTTACATTAAGAGATTATAGTATAGTTCAAAGAATAGAATTTTCTTCTTAATCTCCAGAGGGGGGAAAAGTCCCTTTCTCTGGATTCATCCCATGGTTCTTGGGGCTCTGCATGTGGTACAGACAATGATTAACTTCCTACAGAGTAAGTGAATCCGATTGTACTGGACTGCACATACAGCAGATGTTCTATAATTTTTATGGAGCACAGCCTTACAGGGGATGATATGATCAGTAGAGGTCCTAGGGAACTTCTCTAGTAGCTGAGTTTGCAAAGCAAGATCAGAATTATTACTTATATTAATACACTTATGTTTGCAATAGCTTGGGGGGAGACTAATAAAGATGGGGCTAGCACTGGTGATGTAGCACAGTGATAGAGTGCTTGCCAAGCTTGTGCAAGATCTTGGATTCCATTCCAACATCATAAAAACAATGATGGGGACTAAAGATCCCATTTTAAGCCATCCCTTAATGCTATCACTGTACAGAAAGATGGCAGAATGACTTCTTTTATACACATCTGCCCACACTTCCTGATCTACCCTTAGTTGCAGCAGCTCCTGGAGTAGGTATACAGCTTGGGAAAGAAAATATATGGAGATTGACTACTTGTAAATAGATGGGGAGTGGGTAATGAGGGGGAGTACCAAGAAAAAATAAAACCCTCACTTGTTCTCATTACCTAAGGAGTGCTTTGGAGTACCAGTGGATTTATGCCCACATTGATGGACAAAGAGCAGGATGAGAAATCTTAGCTACTATTATTCTAGTCTCAATCTCTAACTTTGTCTCTTCTCTCTTTCTATGTCTGCATACCTCTCCCCACCCTCAGATATGCACACACATCTATATTCAGATGATTTTTAAAAACTTCATTGGGAATAACTATGTTTTATAAATATGTAACAGCACTAAAACCAAGTTTTCTAGTTAAAAAGCCTGAAAAAACCCTCTTGGTTCTCTTCCTCTGACTTACAGTTTGCATATGGCAGTATATCTTATAATGGAGCTATAAAAATGTATATCTGATACTTCCTTGCCTCACCTCTAAGGTGATGAGGTGGTCAACAACCCAATACTGCTAAAGAATTTTCGGAAATAGTACAAAGTCTCTTTGGCTATGATAAAACCAGTCTCCAAATTGGTAAGCAGGGTGAATCTTCCAGGAAGACACATGTTTGACACATATACATACACACAAACACACATGCCAAAGCTTATAATAAGATTAGTCCTGTCCTTTTGTATTGTACTATACCCTTAAAAATATTGCATCAGTGACTGTCAATCAGCATTAGAAAATCATATGAATATATTTATAAGTTGTAAGCACTTTGATTTATAAAGGAAACAATTTGCTGCACAGAAGAGCTTGTACAGCCACTGCCAATGTGTTTAATTTATTTAAAGAGATGCCTGCTTTGTTAGTAAAATGCCTGCTCTGTTAACATACAGTTACATCTATATTAGGTGATTATTTATTAATTTACCACAGCATTTAGATATATTAATGATATAATTTATAAATTAAAATCATATCAAGTAAGGAGACTATCTTGATTATGAAAACGTATTAGGTGATGATTATGAGTATCTTGTTTAATTAATGGCTTAATGACTCCTGTGGTTATACTTTATAATAAATATTACACATCTGATAATATGGGAAAAGATGGCATATAGTGAGCAGACAAGAAAAGTGTTGATTCTGAAGCTTTAAATTAGATTCCTATTGATCTGATGAATAAAAATTTCATTGCAATAAATGTTTTCATGGTTGTCAGTCTCTATTACTGCATGTCAGCAATTTTGCTGGCTGTGTACAATAGACAATTTAAATGCCAGGGTTTGAGTACATCCAGAGCCCCACTGATGCCTTTGAATACTATTCAAAACTTCAAGGTCCTTTCCTGCTGCTGTCCCATCTCTGTTCAGGAAGTTGAGCCACAGACTTCCTTATGTGCCTCAAATAATTGGGGAGGTCTTGCCTGTTATCTGGTAGAGGCTGAATGGGCTTGTGCCTCTTCCTCTGAGCTCACAGTCCCTCATCCCAGATTTACACATTTGTTAAAAGTCACTCAATTGGAGAGGAGCACCTTATCAGAGGGCAATGACTCCAGATTCATTCATTCATGCATTCATTTAAAGGATATTTGTTGCAATCAACTACTAGGCATTGTTCTAGGTGCAAGGAATAGTAAAGTAGTCCTGGCATTGCTAGCTTACACTGTAGTAATCATCATAATAATAACTCTACCTCATTACTTGAGCCAGATGTCTACTGTCTGAACTTCATTCTTCTAATTTGTACCAGATTCAGGTTTGTTGAAAGAATTAATTGAAGCAATGCATATAAAATACCCAGTATCATGCTGAGCACATTGCAAATGTCAGTTATTTTTATTGTTGGGCAAAAAGTCAGATGTAAGCCATATTTGTGTCTTCAATTTAATTAGTTGTGAATGTAATCCATTAGTTGAAATGACTCTGACTTCTGTGGTTTTTAGTCTAGTCTGAGCAGCAGTTACATGATAATGTGAACACTATTCCATGTCTTCCTAATATAAATGGTTTGCTTTCCAAATAATACATATGGGATGAAAAGTCAAGCTCTTTTCCCTTCAAGGTACTGAATAAGAGTAAGGGAATTATTTTTCTGGAATTGTTTACACATTGAATGAGAGGATACAAAAACAAAGAGGAGAAACAAACACCTTGAGAAAATGTATCTTCTTTTTAAATGTCAAAGTTGTGGCATTGAAGACTAGGCCAGGAAAGTTTTGTTAGGAGAGGTTTCAGTTCATGTTGTCATTGAAAGAACCTACAAAAAGGGCATGGGAGTCTGTTTGGTTATAAAAGTCTAATTAACTATCGAGCTGTGTGATATTCCCTAATAATAGAGTTAGCTGCATCAAAAATCTTGAGACACTTTCAAGTGTTAAAATGAAGGTCCTAGATAGATCACCTAGTTATGCATGCCTTTATAAAAATGCCTGAAACCTATCCAGGCAGAGACTGGAGAGTAGCCTACACCAAGCTGCCCAGCCAGTGCTGATCTGTTGTCCTCAGGGAGTCGCTAGGCCTCACATGAAAGACAGAGGAGGGCATGATCACACGCTGGCTGCCATGGATTGGGGCTGGGGTGGGCACTAAGGCTGTTCAAGAGGGGGTTTGAGGGGAAACAGGAAGTACACTAGAGAACTCATGGTGAAAGGCAGAGGAAGCATTAGTTTAAGGTGTATTCCAAAGACAAAGAGGGAAGCTGAATAAAGAATAGTAGTGTACACTTAAACAAAATCCCATAGGATGTGTAGTACAGTCATAGAATCACTAGGACATAGTTTGTAAAATAACATTGTCTACTCATCACCCCCAGACCAATCACATGAGTATCTCTATGGCTGGGATGGGGCAGGGATCTTTTTAAAAGAGCACTCCCTGGTAATTCTAATGTAGACAGAGGTGAAAAACCTCTGTTCTGGGCCAGTAGTTCTCAAAGTTTGGTTCCTAGACCAGCATCACCTAGGCATTTGTAAAAATGCAAATTCTCAAGGCCTACAGGTGACCTAGTGAGTCAGAAACTCTGGGGTGGGGCCCAGGAATCTGTGCTTTAATAAGCCTCCCAGGTGACACTCAAGTTTGAGAACCACTGTTTTAGATGAGTCACATGAGACCAAAAAATCAAGGCAGGTAGGTTGTTGGAAATTCACTGCAGTTCCCTGTTGTACTTTAGAAAAGAATGAAAACCACACATTCCCATGCAGCCTCGGAGAGGGGGGAGAGGGGAGGGGATCTAATCTTCTATTGTGATCTCTTTAAACCTCCTATGAAGGAATCACAAAGCCAATAAATGATATAGACCTCTGAGTTCCTACTGATTCATATGATTTTAAATAAAATGCAGAAACTAATAGTGGAAAGCTGTCTGATCACCAGAGAGGACACTGCCCTTGTACCTAGGAAGGAAGGAAGTAGGGAAGGTAAGGGCTTTCTGGACCAGCAAAAATAATAATAATAACCTAAAAGAAAAGAAAATTATTAAAACTGAACTTTGCCTTGCTTTTTCCTTTTACTTCATAAAAGCAGTATTTTGGGGGACATGGTTCTGATATGATAATAAAACTGAATAACGTCTCCTGCACCAAGTTTTCAGTATGAGATGAGAACTGCATAAGAACATGTTTTAATGATGCGTTGGTTTTCTCACAGTAGCATCCAGCCCCCAGAACATTCTCTGGCAGCACCCACACTCTCCTGTCCTAGTGAATAAACCTGGAACAGAGCTGAAAATCTGAAGAGCTGCTGCCTGGATGGAGAAGGATGTGCCTGAGAACCAGAGCTTGGCTCAGCTGACTTCGGAAGGAGAATAGGAAGTCACTTAGCTACCCTGGTCCTCGATTTTCTCAAGCAGAAAATGACAGAAACCACCCAGATGAACTGAAATGTCAAAGTGATCCACACAGGACTGGGAAGAGGGCCAGGTGTCACAGCCAAGCAGGATGGAAGAGAATTGCACAGGCTCGTGGTGTCACCTCCTGGTAAATGGGCAAAATGAAATCTAACTAAGCTGAAAATTGGAGAAGTTTAATTACCAATTGTGGGCCAAACACTTTGTGAGAATTTTTTTGTTGTTTGTTTTAATTAACTTTTCCTCTCCATAGTCATAGGCTCTGCAAAAATACTGCCTTTATAAACCAATAATCAAAGTAAACCAAACGAACAAGCCCCTATGTATGAATTATATAAATAACTAAATAATCTTGACTGAACCCCAGATGGTTGATTTTGTGGAATAGAAATATCTTTGTTTTTGCTTACTTTTTGGGTTTGTTTTATGAGAAAACAAATACCACATGGGATCATGATTTTAAACACAAATTGCATTTAAGAGCAAGTGTTGGGAAACCTTCTGGGGCTGTAAATTAGCTACTAATTTCATTTGACTCAAGGCTGTGAAAGGCATTTCTGGGAATTATTGTGCATAGACTCATACTTCAGAAGATGGACTTCGGTGGGCTTGGACAGAGAAATGGAAATTCACTTGGTGTACCTATTATTGAAGTTACTCAATGACCCAGGCTTATTCTATCTAACTACATAGCTAGCTCTTCTGGATTTTAAAAAAATGAGATTTTGGGAAAGAAAATGAGAAACAATGAGTCATTCACAGACATGTAACTAGCAATTTGAAACTGGCGTTCAGATCATTTGATCTTTACATCTTCTTCTTTATTCAGTCTCATTTCTGCCTCTGAAATGTTCCCAGGGACTATTTATTACTCTGTTCCAGGCAGTTACTGTTTTGTTCAATTACTGCCCTCTGTTTCTCTAATGGAGTTTTGCTTTCAAGACGAGTAACAACTCTTTTCAATATATATTTACATGTTTTATTTTTACTTCCTTATACAAGTTCCATCATGTCTTTCTTTATTCTTCACTATGTATATTAATCACTTCATTTAATTTTTGTTTGCTACAATTTCATGTTTTTACTCTGGCTCTTATTTTCTTCCCTAACACTCCTTCTTACGCTTAATGTAATTCTCAAGAATGCAGTTAGAGTGCCAATTTTTTTTTTCCTGTTTACACAGGCATAGAAAGGACCATGCATCCTTGCCAACATCAGTCTGTCTAGCCTCTTCTAGTGCCTGGCACATAGCAGGCACTCAGTCAATATCTGTTCAGTGACTACCTGGATGAATGAAAATAGGAATGATGTCAATATTCCTCAGTACACCCTTAGGCAAAATTATGAACTGTAACTTATAATTTCTATTCCTTTAATCATGTGTCAACTTAAATTTTCTTTAAGTTGATTGACAAAAATCTGGTTAATATGAATCAAAATTGAGTCTAGATACCATGAAGGGGAAAATGGGGGCCAGATTTTAATACCTCATCCTCCATGACTGCAGGGTACAGAAGAGATGCCTGATAAACTATAAGGAATGAACAGGAATGGACCATCTTCCTTGGGTTACTCATGACCCATTTACCACTTCTTGAAAGGTACACCATGATTGAGAAGACACCCCTCTGAACACTGCGCCAACTGCCACAGCTCAGCAACAACGGTACTTGATCTCATCTGCAGGCTTCCTTGGGTTGGGTCCCAAAGAGTCCATTAACCCTTGACATGTGATTTCTGGAGAAAAAGTCTATAGATTTCTTAATATTTTCAAAGTGACATGGGACCCCCAAGTTTCAGAATCACAGTGTGTGACAAGAGCCTACACATTGCAGGAAGACCTGAAAAGCTGTGACTTTAATCAGGCAGACCAAGGTTGAAATCCCAATTCTGCCCCTCGATGGCTGGGTGAACTTGGCTAAGTTTAAAATTTTTCTTAGCTACTGTGTCCTTATTATAAAATGGAGATGATAATACCAAATCTCTAGATGTAGTAGTGGAACCTGAGATCAAATCCCAGTCTTTCTGGTTCTAGAGCTTGTTGGGTATGCAAATCAAGTCAAGATGGAGCCTGGCAGTTTGCCAGGAGGAGTGGTTTGTGAAGCAACGCCAACAAGCCATTAAGATGGTGAGGATTCCTTATTGGCTGACTGCTGTATCTAGATGATGTTAATTGAGTCAAACTGTGTGTAATCAGTTAGGTATATATACCTCTGCTGTCCTGCAATAAAGTGGTTCCGCTACCTTAGGAGCCCGCTACTTTGAGTTCTCGCTCAGTTCCCGCTGAGTTCACTTGCAATAAAGTAGTTCCCGCTTCAACCTTCAAGTTGCTTGTCACCTCCCGGTTATTTTGCCCAGCCAGACTGCGGCAAGAGCTCATGAGCTTAACAATTATTATTTTTCCATAATTAAATGAGATATTGAAAAAATATTAATTAAAGTAACAATAAGAACAACAACAAAAACCACACCAATAAAACCGCAAAGGTAAAGGCATTCTAGATATTCCTTCTTGATTCTATTAACAAATGTTTAAATTAAAAATATGTCTATCTCTTTGATTATAAAACCAACCTCAAGTGTAGAGAAAGAGAGGGTGTAACTCTTGTGAGTTTGGATAAATATGGACTAAAGGGATTCCAGAGTTAGGGTGGACCGTGGACATGTTTTTGGCAGAGAATGGTAACTAGATTCACCTAAGACTCTGCTGAAGGAATGTGTGAGTCGTCTCTGCTTTATAGAGGAGGTGGGCTGGTCATCTACTCCTAAATGTCTCAGGCTCCCCCTCTTTGAAGATCTAGCAGCAACCAAGGGGTTGAGTTATGGCTGTCCCTCTGTCTGGAAAGAGATGGAGACAGGCTTCACGAACATGGGAGATGCTGGTATTGTCCTTTTACCAGAAGAGGAATGATTCTGTGGTTTGTCAGAGAGGAGGCTTGCTTGCCTCCTTTTCAGTTTCACAGTGCTATGAACAGATGCATGGCTCAGGTATTAGTTGTCCCACTGTATTGCTCTGACAAGTGATGAGAGACAAGAATTAACGTTTGCTTTCACTGGAGTAATAGTCTTATTTATTGTCTTTAAGTTAGACCATCTATGGCTTTCAGATATATTTACTCATTTACATATATTTACTGCTTCAGGTTAGAAGGTTCTCTTCAGCTCCTAGCACAGCTCTGAGGGTGACTGCTGGTTTATACTCCTTG